>NC_063239.1:4701534-5001534 GCF_020740725.1 Corvus hawaiiensis | reverse complement strand
CTGGGACAGCCAGCTGCAGAGCTCAAGGGAAGAAGCCCCGCTGTGTCACAATGGCTCCTTGGCTTCATGTGCATCACCTGTGTCACAATAGTCTCCTTGATTCCATGAGGCCCCACTGGGTCACAATGGCTCCTTGGCTACATGTGCATCACCTGTGTCACAATAGTCTCCTTGATTCCATGAGGCCCCACTGGGTCACAATGGCTCCTTGGCTACATGTGCATCACCTGTGTCACCATGGTCTCCTTGATTCCATGAGGCCCCACTGGGTCACAATGGCTCCTTGGCTTCATGTGCATCACCTGTGTCACAATAGTCTCCTTGATTCCATGAGGCCCCACTGTGTCACAATGGCTCCTTGGCTTCATTTGCATCACCTGTGTCACCATGGTCTCCTTGATTCCATGAGGCCCCACTTTGTCACAATGGCTCCTTGCTTCCATGAGGTTCCACAGTGTCACCATGCTCACCTTTGATCCACATTGTCATAATGGACAATTGCTTCCATGTGGCCCCACTGTGTCACAATAGCCCCTTGCTTCCATAGGTTTTCTAGAATGTAATGTATAATTTTCTACAATGTAACAATGGACTCCTTGGTTCTGGGAGCTACCCTGCTTTTTGCAGAGGTGTCTTTGGTTCCAACAAGGCCTCGCTCTGTCTCAGTGCACCTTGGTTTCCATGCGCATCTGGAGTATCACAAAGGCTCCTTGCTTCCACGAGGTCTTGCTGTGTCACAATGGATCCTGTGCTCCATGAGGCCCTCCAAAGTCATCATGGAGCCTTGATTCCATGTGCTCCCATTGTGTCCCAGGGATCGCCTTGGTTCCATCAGTTTCCTTAGTGGCACAATGCTCTCCATGCTTCCATGAGGCCCTGCTTTGCCACAACGGTCCCCTTGTGTCCATGAGGCCCCGCTGTGTCCCAATGGACAGATGGTTCCATGAGGTTCCGTGCTGTCCCCATGGTCTTCTTGAATCCGCAGTGTAACAATGGACCATTGCTTCCAGGCGGCCTCTCTGTGTCACAAGGGGCTCCTTGATTCCATGATTCGCCACGGCGTCACCATGGAGCCTTGTTTCTAGGAGGTTCTGTACTGTCACAATTGTCTCCTTGATGCCATGAGCCCCTGCAGTGTCACAATGGCTCCTTGCTTCCATGAGGAACACAAAAGCTTTGCATCAACACTGAGCAACAGCTGCTGAACACACCTGGGAGCATCTGCTTGCATCAAAAGAGGGCTTCAAGCTGAGAATGGCAGCAGCAGCTTCCATCTGCAACAGAGAGCCAGGCAAAGGACAGGGACAGAGAATTCAGTGGAAAGACTGCGGGAATTCTGCTCCCAGAGATCATTCCTGCTCACAGTGTCCCTTGTAGAAAGGGGACATCATTGCAGGCAGCCTGGACTGAGCATGTGGGGTTTGTTGATGAGGAAACCTGCTCAGGCTTTTCCATTCTTTCCTTACAAACAGGAAAACTTGTCTGGGCCTGTGTGCAGGCAGAGCCCTGAGGAGAGCACTTGGCACATGGTGCCGTGGGCTGGGACAGCCAGCTGCAGAGCTCAAGGGAAGAAGCCCTGCTGTGTCACAATGGCTCCTTGGCTTCATGTGCATCACCTGTGTCACAATAGTCTCCTTGATTCCATGAGGCCCCACTGGGTCACAATGGCTCCTTAGCTTCATGTGCATCACCTGTGTCACAATAGTCTCCTTGATTCCATGAGGCCCCACTGGGTCACAATGGCTCCTTAGCTTCATGTGCATCACCTGTGTCACAATAGTCTCCTTGATTCCATGAGGCCCCACTGTGTCACAATGGCTCCTTGGCTTCATGTGCATCACCTGTGTCACCATGGTCTCCTTGATTCCATGAGGCCCCACTGTGTCACAATGGCTCCTTGGCTTCATGTGCATCACCTGTGTCACCATGGTCTCCTTGATTCCATGAGGCCCCACTTTGTCACAATGGCTCCTTGCTTCCATGAGGTTCCACAGTGTCACCATGCTCACCTTTGATCCACATTGTCATAATGGACAATTGCTTCCATGTGGCCCCACTGTGTCACAATAGCCCCTTGCTTCCATAGGTTTTCTAGAATGTAATGTATAATTTTCTACAATGTAACAATGGACTCCTTGGTTCTGTGAGCTACCCTGCTTTTTGCAGAGGTGTCTTTGGTTCCAACAAGGCCTCGCTCTGTCTCAGTGCACCTTGGTTTCCATGCGCATCTGGAGTATCACAAAGGCTCCTTGCTTCCACGAGGTCTTGCTGTGTCACAATGGATCCTGTGCTCCATGACGCCCTCCAAAGTCATCATGGAGCCTTGATTCCATGTGCTCCCATTGTGTCCCAGGGATCGCCTTGGTTCCATCAGTTTCCTTAGTGGCACAATGCTCTCCATGCTTCCATGATTGCCCACAATGTCACAATGCTCTCCATGCTTCCATGAGGCCCAGCTTTGCCACAACGGTCCCCTTGTGTCCATGAGGCCCCGCTGTGTCCCAATGGACAGATGGTTCCATGAGGTTCCGTGCTGTCCCCATGGTCTTCTTGAATCCGCAGTGTAACAATGGACCATTGCTTCCAGGCGGCCTCTCTGTGTCACAAGGGGCTCCTTGATTCCATGATTCGCCACGGTGTCACCATGGAGCCTTGTTTCTAGGAGGTTCTGTACTGTCACAATTGTCTCCTTGATCCCATGAGCTCCTGCAGTGTCACAATGGCTCCTTGCTTCCATGAGGAACACAAAAGCTTTGCATCAACACTGAGCAACAGCTGCTGAACACACCTGGGAGCATCTGCTTGCATCAAAAGAGGGCTTCAAGCTGAGAAAGGCAGCAGCAGCTTCCATCTGCAACAGAGAGCCAGGCAAAGGCCAGGGCCAGAGAATTCAGTGGAAAGACTGCGGGAATTCTGCTCCCAGAGATCATTCCTGCTCACAGTGTCCCTTGTAGAAAGGGGACATCATTGCAGGCAGCCTGGACTGAGCATGTGGGGTTTGTTGATGAGGAAACCTGCTCAGGCTTTTCCATTCTTTCCTTACAAACAGGAAAACTTCTCTGGGCCTGTGTGCAGGCAGAGCCCTAAGGAGAGCAGTTGGCACATGGTGCCGTGGGCTGGGACAGCCAGCTGCAGAGCTCAAGGGAAGAAGCCCTGCTGTGTCACAATGGCTCCTTGGCTTCATGTGCATCACCTGTGTCACAATAGTCTCCTTGATTCCATGAGGCCCCACTGTGTCACAATGGCTCCTTGGCTACATGTGCATCACCTGTGTCACAATAGTCTCCTTGATTCCATGAGGCCCCACTGGGTCACAATGGCTCCTTAGCTTCATGTGCATCACCTGTGTCACAATAGTCTCCTTGATTCCATGAGGCCCCACTGTGTCACAATGGCTCCTTAGCTTCATGTGCATCACCTGTGTCACCATGGTCTCCTTGATTCCATGAGGCCCCACTTTGTCACAATGGCTCCTTGGCTTCATGTGCATCACCTGTGTCACCATGGTCTCCTTGATTCCATGAGGCCCCACTTTGTCACAATGGCTCCTTGCTTCCATGAGGTTCCACAGTGTCACCATGCTCACCTTTGATCCACATTGTCATAATGGACAATTGCTTCCATGTGGCCCCACTGTGTCACAATAGCCCCTTGGTTCCATAGGTTTTCTAGAATGTAATGTATAATTTTCTACAATGTAACAATGGACTCCTTGGTTCTGTGAGCTACCCTGCTTTTTGCAGAGGTGTCTTTGGTTCCAACAAGGCCTCGCTCTGTCTCAGTGCACCTTGGTTTCCATGCGCATCTGGAGTATCACAAAGGCTCCTTGCTTCCACGAGGTCTTGCTGTGTCACAATGGATCCTGTGCTCCATGAGGCCCTCCAAAGTCATCATGGAGCCTTGATTCCATGTGCTCCCATTGTGTCTCAGGGATCGACTTGGTTCCATCAGTTTCCTTAGTGGCACAATGCTCTCCATGCTTCCATGATTGCCCACAATGTCACAATGCTCTCCATGCTTCCATGAGGCCCAGCTTTGCCACAACGGTCCCCTTGTGTCCATGAGGCCCCGCTGTGTCCCAATGGACAGATGGTTCCATGAGGTTCCGTGCTGTCCCCATGGTCTTCTTGAATCCGCAGTGTAACAATGGACCATTGCTTCCAGGCGGCCTCTCTGTGTCACAAGGGGCTCCTTGATTCCATGATTCGCCACGGTGTCACCATGGAGCCTTGTTTCTAGGAGGTTCTGTACTGTCACAATTGTCTCCTTGATGCCATGAGCCCCTGCAGTGTCACAATGGCTCCTTGCTTCCATGAGGAACACAAAAGCTTTGCATCAACACTGAGCAACAGCTGCTGAACACACCTGGGAGCATCTGCTTGCATCAACAGAGGGCTTCAAGCTGAGAATGGCAGCAGCAGCTTCCATCTGCAACAGAGAGCCAGGCAAAGGCCAGGGCCAGAGAATTCAGTGGAAAGACTGCGGGAATTCTGCTCCCAGAGATCATTCCTGCTCACAGTGTCCCTTGTAGAAAGGGGACATCATTGCAGGCAGCCTGGACTGAGCATGTGGGGTTTGTTGATGAGGAAACCTGCTCAGGCTTTTCCATTCTTTCCTTACAAACAGGAAAACTTGTCTGGGCCTGTGTGCAGGCAGAGCCCTAAGGAGAGCAGTTGGCACATGGTGCCGTGGGCTGGGACAGCCAGCTGCAGAGCTCAAGGGAAGAAGCCCCGCTGTGTCACAATGGCTCCTTGGCTTCATGTGCATCACCTGTGTCACAATAGTCTCCTTGATTCCATGAGGCCCCACTGTGTCACAATGGCTCCTTGGCTACATGTGCATCACCTGTGTCACAATAGTCTCCTTGATTCCATGAGGCCCCACTGTGTCACAATGGCTCCTTGGCTACATGTGCATCACCTGTGTCACCATGGTCTCCTTGATTCCATGAGGCCCCACTGGGTCACAATGGCTCCTTGGCTTCATGTGCATCACCTGTGTCACCATGGTCTCCTTGATTCCATGAGGCCCCACTTTGTCACAATGGCTCCTTGCTTCCATGAGGTTCCACAGTGTCACCATGCTCACCTTTGATCCACATTGTCATAATGGACAATTGCTTCCATGTGGCCCCACTGTGTCACAATAGCCCCTTGCTTCCATAGGTTTTCTAGAATGTAATGTATAATTTTCTACAATGTAACAATGGACTCCTTGGTTCTGTGAGCTACCCTGCTTTTTGCAGAGGTGTCTTTGGTTCCAACAAGGCCTCGCTCTGTCTCAGTGCACCTTGGTTTCCATGCGCATCTGGAGTATCACAAAGGCTCCTTGCTTCCACGAGGTCTTGCTGTGTCACAATGGATCCTGTGCTCCATGAGGCCCTCCAAAGTCATCATGGAGCCTTGATTCCATGTGCTCCCATTGTGTCCCAGTGATCGCCTTGGTTCCATCTGTTTCCTTAGTGGCACAATGCTCTCCATGCTTCCATGAGGCCCTGCTTTGCCACAACGGTCCCCTTGTGTCCATGAGGCCCCGCTGTGTCCCAATGGACAGATGGTTCCATGAGGTTCCGTGCTGTCCCCATGGTCTTCTTGAATCCGCAGTGTAACAATGGACCATTGCTTCCAGGCGGCCTCTCTGTGTCACAAGGGGCTCCTTGATTCCATGATTCGCCACGGTGTCACCATGGAGCCTTGTTTCTAGGAGGTTCTGTACTGTCACAATTGTCTCCTTGATGCCATGAGCTCCTGCGGTGTCACAATGGCTCCTTGCTTCCATGAGGAACACAAAAGCTTTGCATCAACACTGAGCAACAGCTGCTGAACACACCTGGGAGCATCTGCTTGCATCAAAAGAGGGCTTCAAGCTGAGAAAGGCAGCAGCAGCTTCCATCTGCAACAGAGAGCCAGGCAAAGGCCAGGGCCAGAGAATTCAGTGGAAAGACTGCGGGAATTCTGCTCCCAGAGATCATTCCTGCTCACAGTGTCCCTTGTAGAAAGGGGACATCATTGCAGGCAGCCTGGACTGAGCATGTGGGGTTTGTTGATGAGGAAACCTGCTCAGGCTTTTCCATTCTTTCCTTACAAACAGGAAAACTTCTCTGGGCCTGTGTGCAGGCAGAGCCCTAAGGAGAGCAGTTGGCACATGGTGCCGTGGGCTGGGACAGCGAGCTGCAGAGCTCAAGGGAAGAAGCCCCGCTGTGTCACAATGGCTCCTTGGCTTCATGTGCATCACCTGTGTCACAATAGTCTCCTTGATTCCATGAGGCCCCACTGTGTCACAATGGCTCCTTGGCTTCATGTGCATCACCTGTGTCACAATAGTCTCCTTGATTCCATGAGGCCCCACTGTGTCACAATGGCTCCTTGGCTACATGTGCATCACCTGTGTCACAATAGTCTCCTTGATTCCATGAGGCCCCACTGTGTCACAATGGCTCCTTGGCTTCATGTGCATCACCTGTGTCACAATAGTCTCCTTGATTCCATGAGGCCCCACTGTGTCACAATGGCTCCTTAGCTTCATGTGCATCACCTGTGTCACCATGGTCTCCTTGATTCCATGAGGCCCCACTTTGTCACAATGGCTCCTTGGCTTCATGTGCATCACCTGTGTCACCATGGTCTCCTTGATTCCATGAGGCCCCACTTTGTCACAATGGCTCCTTGCTTCCATGAGGTTCCACAGTGTCACCATGCTCACCTTTGATCCACATTGTCATAATGGACAATTGCTTCCATGTGGCCCCACTGTGTCACAATAGCCCCTTGCTTCCATAGGTTTTCTAGAATGTAATGTATAATTTTCTACAATGTAACAATGGACTCCTTGGTTCTGTGAGCTACCCTGCTTTTTGCAGAGGTGTCTTTGGTTCCAACAAGGCCTCGCTCTGTCTCAGTGCACCTTGGTTTCCATGCGCATCTGGAGTATCACAAAGGCTCCTTGCTTCCACGAGGTCTTGCTGTGTCACAATGGATCCTGTGCTCCATGAGGCCCTCCAAAGTCATCATGGAGCCTTGATTCCATGTGCTCCCATTGTGTGTCAGGGATCCACTTGGTTCCATCAGTTTCCTTAGTGGCACAATGCTCTCCATGCTTCCATGATTGCCCACAATGTCACAATGCTCTCCATGCTTCCATGAGGCCCAGCTTTGCCACAACGGTCCCCTTGTGTCCATGAGGCCCCGCTGTGTCCCAATGGACAGATGGTTCCATGAGGTTCCGTGCTGTCCCCATGGTCTTCTTGAATCCGCAGTGTAACAATGGACCATTGCTTCCAGGTGGCCTCTCTGTGTCACAAGGGGCTCCTTGATTCCATGATTCGCCACGGTATCACCATGGAGCCTTGTTTCTAGGAGGTTCTGTACTGTCACAATTGTCTCCTTGATGCCATGAGCCCCTGCAGTGTCACAATGGCTCCTTGCTTCCATGAGGAACACAAAAGCTTTGCATCAACACTGAGCAACAGCTGCTGAACACACCTGGGAGCATCTGCTTGCATCAAAAGAGGGCTTCAAGCTGAGAATGGCAGCAGCAGCTTCCATCTGCAACAGAGAGCCAGGCAAAGGCCAGGGCCAGAGAATTCAGTGGAAAGACTGCGGGAATTCTGCTCCCAGAGATCATTCCTGCTCACAGTGTCCCTTGTAGAAAGGGGACATCATTGCAGGCAGCCTGGACTGAGCATGTGGGGTTTGTTGATGAGGAAACCTGCTCAGGCTTTTCCATTCTTTCCTTACAAACAGGAAAACTTGTCTGGGCCTGTGTGCAGGCAGAGCCCTAAGGAGAGCAGTTGGCACATGGTGCCGTGGGCTGGGACAGCCAGCTGCAGAGCTCAAGGGAAGAAGCCCCGCTGTGTCACAATGGCTCCTTGGCTTCATGTGCATCACCTGTGTCACAATAGTCTCCTTGATTCCATGAGGCCCCACTGTGTCACAATGGCTCCTTGGCTACATGTGCATCACCTGTGTCACAATAGTCTCCTTGATTCCATGAGGCCCCACTGTGTCACAATGGCTCCTTGGCTACATGTGCATCACCTGTGTCACCATGGTCTCCTTGATTCCATGAGGCCCCACTGGGTCACAATGGCTCCTTGGCTTCATGTGCATCACCTGTGTCACCATGGTCTCCTTGATTCCATGAGGCCCCACTGGGTCACAATGGCTCCTTGGCTTCATGTGCATCACCTGTGTCACCATGGTCTCCTTGATTCCATGAGGCCCCACTTTGTCACAATGGCTCCTTGCTTCCATGAGGTTCCACAGTGTCACCATGCTCACCTTTGATCCACATTGTCATAATGGACAATTGCTTCCATGTGGCCCCACTGTGTCACAATAGCCCCTTGGTTCCATAGGTTTTCTAGAATGTAATGTATAATTTTCTACAATGTAACAATGGACTCCTTGGTTCTGTGAGCTACCCTGCTTTTTGCAGAGGTGTCTTTGGTTCCAACAAGGCCTCGCTCTGTCTCAGTGCACCTTGGTTTCCATGCGCATCTGGAGTATCACAAAGGCTCCTTGCTTCCACGAGGTCTTGCTGTGTCACAATGGATCCTGTGCTCCATGAGGCCCTCCAAAGTCATCATGGAGCCTTGATTCCATGTGCTCCCATTGCGTCTCAGGGATCCACTTGGTTCCATCAGTTTCCTTAGTGGCACAATGCTCTCCATGCTTCCATGATTGCCCACAATGTCACAATGCTCTCCATGCTTCCATGAGGCCCTGCTTTGCCACAACGGTCCCCTTGTGTCCATGAGGCCCCGCTGTGTCCCAATGGACAGATGGTTCCATGAGGTTCCGTGCTGTCCCCATGGTCTTCTTGAATCCGCAGTGTAACAATGGACCATTGCTTCCAGGCGGCCTCTCTGTGTCACAAGGGGCTCCTTGATTCCATGATTCGCCACGGCGTCACCATGGAGCCTTGTTTCTAGGAGGTTCTGTACTGTCACAATTGTCTCCTTGATGCCATGAGCCCCTGCAGTGTCACAATGGCTCCTTGCTTCCATGAGGAACACAAAAGCTTTGCATCAACACTGAGCAACAGCTGCTGAACACACCTGGGAGCATCTGCTTGCATCAAAAGAGGGCTTCAAGCTGAGAAAGGCAGCAGCAGCTTCCATCTGCAACAGAGAGCCAGGCAAAGGACAGGGACAGAGAATTCAGTGGAAAGACTGCGGGAATTCTGCTCCCAGAGATCATTCCTGCTCACAGTGTCCCTTGTAGAAAGGGGACATCATTGCAGGCAGCCTGGACTGAGCATGTGGGGTTTGTTGATGAGGAAACCTGCTCAGGCTTTTCCATTCTTTCCTTACAAACAGTAAACCTTGTCTGGACCTGTGTGCAGGCAGAGCCCTGAGGAGAGCACTTGGCACATGGTGCCGTGGGCTGGGACAGCCAGCTGCAGAGCTCAAGGGAAGAAGCCCCGCTGTGTCACAATGGCTCCTTGGCTACATGTGCATCACCTGTGTCACAATAGTCTCCTTGATTCCATGAGGCCCCACTGGGTCACAATGGCTCCTTGGCTTCATGTGCATCACCTGTGTCACCATGGTCTCCTTGATTCCATGAGGCCCCACTTTGTCACAATGGCTCCTTGCTTCCATGAGGTTCCATAGTGTCACCATGCTCACCTTTGATCCACATTGTCATAATGGACAATTGCTTCCATGTGGCCCCACTGTGTCACAATAGCCCCTTGCTTCCATAGGTTTTCTAGAATGTAATGTATAATTTTCTACAATGTAACAATGGACTCCTTGGTTCTGTGAGCTACCCTGCTTTTTGCAGAGGTGTCTTTGGTTCCAACAAGGCCTCGCTCTGTCTCAGTGCACCTTGGTTTCCATGCGCATCTGGAGTATCACAAAGGCTCCTTGCTTCCACGAGGTCTTGCTGTGTCACAATGGATCCTGTGCTCCATGAGGCCCTCCAAAGTCATCATGGAGCCTTGATTCCATGTGCTCCCATTGTGTCTCAGGGATCGACTTGGTTCCATCAGTTTCCTTAGTGGCACAATGCTCTCCATGCTTCCATGATTGCCCACAATGTCACAATGCTCTCCATGCTTCCATGAGGCCCAGCTTTGCCACAACGGTCCCCTTGTGTCCATGAGGCCCCGCTGTGTCCCAATGGACAGATGGTTCCATGAGGTTCCGTGCTGTCCCCATGGTCTTCTTGAATCCGCAGTGTAACAATGGACCATTGCTTCCAGGCGGCCTCTCTGTGTCACAAGGGGCTCCTTGATTCCATGATTCGCCACGGTGTCACCATGGAGCCTTGTTTCTAGGAGGTTCTGTACTGTCACAATTGTCTCCTTGATGCCATGAGCCCCTGCAGTGTCACAATGGCTCCTTGCTTCCATGAGGAACACAAAAGCTTTGCATCAACACTGAGCAACAGCTGCTGAACACACCTGGGAGCATCTGCTTGCATCAACAGAGGGCTTCAAGCTGAGAATGGCAGCAGCAGCTTCCATCTGCAACAGAGAGCCAGGCAAAGGCCAGGGCCAGAGAATTCAGTGGAAAGACTGCGGGAATTCTGCTCCCAGAGATCATTCCTGCTCACAGTGTCCCTTGTAGAAAGGGGACATCATTGCAGGCAGCCTGGACTGAGCATGTGGGGTTTGTTGATGAGGAAACCTGCTCAGGCTTTTCCATTCTTTCCTTACAAACAGGAAAACTTGTCTGGGCCTGTGTGCAGGCAGAGCCCTAAGGAGAGCAGTTGGCACATGGTGCCGTGGGCTGGGACAGCCAGCTGCAGAGCTCAAGGGAAGAAGCCCCGCTGTGTCACAATGGCTCCTTGGCTTCATGTGCATCACCTGTGTCACAATAGTCTCCTTGATTCCATGAGGCCCCACTGTGTCACAATGGCTCCTTGGCTACATGTGCATCACCTGTGTCACAATAGTCTCCTTGATTCCATGAGGCCCCACTGTGTCACAATGGCTCCTTGGCTACATGTGCATCACCTGTGTCACCATGGTCTCCTTGATTCCATGAGGCCCCACTGGGTCACAATGGCTCCTTGGCTTCATGTGCATCACCTGTGTCACCATGGTCTCCTTGATTCCATGAGGCCCCACTTTGTCACAATGGCTCCTTGCTTCCATGAGGTTCCACAGTGTCACCATGCTCACCTTTGATCCACATTGTCATAATGGACAATTGCTTCCATGTGGCCCCACTGTGTCACAATAGCCCCTTGCTTCCATAGGTTTTCTAGAATGTAATGTATAATTTTCTACAATGTAACAATGGACTCCTTGGTTCTGTGAGCTACCCTGCTTTTTGCAGAGGTGTCTTTGGTTCCAACAAGGCCTCGCTCTGTCTCAGTGCACCTTGGTTTCCATGCGCATCTGGAGTATCACAAAGGCTCCTTGCTTCCACGAGGTCTTGCTGTGTCACAATGGATCCTGTGCTCCATGAGGCCCTCCAAAGTCATCATGGAGCCTTGATTCCATGTGCTCCCATTGTGTCCCAGTGATCGCCTTGGTTCCATCTGTTTCCTTAGTGGCACAATGCTCTCCATGCTTCCATGAGGCCCTGCTTTGCCACAACGGTCCCCTTGTGTCCATGAGGCCCCACTGTGTCCCAATGGACAGATGGTTCCATGAGGTTCCGTGCTGTCCCCATGGTCTTCTTGAATCCGCAGTGTAACAATGGACCATTGCTTCCAGGCGGCCTCTCTGTGTCACAAGGGGCTCCTTGATTCCATGATTCGCCACGGTGTCACCATGGAGCCTTGTTTCTAGGAGGTTCTGTACTGTCACAATTGTCTCCTTGATGCCATGAGCTCCTGCGGTGTCACAATGGCTCCTTGCTTCCATGAGGAACACAAAAGCTTTGCATCAACACTGAGCAACAGCTGCTGAACACACCTGGGAGCATCTGCTTGCATCAAAAGAGGGCTTCAAGCTGAGAAAGGCAGCAGCAGCTTCCATCTGCAACAGAGAGCCAGGCAAAGGCCAGGGCCAGAGAATTCAGTGGAAAGACTGCGGGAATTCTGCTCCCAGAGATCATTCCTGCTCACAGTGTCCCTTGTAGAAAGGGGACATCATTGCAGGCAGCCTGGACTCAGCATGTGGGGTTTGTTGATGAGGAAACCTGCTCAGGCTTTTCCATTCTTTCCTTACAAACAGGAAAACTTCTCTGGGCCTGTGTGCAGGCAGAGCCCTAAGGAGAGCAGTTGGCACATGGTGCCGTGGGCTGGGACAGCGAGCTGCAGAGCTCAAGGGAAGAAGCCCCGCTGTGTCACAATGGCTCCTTGGCTTCATGTGCATCACCTGTGTCACAATAGTCTCCTTGATTCCATGAGGCCCCACTGTGTCACAATGGCTCCTTGGCTTCATGTGCATCACCTGTGTCACAATAGTCTCCTTGATTCCATGAGGCCCCACTGTGTCACAATGGCTCCTTGGCTACATGTGCATCACCTGTGTCACAATAGTCTCCTTGATTCCATGAGGCCCCACTGTGTCACAATGGCTCCTTGGCTTCATGTGCATCACCTGTGTCACAATAGTCTCCTTGATTCCATGAGGCCCCACTGTGTCACAATGGCTCCTTAGCTTCATGTGCATCACCTGTGTCACCATGGTCTCCTTGATTCCATGAGGCCCCACTTTGTCACAATGGCTCCTTGGCTTCATGTGCATCACCTGTGTCACCATGGTCTCCTTGATTCCATGAGGCCCCACTTTGTCACAATGGCTCCTTGCTTCCATGAGGTTCCACAGTGTCACCATGCTCACCTTTGATCCACATTGTCATAATGGACAATTGCTTCCATGTGGCCCCACTGTGTCACAATAGCCCCTTGCTTCCATAGGTTTTCTAGAATGTAATGTATAATTTTCTACAATGTAACAATGGACTCCTTGGTTCTGTGAGCTACCCTGCTTTTTGCAGAGGTGTCTTTGGTTCCAACAAGGCCTCGCTCTGTCTCAGTGCACCTTGGTTTCCATGCGCATCTGGAGTATCACAAAGGCTCCTTGCTTCCACGAGGTCTTGCTGTGTCACAATGGATCCTGTGCTCCATGAGGCCCTCCAAAGTCATCATGGAGCCTTGATTCCATGTGCTCCCATTGTGTGTCAGGGATCCACTTGGTTCCATCAGTTTCCTTAGTGGCACAATGCTCTCCATGCTTCCATGATTGCCCACAATGTCACAATGCTCTCCATGCTTCCATGAGGCCCAGCTTTGCCACAACGGTCCCCTTGTGTCCATGAGGCCCCGCTGTGTCCCAATGGACAGATGGTTCCATGAGGTTCCGTGCTGTCCCCATGGTCTTCTTGAATCCGCAGTGTAACAATGGACCATTGCTTCCAGGTGGCCTCTCTGTGTCACAAGGGGCTCCTTGATTCCATGATTCGCCACGGTATCACCATGGAGCCTTGTTTCTAGGAGGTTCTGTACTGTCACAATTGTCTCCTTGATGCCATGAGCCCCTGCAGTGTCACAATGGCTCCTTGCTTCCATGAGGAACACAAAAGCTTTGCATCAACACTGAGCAACAGCTGCTGAACACACCTGGGAGCATCTGCTTGCATCAAAAGAGGGCTTCAAGCTGAGAATGGCAGCAGCAGCTTCCATCTGCAACAGAGAGCCAGGCAAAGGCCAGGGCCAGAGAATTCAGTGGAAAGACTGCGGGAATTCTGCTCCCAGAGATCATTCCTGCTCACAGTGTCCCTTGTAGAAAGGGGACATCATTGCAGGCAGCCTGGACTGAGCATGTGGGGTTTGTTGATGAGGAAACCTGCTCAGGCTTTTCCATTCTTTCCTTACAAACAGGAAAACTTGTCTGGGCCTGTGTGCAGGCAGAGCCCTAAGGAGAGCAGTTGGCACATGGTGCCGTGGGCTGGGACAGCCAGCTGCAGAGCTCAAGGGAAGAAGCCCCGCTGTGTCACAATGGCTCCTTGGCTTCATGTGCATCACCTGTGTCACAATAGTCTCCTTGATTCCATGAGGCCCCACTGTGTCACAATGGCTCCTTGGCTACATGTGCATCACCTGTGTCACAATAGTCTCCTTGATTCCATGAGGCCCCACTGTGTCACAATGGCTCCTTGGCTACATGTGCATCACCTGTGTCACCATGGTCTCCTTGATTCCATGAGGCCCCACTGGGTCACAATGGCTCCTTGGCTTCATGTGCATCACCTGTGTCACCATGGTCTCCTTGATTCCATGAGGCCCCACTGGGTCACAATGGCTCCTTGGCTTCATGTGCATCACCTGTGTCACCATGGTCTCCTTGATTCCATGAGGCCCCACTTTGTCACAATGGCTCCTTGCTTCCATGAGGTTCCACAGTGTCACCATGCTCACCTTTGATCCACATTGTCATAATGGACAATTGCTTCCATGTGGCCCCACTGTGTCACAATAGCCCCTTGGTTCCATAGGTTTTCTAGAATGTAATGTATAATTTTCTACAATGTAACAATGGACTCCTTGGTTCTGTGAGCTACCCTGCTTTTTGCAGAGGTGTCTTTGGTTCCAACAAGGCCTCGCTCTGTCTCAGTGCACCTTGGTTTCCATGCGCATCTGGAGTATCACAAAGGCTCCTTGCTTCCACGAGGTCTTGCTGTGTCACAATGGATCCTGTGCTCCATGAGGCCCTCCAAAGTCATCATGGAGCCTTGATTCCATGTGCTCCCATTGCGTCTCAGGGATCCACTTGGTTCCATCAGTTTCCTTAGTGGCACAATGCTCTCCATGCTTCCATGATTGCCCACAATGTCACAATGCTCTCCATGCTTCCATGAGGCCCTGCTTTGCCACAACGGTCCCCTTGTGTCCATGAGGCCCCGCTGTGTCCCAATGGACAGATGGTTCCATGAGGTTCCGTGCTGTCCCCATGGTCTTCTTGAATCCGCAGTGTAACAATGGACCATTGCTTCCAGGCGGCCTCTCTGTGTCACAAGGGGCTCCTTGATTCCATGATTCGCCACGGCGTCACCATGGAGCCTTGTTTCTAGGAGGTTCTGTACTGTCACAATTGTCTCCTTGATGCCATGAGCCCCTGCAGTGTCACAATGGCTCCTTGCTTCCATGAGGAACACAAAAGCTTTGCATCAACACTGAGCAACAGCTGCTGAACACACCTGGGAGCATCTGCTTGCATCAAAAGAGGGCTTCAAGCTGAGAAAGGCAGCAGCAGCTTCCATCTGCAACAGAGAGCCAGGCAAAGGACAGGGACAGAGAATTCAGTGGAAAGACTGCGGGAATTCTGCTCCCAGAGATCATTCCTGCTCACAGTGTCCCTTGTAGAAAGGG
Organism: Corvus hawaiiensis; assembly: GCF_020740725.1. Lineage (NCBI taxonomy): Eukaryota > Metazoa > Chordata > Aves > Passeriformes > Corvidae > Corvus > Corvus hawaiiensis. Next base: position 4,986,259 of record NC_063239.1, on the reverse strand, counting down.
GACATCATTGCAGGCAGCCTGGACTGAGCATGTGGGGTTTGTTGATGAGGAAACCTGCTCAGGCTTTTCCATTCTTTCCTTACAAACAGTAAACCTTGTCTGGACCTGTGTGCAGGCAGAGCCCTGAGGAGAGCAGTTGGCACATGGTGCCGTGGGCTGGGACAGCCAGCTGCAGAGCTCAAGGGAAGAAGCCCCGCTGTGTCACAATGGCTCCTTGGCTACATGTGCATCACCTGTGTCACAATAGTCTCCTTGATTCCATGAGGCCCCACTGGGTCACAATGGCTCCTTGGCTTCATGTGCATCACCTGTGTCACCATGGTCTCCTTGATTCCATGAGGCCCCACTTTGTCACAATGGCTCCTTGCTTCCATGAGGTTCCATAGTGTCACCATGCTCACCTTTGATCCACATTGTCATAATGGACAATTGCTTCCATGTGGCCCCACTGTGTCACAATAGCCCCTTGCTTCCATAGGTTTTCTAGAATGTAATGTATAATTTTCTACAATGTAACAATGGACTCCTTGGTTCTGTGAGCTACCCTGCTTTTTGCAGAGGTGTCTTTGGTTCCAACAAGGCCCCGCTGTGTCTCAGCGCACCCTGGCTTCCATGCGCATCTGGAGTATCACAAAGGCTCCTTGCTTCCACGAGGTCTTGCTGTGTCACAATGGATCCTGTGCTCCATGAGGCCCTCCAAAGTCATCATGGAGCCTTGATTCCATGTGCTCCCATTGTGTCTCAGGGATCCACTTGGTTCCATCAGTTTCCTTAGTGGCACAATGCTCTCCATGCTTCCATGATTGCCCACAATGTCACAATGCTCTCCATGCTTCCATGAGGCCCAGCTTTGCCACAACGGTCCCCTTGTGTCCATGAGGCCCCGCTGTGTCCCAATGGACAGATGGTTCCATGAGGTTCCGTGCTGTCCCCATGGTCTTCTTGAATCCGCAGTGTAACAATGGACCATTGCTTCCAGGCGGCCTCTCTGTGTCACAAGGGGCTCCTTGATTCCATGATTCGCCACGGTGTCACCATGGAGCCTTGTTTCTAGGAGGTTCTGTACTGTCACAATTGTCTCCTTGATGCCATGAGCCCCTGCAGTGTCACAATGGCTCCTTGCTTCCATGAGGAACACAAAAGCTTTGCATCAACACTGAGCAACAGCTGCTGAACACACCTGGGAGCATCTGCTTGCATCAAAAGAGGGCTTCAAGCTGAGAATGGCAGCAGCAGCTTCCATGTGCAACAGAGAGCCAGGCAAAGGCCAGGGCCAGAGAATTCAGTGGAAAGACTGCGGGAATTCTGCTCCCAGAGATCATTCCTGCTCACAGTGTCCCTTGTAGAAAGGGGACATCATTGCAGGCAGCCTGGACTGAGCATGTGGGGTTTGTTGATGAGGAAACCTGCTCAGGCTTTTCCATTCTTTCCTTACAAACAGGAAAACTTGTCTGGGCCTGTGTGCAGGCAGAGCCCTAAGGAGAGCAGTTGGCACATGGTGCCGTGAGCTGGGACAGCCAGCTGCAGAGCTCAAGGGAAGAAGCCCCGCTGTGTCACAATGGCTCCTTGGCTTCATGTGCATCACCTGTGTCACAATAGTCTCCTTGATTCCATGAGGCCCCACTGTGTCACAATGGCTCCTTGGCTACATGTGCATCACCTGTGTCACAATAGTCTCCTTGATTCCATGAGGCCCCACTGTGTCACAATGGCTCCTTGGCTTCATGTGCATCACCTGTGTCACCATGGTCTCCTTGATTCCATGAGGCCCCACTTTGTCACAATGGCTCCTTGGCTTCATGTGCATCACCTGTGTCACCATGGTCTCCTTGATTCCATGAGGCCCCACTTTGTCACAATGGCTCCTTGCTTCCATGAGGTTCCACAGTGTCACCATGCTCACCTTTGATCCACATTGTCATAATGGACAATTGCTTCCATGTGGCCCCACTGTGTCACAATAGCCCCTTGCTTCCATAGGTTTTCTAGAATGTAATGTATAATTTTCTACAATGTAACAATGGACTCCTTGGTTCTGTGAGCTACCCTGCTTTTTGCAGAGGTGTCTTTGGTTCCAACAAGGCCTCGCTCTGTCTCAGTGCACCTTGGTTTCCATGCGCATCTGGAGTATCACAAAGGCTCCTTGCTTCCACGAGGTCTTGCTGTGTCACAATGGATCCTGTGCTCCATGAGGCCCTCCAAAGTCATCATGGAGCCTTGATTCCATGTGCTCCCATTGTGTGTCAGGGATCCACTTGGTTCCATCAGTTTCCTTAGTGGCACAATGCTCTCCATGCTTCCATGATTGCCCACAATGTCACAATGCTCTCCATGCTTCCATGAGGCCCAGCTTTGCCACAACGGTCCCCTTGTGTCCATGAGGCCCCGCTGTGTCCCAATGGACAGATGGTTCCATGAGGTTCCGTGCTGTCCCCATGGTCTTCTTGAATCCGCAGTGTAACAATGGACCATTGCTTCCAGGCGGCCTCTCTGTGTCACAAGGGGCTCCTTGATTCCATGATTCGCCACGGTGTCACCATGGAGCCTTGTTTCTAGGAGGTTCTGTACTGTCACAATTGTCTCCTTGATGCCATGAGCCCCTGCAGTGTCACAATGGCTCCTTGCTTCCATGAGGAACACAAAAGCTTTGCATCAACACTGAGCAACAGCTGCTGAACACACCTGGGAGCATCTGCTTGCATCAAAAGAGGGCTTCAAGCTGAGAATGGCAGCAGCAGCTTCCATCTGCAACAGAGAGCCAGGCAAAGGACAGGGACAGAGAATTCAGTGGAAAGACTGCGGGAATTCTGCTCCCAGAGATCATTCCTGCTCACAGTGTCCCTTGTAGAAAGGGGACATCATTGCAGGCAGCCTGGACTGAGCATGTGGGGTTTGTTGATGAGGAAATCTGCTCAGGCTTTTCCATTCTTTCCTTACAAACAGGAAAACTTGTCTGGGCCTGTGTGCAGGCAGAGCCCTAAGGAGAGCAGTTGGCACATGGTGCCGTGGGCTGGGACAGCCAGCTGCAGAGCTCAAGGGAAGAAGCCCCGCTGTGTCACAATGGCTCCTTAGCTTCATGTGCATCACCTGTGTCACCATGGTCTCCTTGATTCCATGAGGCCCCACTGGGTCACAATGGCTCCTTAGCTTCATGTGCATCACCTGTGTCACAATAGTCCCCTTGATTCCATGAGGCCCCACTGTGTCACAATGGCTCCTTGGCTTCATGTGCATCACCTGTGTCACCATGGTCTCCTTGATTCCATGAGGCCCCACTGGGTCACAATGGCTCCTTGCTTCCATGAGGTTCCACAGTGTCACCATGCTCACCTTTGATCCACATTGTCATAATGGACAATTGCTTCCATGTGGCCCCACTGTGTCACAATAGCCCCTTGCTTCCATAGGTTTTCTAGAATGTAATGTATAATTTTCTACAATGTAACAATGGACTCCTTGGTTCTGTGAGCTACCCTGCTTTTTGCAGAGGTGTCTTTGGTTCCAACAAGGCCTCGCTCTGTCTCAGTGCACCTTGGTTTCCATGCGCATCTGGAGTATCACAAAGGCTACTTGCTTCCACGAGGTCTTGCTGTGTCACAATGCATCCTGTGCTCCATGAGGCCCTCCAAAGTCATCATGGAGCCTTGATTCCATGTGCTCCCATTGTGTCCCAGGGATCGCCTTGGTTCCATCAGTTTCCTTAGTGGCACAATGCTCTCCATGCTTCCATGAGGCCCTGCTTTGCCACAACGGTCCCCTTGTGTCCATGAGGCCCCGCTGTGTCCCAATGGACAGATGGTTCCATGAGGTTCCGTGCTGTCCCCATGGTCTTCTTGAATCCGCAGTGTAACAATGGACCATTGCTTCCAGGCGGCCTCTCTGTGTCACAAGGGGCTCCTTGATTCCATGATTCGCCACGGCGTCACCATGGAGCCTTGTTTCTAGGAGGTTCTGTACTGTCACAATTGTCTCCTTGATGCCATGAGCCCCTGCAGTGTCACAATGGCTCCTTGCTTCCATGAGGAACACAAAAGCTTTGCATCAACACTGAGCAACAGCTGCTGAACACACCTGGGAGCATCTGCTTGCATCAAAAGAGGGCTTCAAGCTGAGAAAGGCAGCAGCAGCTTCCATCTGCAACAGAGAGCCAGGCAAAGGACAGGGACAGAGAATTCAGTGGAAAGACTGCGGGAATTCTGCTCCCAGAGATCATTCCTGCTCACAGTGTCCCTTGTAGAAAGGGGACATCATTCCAGGCAGCCTGGACTGAGCATGTGGGGTTTGTTGATGAGGAAACCTGCTCAGGCTTTTCCATTCTTTCCTTACAAACAGGAAAACTTGTCTGGGCCTATGTGCCGGCAGAGCCCTGAGGAGAGCAGTTGGCACATGGTGCCGTGGGCTGGGACAGCCAGCTGCAGAGCTCAAGGGAAGAAGCCCCGCTGTGTCACAATGGCTCCTTGGCTTCATGTGCATCACCTATGTCACAATAGTCTCCTTGATTCCATGAGGCCCCACTGGGTCACAATGGCTCCTTGGCTACATGTGCATCACCTGTGTCACAATAGTCTCCTTGATTCCATGAGGCCCCACTGTGTCACAATGGCTCCTTGGCTTCATGTGCATCACCTGTGTCACCATGGTCTCCTTGATTCCATGAGGCCCCACTTTGTCACAATGGCTCCTTGCTTCCATGAGGTTCCACAGTGTCACCATGCTCACCTTTGATCCACATTGTCATAATGGACAATTGCTTCCATGTGGCCCCACTGTGTCACAATAGCCCCTTGCTTCCATAGGTTTTCTAGAATGTAATGTATAATTTTCTACAATGTAACAATGGACTCCTTGGTTCTGTGATCTACCCTGCTTTTTGCAGAGGTGTCTTTGGTCCCAACAAGGCCCCGCTGTGTCTCAGTGCACCCTGGCTTCCATGCGCATCTGGAGTATCACAAAGGCTCCTTGCTTCCACGAGGTCTTGCTGTGTCACAATGGATCCTGTGCTCCATGAGGCCCTCCAAAGTCATCATGGAGCCTTGATTCCATGTGCTCCCATTGTGTCCCAGTGATCGCCTTGGTTCCATCAGTTTCCTTAGTGGCACAATGCTCTCCATGCTTCCATGATTGCCCACAATGTCACAATGCTCTCCATGCTTCCATGAGGCCCAGCTTTGCCACAACGGTCCCCTTGTGTCCATGAGGCCCCGCTGTGTCCCAATGGACAGATGGTTCCATGAGGTTCCATGCTGTCCCCATGGTCTTCTTGAATCCGCAGTGTAACAATGGACCATTGCTTCCAGGCGGCCTCTCTGTGTCACAAGGGGCTCCTTGATTCCATGATTCCCCACGGTGTCACCATGGAGCCTTGTTTCTAGGAGGTTCTGTACTGTCACAATTGTCTCCTTGATGCCATGAGCCCCTGCAGTGTCACAATGGCTCCTTGCTTCCATGAGGAACACAAAAGCTTTGCATCAACACTGAGCAACAGCTGCTGAACACACCTGGGAGCATCTGCTTGCATCAAAAGAGGGCTTCAAGCTGAGAATGGCAGCAGCAGCTTCCATGTGCAACAGAGAGCCAGGCAAAGGCCAGGGCCAGAGAATTCAGTGGAAAGACTGCGGGAATTCTGCTCCCAGAGATCATTCCTGCTCACAGTGTCCCTTGTAGAAAGGGGACATCATTGCAGGCAGCCTGGACTGAGCATGTGGGGTTTGTTGATGAGGAAACCTGCTCAGGCTTTTCCATTCTTTCCTTACAAACAGGAAAACTTCTCTGGGCCTGTGTGCAGGCAGAGCCCTAAGGAGAGCAGTTGGCACATGGTGCCGTGGGCTGGGACATCCAGCTGCAGAGCTCAAGGGAAGAAGCCCCGCTGTGTCACAATGGCTCCTTGGCTTCATGTGCATCACCTGTGTCACAATAGTCTCCTTGATTCCATGAGGCCCCACTGTGTCACAATGGCTCCTTGGCTTCATGTGCATCACCTGTGTCACAATAGTCTCCTTGATTCCATGAGGCCCCACTGTGTCACAATGGCTCCTTGGCTACATGTGCATCACCTGTGTCACAATAGTCTCCTTGATTCCATGAGGCCCCACTTTGTCACAATGGCTCCTTGGCTTCATGTGCATCACCTGTGTCACAATAGTCTCCTTGATTCCATGAGGCCCCACTGGGTCACAATGGCTCCTTGGCTTCATGTGCATCACCTGTGTCACAATGGTCTCCTTGATTCCATGAGGCTCCACTTTGTCACAATGGCTCCTTGGCTTCATGTGCATCACCTGTGTCACCATGGTCTCCTTGATTCCATGAGGCCCCACTGGGTCACAATGGCTCCTTGCTTCCATGAGGTTCCATAGTGTCACCATGCTCACCTTTGATCCACATTGTCATAATGGACAATTGCTTCCATGTGGCCCCACTGTGTCACAATAGCCCCTTGGTTCCATAGGTTTTCTAGAATGTAATGTATAATTTTCTACAATGTAACAATGGACTCCTTGGTTCTGTGAGCTACCCTGCTTTTTGCAGAGGTGTCTTTGGTTCCAACAAGGCCTCGCTCTGTCTCAGTGCACCTTGGTTTCCATGCGCATCTGGAGTATCACAAAGGCTCCTTGCTTCCACGAGGTCTTGCTGTGTCACAATGGATCCTGTGCTCCATGAGGCCCTCCAAAGTCATCATGGAGCCTTGATTCCATGTGCTCCCATTGTGTCCCAGGGATCGCCTTGGTTCCATCAGTTTCCTTAGTGGCACAATGCTCTCCATGCTTCCATGAGGCCCTGCTTTATCACAACGGTCCCCTTGTGTCCATGAGGCCCCGCTGTGTCCCAATGGACAGATGGTTCCATGAGGTTCCGTGCTGTCCCCATGGTCTTCTTGAATCCGCAGTGTAACAATGGACCATTGCTTCCAGGCGGCCTCTCTGTGTCACAAGGGGCTCCTTGATTCCATGATTCGCCACGGCGTCACCATGGAGCCTTGTTTCTAGGAGGTTCTGTACTGTCACAATTGTCTCCTTGATCCCATGAGCTCCTGCAGTGTCACAATGGCTCCTTGCTTCCATAAGGAACACAAAAGCTTTGCATCAACACTGAGCAACAGCTGCTGAACACACCTGGGAGCATCTGCTTGCATCAAAAGAGGGCTTCAAGCTGAGAAAGGCAGCAGCAGCTTCCATGTGCAACAGAGAGCCAGGCAAAGGCCAGGGCCAGAGAATTCAGTGGAAAGACTGCGGGAATTCTGCTCCCAGAGATCATTCCTGCTCACAGTGTCCCTTGTAGAAAGGGGACATCATTGCAGGCAGCCTGGACTGAGCATGTAGGGTTTGTTGATGAGGAAACCTGCTCAGGCTTTTCCATTCTTTCCTTACAAACAGGAAAACTTGTCTGGGCCTGTGTGCAGGCAGAGCCCTGAGGAGAGCACTTGGCACATGGTGCCGTGGGCTGGGACAGCCAGCTGCAGAGCTCAAGGGAAGAAGCCCCGCTGTGTCACAATGGCTCCTTGGCTTCATGTGCATCACCTGTGTCACAATAGTCTCCTTGATTCCATGAGGCCCCACTGTGTCACAATGGCTCCTTGGCTACATGTGCATCACCTGTGTCACAATAGTCTCCTTGATTCCATGAGGCCCCACTGTGTCACAATGGCTCCTTGGCTTCATGTGCATCACCTGTGTCACCATGGTCTCCTTGATTCCATGTGGCCCCACTTTGTCACAATGGCTCCTTGCTTCCATGAGGTTCCACAGTGTCACCATGCTCACCTTTGATCCACATTGTCATAATGGACAATTGCTTCCATGTGGCCCCACTGTGTCACAATATCCCCTTGGTTCCATAGGTTTTCTAGAATGTAATGTATAATTTTCTACAATGTAACAATGGACTCCTTGGTTCTGTGAGCTACCCTGCTTTTTGCAGAGGTGTCTTTGGTTCCAACAAGGCCCCGCTGTGTCTCAGTGCACCCTGGCTTCCATGCGCATCTGGCGTATCACAAAGGCTCCTTTCTTCCACGAGGTCTTGCTGTGTCACAATGGATCCTGTGCTCCATGAGGCCCTCCAAAGTCATCATGGAGCCTTGATTCCATGTGCTCCCATTGTGTCCCAGTGATCGCCTTGGTTCCATCAGTTTCCTTAGTGGCACAATGCTCTCCATGCTTCCATGATTGCCCACAATGTCACAATGCTCTCCATGCTTCCATGAGGCCCAGCTTTGCCACAACGGTCCCCTTGTGTCCATGAGGCCCCGCTGTGTCCCAATGGACAGATGGTTCCATGAGGTTCCGTGCTGTCCCCATGGTCTTCTTGAATCCGCAGTGTAACAATGGACCATTGCTTCCAGGCGGCCTCTCTGTGTCACAAGGGGCTCCTTGATTCCATGATTCCCCACGGTGTCACCATGGAGCCTTGTTTCTAGGAGGTTCTGTACTGTCACAATTGTCTCCTTGATGCCATGAGCCCCTGCAGTGTCACAATGGCTCCTTGCTTCCATGAGGAACACAAAAGCTTTGCATCAACACTGAGCAACAGCTGCTGAACACACCTGGGAGCATCTGCTTGCATCAAAAGAGGGCTTCAAGCTGAGAATGGCAGCAGCAGCTTCCATCTGCAACAGAGAGCCAGGCAAAGGCCAGGGACAGAGAATTCAGTGGAAAGACTGCGGGAATTCTGCTCCCAGAGATCATTCCTGCTCACAGTGTCCCTTGTAGAAAGGGGACATCATTGCAGGCAGCCTGGACTGAGCATGTAGGGTTTGTTGTTGAGGAAACCTGCTCAGGCTTTTCCATTCTTTCCTTACAAACAGGAAAACTTCTCTGGGCCTGTGTGCAGGCAGAGCCCTAAGGAGAGCAGTTGGCACATGGTGCCGTGGGCTGGGACAGCCAGCTGCAGAGCTCAAGGGAAGAAGCCCCGCTGTGTCACAATGGCCCCTTAGATTCATGTGCATCACCTGTGTCACCATGGTCTCCTTGATTCCATGAGGCCCCACTGTGTCACAATGGCTCCTTGGCTTCATGTGCATCACCAGTGTCACCATGGTCTCCTTGATTCCATGAGGCCCCACTGTGTCACAATGGCTCCTTGGCTACATGTGCATCACCTGTGTCACCATGGTCTCCTTGATTCCATGAGGCCCCACTGTGTCACAATGGCTCCTTGGCTTCATGTGCATCACCAGTGTCACCATGGTCTCCTTGATTCCATGAGGCCCCACTTTGTCACAATGGCTCCTTGCTTCCATGAGGTTCCACAGTGTCACCATGCTCACCTTTGATCCACATTGTCATAATGGACAATTGCTTCCATGTGGCCCCACTGTGTCACAATAGCCCCTTGCTTCCATAGGTTTTCTAGAATGTAATGTATAATTTTCTACAATGTAACAATGGACTCCTTGGTTCTGTGAGCTACCCTGCTTTTTGCAGAGGTGTCTTTGGTTCCAACAAGGCCTCGCTCTGTCTCAGTGCACCTTGGTTTCCATGCGCATCTGGAGTATCACAAAGGCTCCTTGCTTCCACGAGGTCTTGCTGTGTCACAATGGATCCTGTGCTCCATGAGGCCCTCCAAAGTCATCATGGAGCCTTGATTCCATGTGCTCCCATTGTGTCTCAGGGATCCACTTGGTTCCATCAGTTTCCTTAGTGGCACAATGCTCTCCATGCTTCCATGAGGCCCTGCTTTGCCACAACGGTCCCCTTGTGTCCATGAGGCCCCGCTGTGTCCCAATGGACAGATGGTTCCATGAGGTTCCGTGCTGTCCCCATGGTCTTCTTGAATCCGCAGTGTAACAATGGACCATTGCTTCCAGGCGGCCTCTCTGTGTCACAAGGGGCTCCTTGATTCCATGATTCGCCACGGCGTCACCATGGAGCCTTGTTTCTAGGAGGTTCTGTACTGTCACAATTGTCTCCTTGATGCCATGAGCCCCTGCAGTGTCACAATGGCTCCTTGCTTCCATGAGGAACACAAAAGCTTTGCATCAACACTGAGCAACAGCTGCTGAACACACCTGGGAGCATCTGCTTGCATCAAAAGAGGGCTTCAAGCTGAGAAAGGCAGCAGCAGCTTCCATCTGCAACAGAGAGCCAGGCAAAGGCCAGGGCCAGAGAATTCAGTGGAAAGACTGCGGGAATTCTGCTCCCAGAGATCATTCCTGCTCACAGTGTCCCTTGTAGAAAGGGGACATCATTCCAGGCAGCCTGGACTGAGCATGTAGGGTTTGTTGTTGAGGAAACCTGCTCAGGCTTTTCCATTCTTTCCTTACAAACAGGAAAACTTCTCTGGGCCTGTGTGCAGGCAGAGCCCTAAGGAGAGCAGTTGGCACATGGTGCCATGGGCTGGGACAGCCAGCTGCAGAGCTCAAGGGAAGAAGCCCCGCTGTGTCACAATGGCTCCTTAGCTTCATGTGCATCACCTGTGTCACAATAGTCTCCTTGATTCCATGAGGCCCCACTGGGTCACAATGGCTCCTTAGCTTCATGTGCATCACCTGTGTCACAATAGTCTCCTTGATTCCATGAGGCCCCACTGGGTCACAATGGCTCCTTGACTTCATGTGCATCACCTGTGTCACCATGGTCTCCTTGATTCCATGAGGCCCCACTGGGTCGCAATGGCTCCTTGGCTTCATGTGCATCACCTGTGTCACCATGGTCTCCTTGATTCCATGAGGCCCCACTGTGTCACAATGGCTCCTTGGCTTCATGTGCATCACCAGTGTCACCATGGTCTCCTTGATTCCATGAGGCCCCACTTTGTCACAATGGCTCCTTGCTTCCATGAGGTTCCACAGTGTCACCATACTCACCTTTGATCCACATTGTCATAATGGACAATTGCTTCCATGTGGCCCCACTGTGTCACAATAGCCCCTTGCTTCCATAGGTTTTCTAGAATGTAATGTATAATTTTCTACAATGTAACAATGGACTCTTTGGTTCTGGGAGCTACCCTGCTTTTTGCAGAGGTGTCTTTGGTTCCAACAAGGCCTCGCTCTGTCTCAGTGCACCTTGGTTTCCATGCGCATCTGGAGTATCACAAAGGCTCCTTGCTTCCACGAGGTCTTGCTGTGTCACAATGGATCCTGTGTTCCATGAGGCCCTCCAAAGTCATCATGGAGCCTTGATTCCATGTGCTCCCATTGTGTCTCAGGGATCGACTTGGTTCCATCAGTTTCCTTAGTGGCACAATGCTCTCCATGCTTCCATGATTGCCCACAATGTCACAATGCTCTCCATGCTTCCATGAGGCCCAGCTTTGCCACAACGGTCCCCTTGTGTCCATGAGGCCCCGCTGTGTCCCAATGGACAGATGGTTCCATGAGGTTCCGTGCTGTCCCCATGGTCTTCTTGAATCCGCAGTGTAACAATGGACCATTGCTTCCAGGCGACCTCTCTGTGTCACAAGGGACTCCTTGATTCCATGATTCGCCACGGTGTCACCATGGAGCCTTGTTTCTAGGAGGTTCTGTACTGTCACAATTGTCTCCTTGATGCCATGAGCTCCTGCAGTGTCACAATGGCTCCTTGCTTCCATGAGGAACACAAAAGCTTTGCATCAACACTGAGCAACAGCTGCTGAACACACCTGGGAGCATCTGCTTGCATCAAAAGAGGGCTTCAAGCTGAGAAAGGCAGCAGCAGCTTCCATCTGCAACAGAGAGCCAGGCAAATGACAGGGCCAGAGAATTCAGTGGAAAGACTGCGGGAATTCTGCTCCCAGAGATCATTCCTGCTCACAGTGTCCCTTGTAGAAAGGGGACATCATTGCAGGCAGCCTGGACTGAGCATGTGGGGCTTGTTGATGAGGAAATCTGCTCAGGCTTTTCCATTCTTTCCTTACAAACAGGAAAACTTCTCTGGGCCTGTGTGCAGGCAGAGCCCTAAGGAGAGCAGTTGGCACATGGTGCCGAGGGCTGGGACAGCCAGCTGCAGAGCTCAAGGGAAGAAGCCCCGCTGTGTCACAATGGCTCCTTGGCTTCATGTGCATCACCTGTGTCACAATAGTCTCCTTGATTCCATGAGGCCCCACTGTGTCACAATGGCTCCTTGGCTTCATGTGCATCACCTGTGTCACAATAGTCTCCTTGATTCCATGAGGCCCCACTGTGTCACAATGGCTCCTTGGCTACATGTGCATCACCTGTGTCACCATGGTCTCCTTGATTCCATGAGGCCCCACTGTGTCACAATGGCTCCTTGGCTTCATGTGCATCACCTGTGTCACAATAGTCTCCTTGATTCCATGAGGCCCCACTGGGTCACAATGGCTCCTTGGCTTCATGTGCATCACCTGTGTCACAATGGTCTCCTTGATTCCATGTGGCCCCACTTTGTCACAATGGCTCCTTGGCTTCATGTGCATCACCTGTGTCACCATGGTCTCCTTGATTCCATGAGGCCCCACTTTGTCACAATGGCTCCTTGCTTCCATGAGGTTCCACAGTGTCACCATGCTCACCTTTGATCCACATTGTCATAATGGACAATTGCTTCCATGTGGCCCCACTGTGTCACAATAGCCCCTTGGTTCCATAGGTTTTCTAGAATGTAATGTATAATTTTCTACAATGTAACAATGGACTCCTTGGTTCTGTGAGCTACCCTGCTTTTTGCAGAGGTGTCTTTGGTTCCAACAAGGCCTCGCTCTGTCTCAGTGCACCTTGGTTTCCATGCGCATCTGGAGTATCACAAAGGCTCCTTGCTTCCACGAGGTCTTGCTGTGTCACAATGGATCCTGTGCTCCATGAGGCCCTCCAAAGTCATCATGGAGCCTTGATTCCATGTGCTCCCATTGTGTCTCAGGGATCGACTTGGTTCCATCAGTTTCCTTAGTGGCACAATGCTCTCCATGCTTCCATGATTGCCCACAATGTCACAATGCTCTCCATGCTTCCATGAGGCCCTGCTTTGCCACAACGGTCCCCTTGTGTCCATGAGGCCCCGCTGTGTCCCAATGGACAGATGGTTCCATGAGGTTCCGTGCTGTCCCCATGGTCTTCTTGAATCCGCAGTGTAACAATGGACCATTGCTTCCAGGTGGCCTCTCTGTGTCACAAGGGACTCCTTGATTCCATGATTCGCCACGGCGTCACCATGGAGCCTTGTTTCTAGGAGGTTCTGTACTGTCACAATTGTCTCCTTGATGCCATGAGCTCCTGCAGTGTCACAATGGCTCCTTGCTTCCATGAGGAACACAAAAGCTTTGCATCAACACTGAGCAACAGCTGCTGAACACACCTGGGAGCACCTGCTTGCATCAAAAGAGGGCTTCAAGCTGAGAAAGGCAGCAGCAGCTTCCATCTGCAACAGAGAGCCAGGCAAAGGCCAGGGCCAGAGAATTCAGTGGAAAGACTGCGGGAATTCTGCTCCCAGAGATCATTCCTGCTCACAGTGTCCCTTGTAGAAAGGGGACATCATTGCAGGCAGCCTTGACTGAGCATGTGGGGCTTGTTGATGAGGAAATCTGCTCAGGCTTTTCCATTCTTTCCTTACAAACAGGAAAACTTCTCTGGGCCTGTGTGCAGGCAGAGCCCTAAGGAGAGCAGTTGGCACATGGTGCCGTGGGCTGGGACAGCCAGCTGCAGAGCTCAAGGGAAGAAGCCCCGCTGTGTCACAATGGCTCCTTGGCTTCATGTGCATCACCTGTGTCACAATAGTCTCCTTGATTCCATGAGGCCCCACTGTGTCACAATGGCTCCTTGGCCACATGTGCATCACCTGTGTCACCATGGTCTCCTTGATTCCATGAGGCCCCACTGTGTCACAATGGCTCCTTGGCTTCATGTGCATCACCTGTGTCACAATAGTCTCCTTGATTCCATGAGGCCCCACTGTGTCACAATGGCTCCTTGGCCACATGTGCATCACCTGTGTCACCATGGTCTCCTTGATTCCATGAGGCCCCACTGTGTCACAATGGCTCCTTGGCTTCATGTGCATCACCTGTGTCACAATAGTCTCCTTGATTCCATGAGGCCCCACTGTGTCACAATGGCTCCTTGGCCACATGTGCATCACCTGTGTCACCATGGTCTCCTTGATTCCATGAGGCCCCACTGTGTCACAATGGCTCCTTGGCTTCATGTGCATCACCTGTGTCACAATGGTCTCCTTGATTCCATGTGGCCCCACTTTGTCACAATGGCTCCTTGGCTTCATGTGCATCACCTGTGTCACCATGGTCTCCTTGATTCCATGAGGCCCCACTTTGTCACAATGGCTCCTTGCTTCCATGAGGTTCCACAGTGTCACCATGCTCACCTTTGATCCACATTGTCATAATGGACAATTGCTTCCATGTGGCCCCACTGTGTCACAATAGCCCCTTGCTTCCATAGGTTTTCTAGAATGTAATGTATAATTTTCTACAATGTAACAATGGACTCCTTGGTTCTGTGAGCTACCCTGCTTTTTGCAGAGGTGTCTTTGGTTCCAACAAGGCCTCGCTCTGTCTCAGTGCACCTTGGTTTCCATGCGCATCTGGAGTATCACAAAGGCTCCTTGCTTCCACGAGGTCTTGCTGTGTCACAATGGATCCTGTGCTCCATGAGGCCCTCCAAAGTCATCATGGAGCCTTGATTCCATGTGCTCCCATTGTGTCCCAGGGATCGCCTTGGTTCCATCAGTTTCCTTAGTGGCACAATGCTCTCCATGCTTCCATGAGGCCCTGCTTTGCCACAACGGTCCCCTTGTGTCCATGAGGCCCCGCTGTGTCCCAATGGACAGATGGTTCCATGAGGTTCCGTGCTGTCCCCATGGTCTTCTTGAATCCGCAGTGTAACAATGGACCATTGCTTCCAGGCGGCCTCTCTGTGTCACAAAGGGCTCCTTGATTCCATGATTCGCCACGGCGTCACCATGGAGCCTTGTTTCTAGGAGGTTCTGTACTGTCACAATTGTCTCCTTGATGCCATGAGCCCCTGCAGTGTCACAATGGCTCCTTGCTTCCATGAGGAACACAAAAGCTTTGCATCAACACTGAGCAACAGCTGCTGAACACACCTGGGAGCACCTGCTTGCATCAAAAGAGGGCTTCAAGCTGAGAATGGCAGCAGCAGCTTCCATCTGCAACAGAGAGCCAGGCAAAGGACAGGGACAGAGAATTCAGTGGAAAGACTGCGGGAATTCTGCTCCCAGAGATCATTCCTGCTCACAGTGTCCCTTGTAGAAAGGGGACATCATTGCAGGCAGCCTGGACTGAGCATGTAGGGTTTGTTGTTGACGAAACCTGCTCAGGCTTTTCCATTCTTTCCTTACAAACAGGAAAACTTGTCTGGGCCTGTGTGCAGGCAGAGCCCTAAGGAGAGCAGTTGGCACATGGTGCCGTGGGCTGGGACAGCCAGCTGCAGAGCTCAAGGGAAGAAGCCCCGCTGTGTCACAATGGCTCCTTAGCTTCATGTGCATCACCTGTGTCACAATAGTCTCCTTGATTCCATGAGGCCCCACTGGGTCACAATGGCTCCTTAGCTTCATGTGCATCACCTGTGTCACAATAGTCTCCTTGATTCCATGAGGCCCCACTGGGTCACAATGGCTCCTTGGCTTCATGTGCATCACCTGTGTCACCATGGTCTCCTTGATTCCATGAGGCCCCACTGTGTCACAATGGCTCCTTGGCTTCATGTGCATCACCAGTGTCACCATGGTCTCCTTGATTCCATGAGGCCCCACTTTGTCACAATGGCTCCTTGCTTCCATGAGGTTCCACAGTGTCACCATGCTCACCTTTGATCCACATTGTCATAATGGACAATTGCTTCCATGTGGCCCCACTGTGTCACAATAGCCCCTTGCTTCCATAGGTTTTCTAGAATGTAATGTATAATTTTCTACAATGTAACAATGGACTCCTTGGTTCTGTGAGCTACCCTGCTTTTTGCAGAGGTGTCTTTGGTTCCAACAAGGCCTCGCTCTGTCTCAGTGCACCTTGGTTTCCATGCGCATCTGGAGTATCACAAAGGCTCCTTGCTTCCACGAGGTCTTGCTGTGTCACAATGGATCCTGTGCTCCATGAGGCCCTCCAAAGTCATCATGGAGCCTTGATTCCATGTGCTCCCATTGTGTCTCAGGGATCCACTTGGTTCCATCAGTTTCCTTAGTGGCACAATGCTCTCCATGCTTCCATGATTGCCCACAATGTCACAATGCTCTCCATGCTTCCATGAGGCCCAGCTTTGCCACAACGGCCCCCTTGTGTCCATGAGGCCCCGCTGTGTCCCAATGGACAGATGGTTCCATGAGGTTCCGTGCTGTCCCCATGGTCTTCTTGAATCCGCAGTGTAACAATGGACCATTGCTTCCAGGCGGCCTCTCTGTGTCACAAGGGGCTCCTTGATTCCATGATTCGCCACGGCGTCACCATGGAGCCTTGTTTCTAGGAGGTTCTGTACTGTCACAATTGTCTCCTTGATGCCATGAGCTCCTGCAGGTTCACAATGGCTCCTTGCTTCCATGAGGAACACAAAAGCTTTGCATCAACACTGAGCAACAGCTGCTGAACACACCTGGGAGCATCTGCTTGCATCAAAAGAGGACTTCAAGCTGAGAAAGGCAGCAGCAGCTTCCATGTGCAACAGAGAGCCAGGCAAAGGCCAGGGCCAGAGAATTCAGTGGAAAGACTGCGGGAATTCTGCTCCCAGAGATCATTCCTGCTCACAGTGTCCCTTGTAGAAAGGGGACATCATTGCAGGCAGCCTGGACTGAGCATGTGGGGCTTGTTGATGAGGAAATCTGCTCAGGCTTTTCCATTCTTTCCTTACAAACAGGAAAACTTCTCTGGGCCTGTGTGCAGGCAGAGCCCTAAGGAGAGCAGTTGGCACATGGTGCCGTGGGCTGGGACAGCCAGCTGCAGAGCTCAAGGGAAGAAGCCCCGCTGTGTCACAATGGCTCCTTGGCTTCATGTGCATCACCTGTGTCACAATAGTCTCCTTGATTCCATGAGGCCCCACTGTGTCACAATGGCTCCTTGGCTTCATGTGCATCACCTGTGTCACAATAGTCTCCTTGATTCCATGAGGCCCCACTGTGTCACAATGGCTCCTTGGCTACATGTGCATCACCTGTGTCACCATGGTCTCCTTGATTCCATGAGGCCCCACTGGGTCACAATGGCTCCTTGGCTACATGTGCATCACCTGTGTCACAATAGTCTCCTTGATTCCATGAGGCCCCACTGGGTCACAATGGCTCCTTGGCTTCATGTGCATCACCTGTGTCACAATGGTCTCCTTGATTCCATGTGGCCCCACTTTGTCACAATGGCTCCTTGGCTTCATGTGCATCACCTGTGTCACCATGGTCTCCTTGATTCCATGAGGCCCCACTTTGTCACAATGGCTCCTTGCTTCCATGAGGTTCCACAGTGTCACCATGCTCACCTTTGATCCACATTGTCATAATGGACAATTGCTTCCATGTGGCCCCACTGTGTCACAATAGCCCCTTGCTTCCATAGGTTTTCTAGAATGTAATGTATAATTTTCTACAATGTAACAATGGACTCCTTGGTTCTGTGAGCTACCCTGCTTTTTGCAGAGGTGTCTTTGGTTCCAACAAGGCCTCGCTCTGTCTCAGTGCACCTTGGTTTCCATGCGCATCTGGAGTATCACAAAGGCTCCTTGCTTCCACGAGGTCTTGCTGTGTCACAATGGATCCTGTGCTCCATGAGGCCCTCCAAAGTCATCATGGAGCCTTGATTCCATGTGCTCCCATTGTGTCCCAGGGATCGCCTTGGTTCCATCAGTTTCCTTAGTGGCACAATGCTCTCCATGCTTCCATGAGGCCCTGCTTTGCCACAACGGTCCCCTTGTGTCCATGAGGCCCCGCTGTGTCCCAATGGACAGATGGTTCCATGAGGTTCCGTGCTGTCCCCATGGTCTTCTTGAATCCGCAGTGTAACAATGGACCATTGCTTCCAGGCGGCCTCTCTGTGTCACAAGGGGCTCCTTGATTCCATGATTCGCCACGGCGTCACCATGGAGCCTTGTTTCTAGGAGGTTCTGTACTGTCACAATTGTCTCCTTGATGCCATGAGCCCCTGCAGTGTCACAATGGCTCCTTGCTTCCATGAGGAACACAAAAGCTTTGCATCAACACTGAGCAACAGCTGCTGAACACACCTGGGAGCATCTGCTTGCATCAAAAGAGGGCTTCAAGCTGAGAAAGGCAGCAGCAGCTTCCATGTGCAACAGAGAGCCAGGCAAAGGCCAGGGCCAGAGAATTCAGTGGAAAGACTGCGGGAATTCTGCTCCCAGAGATCATTCCTGCTCACAGTGTCCCTTGTAGAAAGGGGACATCATTCCAGGCAGCCTGGACTGAGCATGTAGGGTTTGTTGTTGAGGAAACCTGCTCAGGCTTTTCCATTCTTTCCTTACAAACAGGAAAACTTGTCTGGGCCTGTGTGCAGGCAGAGCCCTAAGGAGAGCAGTTGGCACATGGTGCCGTGGGCTGGGACAGCCAGCTGCAGAGCTCAAGGGAAGAAGCCCCGCTGTGTCACAATGGCTCCTTAGCTTCATGTGCATCACCTGTGTCACCATGGTCTCTTTGATTCCATGAGGCCCCACTGTGTCACAATGGCTCCTTGGCTTCATGTGCATCACCTGTGTCACCATGGTCTCCTTGATTCCATGAGGCCCCACTGTGTTGCAATGGCTCCTTGGCTTCATGTGCATCACCTGTGTCACCATGGTCTCCTTGATTCCATGAGGCCCCACTGTGTCACAATGGCTCCTTGGCTTCATGTGCATCACCAGTGTCACCATGGTCTCCTTGATTCCATGAGGCCCCACTTTGTCACAATGGCTCCTTGCTTCCATGAGGTTCCACAGTGTCACCATGCTCACCTTTGATCCACATTGTCATAATGGACAATTGCTTCCATGTGGCCCCACTGTGTCACAATAGCCCCTTGGTTCCATAGGTTTTCTAGAATGTAATGTATAATTTTCTACAATGTAACAATGGACTCCTTGGTTCTGTGAGCTACCCTGCTTTTTGCAGAGGTGTCTTTGGTTCCAACAAGGCCTCGCTCTGTCTCAGTGCACCTTGGTTTCCATGCGCATCTGGAGTATCACAAAGGCTCCTTGCTTCCACGAGGTCTTGCTGTGTCACAATGGATCCTGTGCTCCATGAGGCCCTCCAAAGTCATCATGGAGCCTTGATTCCATGTGCTCCCATTGTGTCTCAGGGATCGACTTGGTTCCATCAGTTTCCTTAGTGGCACAATGCTCTCCATGCTTCCATGATTGCCCACAATGTCACAATGCTCTCCATGCTTCCATGAGGCCCTGCTTTGCCACAACGGTCCCCTTGTGTCCATGAGGCCCCGCTGTGTCCCAATGGACAGATGGTTCCATGAGGTTCCGTGCTGTCCCCATGGTCTTCTTGAATCCGCAGTGTAACAATGGACCATTGCTTCCAGGCGGCCTCTCTGTGTCACAAGGGACTCCTTGATTCCATGATTCGCCACGGCGTCACCATGGAGCCTTGTTTCTAGGAGGTTCTGTACTGTCACAATTGTCTCCTTGATGCCATGAGCTCCTGCAGTGTCACAATGGCTCCTTGCTTCCATGAGGAACACAAAAGCTTTG
This sequence comes from Corvus hawaiiensis, assembly GCF_020740725.1. NCBI lineage: Eukaryota > Metazoa > Chordata > Aves > Passeriformes > Corvidae > Corvus > Corvus hawaiiensis. The sequence goes on along the minus strand of NC_063239.1, from coordinate 4,966,677 downwards.
CATCAACACTGAGCAACAGCTGCTGAACACACCTGGGAGCATCTGCTTGCATCAAAAGAGGGCTTCAAGCTGAGAAAGGCAGCAGCAGCTTCCATCTGCAACAGAGAGCCAGGCAAAGGACAGGGACAGAGAATTCAGTGGAAAGACTGCGGGAATTCTGCTCCCAGAGATCATTCCTGCTCACAGTGTCTCTTGTAGAAAGGGGACATCATTGCAGGCAGCCTGGACTGAGCATGTGGGGTTTGTTGATGAGGAAATCTGCTCAGGCTTTTCCATTCTTTCCTTACAAACAGGAAAACTTGTCTGGGCCTGTGTGCAGGCAGAGCCCTAAGGAGAGCAGTTGGCACATGGTGCCGTGGGCTGGGACAGCCAGCTGCAGAGCTGAAGGGAAGAAGCCCCGCTGTGTCACAATGGCTCCTTGGCTTCATGTGCATCACCTGTGTCACAATAGTCTCCTTGATTCCATGAGGCCCCACTGTGTCACAATGGCTCCTTGGCCACATGTGCATCACCTGTGTCACCATGGTCTCCTTGATTCCATGAGGCCCCACTGTGTCACAATGGCTCCTTGGCTTCATGTGCATCACCTGTGTCACAATAGTCTCCTTGATTCCATGAGGCCCCACTGTGTCACAATGGCTCCTTGGCCACATGTGCATCACCTGTGTCACCATGGTCTCCTTGATTCCATGAGGCCCCACTGTGTCACAATGGCTCCTTGGCTTCATGTGCATCACCTGTGTCACAATGGTCTCCTTGATTCCATGTGGCCCCACTTTGTCACAATGGCTCCTTGGCTTCACGTGCATCACCTGTGTCACCATGGTCTCCTTGATTCCATGAGGCCCCACTTTGTCACAATGGCTCCTTGCTTCCATGAGGTTCCACAGTGTCACCATGCTCACCTTTGATCCACATTGTCATAATGGACAATTGCTTCCATGTGGCCCCACTGTGTCACAATAGCCCCTTGCTTCCATAGGTTTTCTAGAATGTAATGTATAATTTTCTACAATGTAACAATGGACTCCTTGGTTCTGTGAGCTACCCTGCTTTTTGCAGAGGTGTCTTTGGTTCCAACAAGGCCTCGCTCTGTCTCAGTGCACCTTGGTTTCCATGCGCATCTGGAGTATCACAAAGGCTCCTTGCTTCCACGAGGTCTTGCTGTGTCACAATGGATCCTGTGCTCCATGAGGCCCTCCAAAGTCATCATGGAGCCTTGATTCCATGTGCTCCCATTGTGTCCCAGGGATCGCCTTGGTTCCATCAGTTTCCTTAGTGGCACAATGCTCTCCATGCTTCCATGAGGCCCTGCTTTGCCACAACGGTCCCCTTGTGTCCATGAGGCCCCGCTGTGTCCCAATGGACAGATGGTTCCATGAGGTTCCGTGCTGTCCCCATGGTCTTCTTGAATCCGCAGTGTAACAATGGACCATTGCTTCCAGGCGGCCTCTCTGTGTCACAAGGGGCTCCTTGATTCCATGATTCGCCACGGCGTCACCATGGAGCCTTGTTTCTAGGAGGTTCTGTACTGTCACAATTGTCTCCTTGATGCCATGAGCCCCTGCAGTGTCACAATGGCTCCTTGCTTCCATGAGGAACACAAAAGCTTTGCATCAACACTGAGCAACAGCTGCTGAACACACCTGGGAGCACCTGCTTGCATCAAAAGAGGGCTTCAAGCTGAGAATGGCAGCAGCAGCTTCCATCTGCAACAGAGAGCCAGGCAAAGGACAGGGACAGAGAATTCAGTGGAAAGACTGCGGGAATTCTGCTCCCAGAGATCATTCCTGCTCACAGTGTCCCTTGTAGAAAGGGGACATCATTGCAGGCAGCCTGGACTGAGCATGTAGGGTTTGTTGTTGAGGAAACCTGCTCAGGCTTTTCCATTCTTTCCTTACAAACAGGAAAACTTGTCTGGGCCTGTGTGCAGGCAGAGCCCTAAGGAGAGCAGTTGGCACATGGTGCCGTGGGCTGGGACAGCCAGCTGCAGAGCTCAAGGGAAGAAGCCCCGCTGTGTCACAATGGCTTCTTAGCTTCATGTGCATCACCTGTGTCACAATAGTCTCCTTGATTCCATGAGGCCCCACTGGGTCACAATGGCTCCTTGGCTTCATGTGCATCACCTGTGTCACAATAGTCTCCTTGATTCCATGAGGCCCCACTGTGTCACAATGGGTCCTTGGCTTCATGTGCATCACCTGTGTCACCATGGTCTCCTTGATTCCATCAGGCCCCACTGGGTCACAATGGCTCCTTGGCTTCATGTGCATCACCAGTGTCACCATGGTCTCCTTGATTCCATGAGGCCCCACTTTGTCACAATGGCTCCTTGCTTCCATGAGGTTCCACAGTGTCACCATGCTCACCTTTGATCCACATTGTCATAATGGACAATTGCTTCCATGTGGCCCCACTGTGTCACAATAGCCCCTTGCTTCCATAGGTTTTCTAGAATGTAATGTATAATTTTCTACAATGTAACAATGGACTCCTTGGTTCTGTGAGCTACCCTGCTTTTTGCAGAGGTGTCTTTGGTTCCAACAAGGCCTCGCTCTGTCTCAGTGCACCTTGGTTTCCATGCGCATCTGGAGTATCACAAAGGCTCCTTGCTTCCACGAGGTCTTGCTGTGTCACAATGGATCCTGTGCTCCATGAGGCCCTCCAAAGTCATCATGGAGCCTTGATTCCATGTGCTCCCATTGTGTCCCAGGGATCGCCTTGGTTCCATCAGTTTCCTTAGTGGCACAATGCTCTCCATGCTTCCATGAGGCCCTGCTTTGCCACAACGGTCCCCTTGTGTCCATGAGGCCCCGCTGTGTCCCAATGGACAGATGGTTCCATGAGGTTCCGTGCTGTCCCCATGGTCTTCTTGAATCCGCAGTGTAACAATGGACCATTGCTTCCAGGCGGCCTCTCTGTGTCACAAGGGGCTCCTTGATTCCATGATTCGCCACGGCGTCACCATGGAGCCTTGTTTCTAGGAGGTTCTGTACTGTCACAATTGTCTCCTTGATGCCATGAGCCCCTGCAGTGTCACAATGGCTCCTTGCTTCCATGAGGAACACAAAAGCTTTGCATCAACACTGAGCAACAGCTGCTGAACACACCTGGGAGCACCTGCTTGCATCAAAAGAGGGCTTCAAGCTGAGAATGGCAGCAGCAGCTTCCATCTGCAACAGAGAGCCAGGCAAAGGACAGGGACAGAGAATTCAGTGGAAAGACTGCGGGAATTCTGCTCCCAGAGATCATTCCTGCTCACAGTGTCCCTTGTAGAAAGGGGACATCATTGCAGGCAGCCTGGACTGAGCATGTAGGGTTTGTTGTTGAGGAAACCTGCTCAGGCTTTTCCATTCTTTCCTTACAAACAGGAAAACTTCTCTGGGCCTGTGTGCAGGCAGAGCCCTAAGGAGAGCAGTTGGCACATGGTGCCGTGGGCTGGGACAGCCAGCTGCAGAGCTCAAGGGAAGAAGCCCCGCTGTGTCACAATGGCTCCTTAGCTTCATGTGCATCACCTGTGTCACAATAGTCTCCTTGATTCCATGAGGCCCCACTGGGTCACAATGGCTCCTTGGCTTCATGTGCATCACCTGTGTCACAATAGTCTCCTTGATTCCATGAGGCCCCACTGGGTCACAATGGCTCCTTGGCTTCATGTGCATCACCTGTGTCACCATGGTCTCCTTGATTCCATGAGGCCCCACTGTGTCACAATGGCTCCTTGGCTTCATGTGCATCACCTGTGTCACCATGGTCTCCTTGATTCCATGAGGCCCCACTTTGTCACAATGGCTCCTTGCTTCCATGAGGTTCCACAGTGTCACCATGCTCACCTTTGATCCACATTGTCATAATGGACAATTGCTTCCATGTGGCCCCACTGTGTCACAATAGCCCCTTGCTTCCATAGGTTTTCTAGAATGTAATGTATAATTTTCTACAATGTAACAATGGACTCCTTGGTTCTGTGAGCTACCCTGCTTTTTGCAGAGGTGTCTTTGGTTCCAACAAGGCCTCGCTCTGTCTCAGTGCACCTTGGTTTCCATGCGCATCTGGAGTATCACAAAGGCTCCTTGCTTCCACGAGGTCTTGCTGTGTCACAATGGATCCTGTGCTCCATGAGGCCCTCCAAAGTCATCATGGAGCCTTGATTCCATGTGCTCCCATTGTGTCTCAGGGATCCACTTGGTTCCATCAGTTTCCTTAGTGGCACAATGCTCTCCATGCTTCCATGAGGCCCTGCTTTGCCACAACGGTCCCCTTGTGTCCATGAGGCCCCGCTGTGTCCCAATGGACAGATGGTTCCATGAGGTTCCGTGCTGTCCCCATGGTCTTCTTGAATCCGCAGTGTAACAATGGACCATTGCTTCCAGGCGGCCTCTCTGTGTCACAAGGGGCTCCTTGATTCCATGATTCGCCACGGCGTCACCATGGAGCCTTGTTTCTAGGAGGTTCTGTACTGTCACAATTGTCTCCTTGATGCCATGAGCCCCTGCAGTGTCACAATGGCTCCTTGCTTCCATGAGGAACACAAAAGCTTTGCATCAACACTGAGCAACAGCTGCTGAACACACCTGGGAGCACCTGCTTGCATCAAAAGAGGGCTTCAAGCTGAGAATGGCAGCAGCAGCTTCCATCTGCAACAGAGAGCCAGGCAAAGGACAGGGACAGAGAATTCAGTGGAAAGACTGCGGGAATTCTGCTCCCAGAGATCATTCCTGCTCACAGTGTCCCTTGTAGAAAGGGGACATCATTGCAGGCAGCCTGGACTGAGCATGTAGGGTTTGTTGTTGAGGAAACCTGCTCAGGCTTTTCCATTCTTTCCTTACAAACAGGAAAACTTCTCTGGGCCTGTGTGCAGGCAGAGCCCTAAGGAGAGCAGTTGGCACATGGTGCCGTGGGCTGGGACAGCCAGCTGCAGAGCTCAAGGGAAGAAGCCCCGCTGTGTCACAATGGCTCCTTAGCTTCATGTGCATCACCTGTGTCACAATAGTCTCCTTGATTCCATGAGGCCCCACTGGGTCACAATGGCTCCTTAGCTTCATGTGCATCACCTGTGTCACAATAGTCTCCTTGATTCCATGAGGCCCCACTGTGTCACAATGGGTCCTTGGCTTCATGTGCATCACCTGTGTCACCATGGTCTCCTTGATTCCATGAGGCCCCACTGGGTCACAATGGCTCCTTGGCTTCATGTGCATCACCAGTGTCACCATGGTCTCCTTGATTCCATGAGGCCCCACTTTGTCACAATGGCTCCTTGCTTCCATGAGGTTCCACAGTGTCACCATGCTCACCTTTGATCCACATTGTCATAATGGACAATTGCTTCCATGTGGCCCCACTGTGTCACAATAGCCCCTTGCTTCCATAGGTTTTCTAGAATGTAATGTATAATTTTCTACAATGTAACAATGGACTCCTTGGTTCTGTGAGCTACCCTGCTTTTTGCAGAGGTGTCTTTGGTTCCAACAAGGCCTCGCTCTGTCTCAGTGCACCTTGGTTTCCATGCGCATCTGGAGTATCACAAAGGCTCCTTGCTTCCACGAGGTCTTGCTGTGTCACAATGGATCCTGTGCTCCATGAGGCCCTCCAAAGTCATCATGGAGCCTTGATTCCATGTGCTCCCATTGTGTCTCAGGGATCCACTTGGTTCCATCAGTTTCCTTAGTGGCACAATGCTCTCCATGCTTCCATGATTGCCCACAATGTCACAATGCTCTCCATGCTTCCATGAGGCCCTGCTTTGCCACAACGGTCCCCTTGTGTCCATGAGGCCCCGCTGTGTCCCAATGGACAGATGGTTCCATGAGGTTCCGTGCTGTCCCCATGGTCTTCTTGAATCCGCAGTGTAACAATGGACCATTGCTTCCAGGCGGCCTCTCTGTGTCACAAGGGACTCCTTGATTCCATGATTCGCCACGGTGTCACCATGGAGCCTTGTTTCTAGGAGGTTCTGTACTGTCACAATTGTCTCCTTGATGCCATGAGCTCCTGCAGTGTCACAATGGCTCCTTGCTTCCATGAGGAACACAAAAGCTTTGCATCAACACTGAGCAACAGCTGCTGAACACACCTGGGAGCATCTGCTTGCATCAAAAGAGGGCTTCAAGCTGAGAAAGGCAGCAGCAGCTTCCATCTGCAACAGAGAGCCAGGCAAAGGACAGGGACAGAGAATTCAGTGGAAAGACTGCGGGAATTCTGCTCCCAGAGATCATTCCTGCTCACAGTGTCCCTTGTAGAAAGGGGACATCATTGCAGGCAGCCTGGACTGAGCATGTGGGGTTTGTTGATGAGGAAACCTGCTCAGGCTTTTCCATTCTTTCCTTACAAACAGGAAAACTTGTCTGGGCCTGTGTGCAGGCAGAGCCCTAAGGAGAGCAGTTGGCACATGGTGCCGTGGGCTGGGACAGCCAGCTGCAGAGCTCAAGGGAAGAAGCCCCGCTGTGTCACAATGGCTCCTTGGCTTCATGTGCATCACCTGTGTCACAATAGTCTCCTTGATTCCATGAGGCCCCACTGTGTCACAATGGCTCCTTGGCTACATGTGCATCACCTGTGTCACCATGGTCTCCTTGATTCCATGAGGCCCCACTGGGTCACAATGGCTCCTTGGCTTCATGTGCATCACCTGTGTCACAATAGTCTCCTTGATTCCATGAGGCCCCACTGGGTCACAATGGCTCCTTGGCTTCATGTGCATCACCTGTGTCACAATGGTCTCCTTGATTCCATGTGGCCCCACTGTGTCACAATGGCTCCTTGGCTTCATGTGCATCACCTGTGTCACCATGGTCTCCTTGATTCCATGTGGCCCCACTTTGTCACAATGGCTCCTTGCTTCCATGAGGTTCCACAGTGTCACCATGCTCACCTTTGATCCACATTGTCATAATGGACAATTGCTTCCATGTGGCCCCACTGTGTCACAATAGCCCCTTGGTTCCATAGGTTTTCTAGAATGTAATGTATAATTTTCTACAATGTAACAATGGACTCCTTGGTTCTGGGAGCTACCCTGCTTTTTGCAGAGGTGTCTTTGGTTCCAACAAGGCCTCGCTCTGTCTCAGTGCACCTTGGTTTCCATGCGCATCTGGAGTATCACAAAGGCTCCTTGCTTCCACGAGGTCTTGCTGTGTCACAATGGATCCTGTGCTCCATGAGGCCCTCCAAAGTCATCATGGAGCCTTGATTCCATGTGCTCCCATTGTGTCCCAGGGATCGCCTTGGTTCCATCAGTTTCCTTAGTGGCACAATGCTCTCCATGCTTCCATGAGGCCCTGCTTTGCCACAACGGTCCCCTTGTGTCCATGAGGCCCCGCTGTGTCCCAATGGACAGATGGTTCCATGAGGTTCCGTGCTGTCCCCATGGTCTTCTTGAATCCGCAGTGTAACAATGGACCATTGCTTCCAGGCGGCCTCTCTGTGTCACAAGGGGCTCCTTGATTCCATGATTCGCCACGGTGTCACCATGGAGCCTTGTTTCTAGGAGGTTCTGTACTGTCACAATTGTCTCCTTGATGCCATGAGCCCCTGCAGTGTCACAATGGCTCCTTGCTTCCATGAGGAACACAAAAGCTTTGCATCAACACTGAGCAACAGCTGCTGAACACACCTGGGAGCATCTGCTTGCATCAAAAGAGGGCTTCAAGCTGAGAAAGGCAGCAGCAGCTTCCATGTGCAACAGAGAGCCAGGCAAAGGACAGGGACAGAGAATTCAGTGGAAAGACTGCGGGAATTCTGCTCCCAGAGATCATTCCTGCTCACAGTGTCCCTTGTAGAAAGGGGACATCATTGCAGGCAGCCTGGACTGAGCATGTGGGGTTTGTTGATGAGGAAACCTGCTCAGGCTTTTCCATTCTTTCCTTACAAACAGGAAAACTTCTCTGGGCCTGTGTGCAGGCAGAGCCCTGAGGAGAGCAGTTGGCACATGGTGCTGTGGGCTGGGACAGCCAGCTGCAGAGCTCAAGGGAAGAAGCCCCGCTGTGTCACAATGGCTCCTTGGCTTCATGTGCATCACCTGTGTCACAATAGTCTCCTTGATTCCATGAGGCCCCACTGGGTCACAATGGCTCCTTGGCTACATGTGCATCACCTGTGTCACCATGGTCTCCTTGATTCCATGAGGCCCCACTGTGTCACAATGGCTCCTTGGCTTCATGTGCATCACCTGTGTCACCATAGTCTCCTTGATTCCATGAGGCCCCACTTTGTCACAATGGCTCCTTGCTTCCATGAGGTTCCACAGTGTCACCATGCTCACCTTTGATCCACATTGTCATAATGGACAATTGCTTCCATGTGGCCCCACTGTGTCACAATAGCCCCTTGGTTCTATAGGTTTTCTAGAATGTAATGTATAATTTTCTACAATGTAACAATGGACTCCTTGGTTCTGTGAGCTACCCTGCTTTTTGCAGAGGTGTCTTTGGTTCCAACAAGGCCCCGCTGTGTCTCAGTGCACCCTGGCTTCCATGCGCATCTGGAGTATCACAAAGGCTCCTTGCTTCCACGAGGTCTTGCTGTGTCACAATGGATCCTGTGCTCCATGAGGCCCTCCAAAGTCATCATGGAGCCTTGATTCCATGTGCTTCCATTGTGTCCCAGGGATCGTCTTGGTTCCATCAGTTTCCTTAGTGGCACAATGCTCTCCATGCTTCCATGATTGCCCACAATGTCACAATGCTCTCCATGCTTCCATGAGGCCCTGCTTTGCCACAACGGTCCCCTTGTGTCCATGAGGCCTCGCTGTGTCCCAATGGACAGATGGTTCCATGAGGTTCCGTGCTGTCCCCATGGTCTTCTTGAATCCGCAGTGTAACAATGGACCATTGCTTCCAGGCGGCCTCTCTGTGTCACAAGGGGCTCCTTGATTCCATGATTCGCCAGGGCGTCACCATGGAGCCTTGTTTCTAGGAGGTTCTGTACTGTCACAATTGTCTCCTTGATGCCATGAGCTCCTGCAGTGTCACAATGGCTCCTTGCTTCCATGAGGAACACAAAAGCTTTGCATCAACACTGAGCAACAGCTGCTGAACACACCTGGGAGCATCTGCTTGCATCAAAAGAGGGCTTCAAGCTGAGAAAGGCAGCAGCAGCTTCCATGTGCAACAGAGAGCCAGGCAAAGGCCAGGGCCAGAGAATTCAGTGGAAAGACTGCGGGAATTCTGCTCCCAGAGATCATTCCTGCTCACAGTGTCCCTTGTAGAAAGGGGACATCATTGCAGGCAGCCTGGACTGAGCATGTAGGGTTTGTTGTTGAGGAAACCTGCTCAGGCTTTTCCATTCTTTCCTTACAAACAGGAAAACTTGTCTGGGCCTGTGTGCAGGCAGAGCCCTAAGGAGAGCAGTTGGCACATGGTGCCGTGGGCTGGGACCGCCAGCTGCAGAGCTCAAGGGAAGAAGCCCCGCTGTGTCACAATGGCTCCTTAGCTTCATGTGCATCACCTGTGTCACCATGGTCTCCTTGATTCCATGAGGCCCCACTGTGTCACAATGGCTCCTTGGCTTCATGTGCATCACCTGTGTCACCATGGTCTCCTTGATTCCATGAGGCCCCACTGTGTCACAATGGCTCCTTGGCTTCATGTGCATCACCTGTGTCACCATGGTCTCCTTGATTCCATGAGGCCCCACTTTGTCACAATGGTCTCCTTGCTTCCATGAGGTTCCACAGTGTCACCATGCTCACCTTTGATCCACATTGTCATAATGGACAATTGCTTCCATGTGGCCCCACTGTGTCACAATAGCCCCTTGGTTCCATAGGTTTTCTAGAATGTAATGTATAATTTTCTACAATGTAACAATGGACTCCTTGGTTCTGTGAGCTACCCTGCTTTTTGCAGAGGTGTCTTTGGTTCCAACAAGGCCTCGCTCTGTCTCAGTGCACCTTGGTTTCCATGCGCATCTGGAGTATCACAAAGGCTCCTTGCTTCCACGAGGTCTTGCTGTGTCACAATGGATCCTGTGCTCCATGAGGCCCTCCAAAGTCATCATGGAGCCTTGATTCCATGTGCTCCCATTGTGTCTCAGGGATCCACTTGGTTCCATCAGTTTCCTTAGTGGCACAATGCTCTCCATGCTTCCATGATTGCCCACAATGTCACAATGCTCTCCATGCTTCCATGAGGCCCTGCTTTGCCACAACGGTCCCCTTGTGTCCATGAGGCCCCGCTGTGTCCCAATGGACAGATGGTTCCATGAGGTTCCGTGCTGTCCCCATGGTCTTCTTGAATCCGCAGTGTAACAATGGACCATTGCTTCCAGGCGGCCTCTCTGTGTCACAAGGGGCTCCTTGATTCCATGATTCGCCACGGTGTCACCATGGAGCCTTGTTTCTAGGAGGTTCTGTACTTTCACAATTGTCTCCTTGATGCCATGAGCCCCTGCAGTGTCACAATGGCTCCTTGCTTCCATGAGGAACACAAAAGCTTTGCATCAACACTGAGCAACAGCTGCGGAACACACCTGGGAGCATCTGCTTGCATCAAAAGAGGGCTTCAAGCTGAGAAAGGCAGCAGCAGCTTCCATGTGCAACACAGAGCCAGGCAAAGGCCAGGGACAGAGAATTCAGTGGAAAGACTGCGGGAATTCCGCTCCCAGAGATCATTCCTGCTCACAGTGTCCCTTGTAGAAAGGGGACATCATTGCAGGCAGCCTGGACTGAGCATGTAGGGTTTGTTGTTGAGGAAACCTGCTCAGGCTTTTCCATTCTTTCCTTACAAACAGGAAAACTTGTCTGGGCCTGTGTGCAGGCAGAGCCCTAAGGAGAGCAGTTGGCACATGGTGCCGTGGGCTGGGACCGCCAGCTGCAGAGCTCAAGGGAAGAAGCCCCGCTGTGTCACAATGGCTCCTTAGCTTCATGTGCATCACCTGTGTCACAATAGTCTCCTTGATTCCATGAGGCGCCACTGGGTCACAATGGCTCCTTGGCTTCATGTGCATCACCTGTGTCACCATGGTCTCCTTGATTCCATGAGGCCCCACTGGGTCACAATGGCTCCTTGGCTTCATGTGCATCACCTGTGTCACAATGGTCTCCTTGATTCCATGTGGCCCCACTTTGTCACAATGGCTCCTTGGCTTCATGTGCATCACCTGTGTCACCATGGTCTCCTTGATTCCATGTGGCCCCACTTTGTCACAATGGCTCCTTGGCTTCATGTGCATCACCTGTGTCACCATGGTCTCCTTGATTCCATGAGGCCCCACTTTGTCACAATGGCTCCTTGCTTCCATGAGGTTCCACAGTGTCACCATGCTCACCTTTGATCCACATTGTCATAATGGACAATTGCTTCCATGTGGCCCCACTGTGTCACAATAGCCCCTTGCTTCCATAGGTTTTCTAGAATGTAATGTATAATTTTCTACAATGTAACAATGGACTCCTTGGTTCTGTGAGCTACCCTGCTTTTTGCAGAGGTGTCTTTGGTTCCAACAAGGCCTCGCTCTGTCTCAGTGCACCTTGGTTTCCATGCGCATCTGGAGTATCACAAAGGCTCCTTGCTTCCACGAGGTCTTGCTGTGTCACAATGGATCCTGTGCTCCATGAGGCCCTCCAAAGTCATCATGGAGCCTTGATTCCATGTGCTCCCATTGTGTCTCAGGGATCGACTTGGTTCCATCAGTTTCCTTAGTGGCACAATGCTCTCCATGCTTCCATGATTGCCCACAATGTCACAATGCTCTCCATGCTTCCATGAGGCCCTGCTTTGCCACAACGGTCCCCTTGTGTCCATGAGGCCCCGCTGTGTCCCAATGGACAGATGGTTCCATGAGGTTCCGTGCTGTCCCCATGGTCTTCTTGAATCCGCAGTGTAACAATGGACCATTGCTTCCAGGCGGCCTCTCTGTGTCACAAGGGACTCCTTGATTCCATGATTCGCCACGGCGTCACCATGGAGCCTTGTTTCTAGGAGGTTCTGTACTGTCACAATTGTCTCCTTGATGCCATGAGCTCCTGCAGTGTCACAATGGCTCCTTGCTTCCATGAGGAACACAAAAGCTTTGCATCAACACTGAGCAACAGCTGCTGAACACACCTGGGAGCATCTGCTTGCATCAAAAGAGGGCTTCAAGCTGAGAAAGGCAGCAGCAGCTTCCATGTGCAACAGAGAGCCAGGCAAAGGACAGGGACAGAGAATTCAGTGGAAAGACTGCGGGAATTCTGCTCCCAGAGATCATTCCTGCTCACAGTGTCCCTTGTAGAAAGGGGACATCATTGCAGGCAGCCTGGACTGAGCATGTGGGGTTTGTTGATGAGGAAATCTGCTCAGGCTTTTCCATTCTTTCCTTACAAACAGGAAAACTTGTCTGGGCCTGTGTGCAGGCAGAGCCCTAAGGAGAGCAGTTGGCACATGGTGCCGTGGGCTGGGACAGCCAGCTGCAGAGCTCAAGGGAAGAAGCCCCGCTGTGTCACAATGGCTCCTTGGCTTCATGTGCATCACCTGTGTCACAATAGTCTCCTTGATTCCATGAGGCCCCACTGGGTCACAATGGCTCCTTGGCTACATGTGCATCACCTGTGTCACCATGGTCTCCTTGATTCCATGAGGCCCCACTGTGTCACAATGGCTCCTTGGCTTCATGTGCATCACCTGTGTCACAATAGTCTCCTTGATTCCATGAGGCCCCACTGTGTCACAATGGCTCCTTGGCTTCATGTGCATCACCTGTGTCACAATGGTCTCCTTGATTCCATGAGGCCCCACTTTGTCACAATGGCTCCTTGGCTTCATGTGCATCACCTGTGTCACCATGGTCTCCTTGATTCCATGAGGCCCCACTTTGTCACAATGGCTCCTTGCTTCCATGAGGTTCCACAGTGTCACCATGCTCACCTTTGATCCACATTGTCATAATGGACAATTGCTTCCATGTGGCCCCACTGTGTCACAATAGCCCCTTGCTTCCATAGGTTTTCTAGAATGTAATGTATAATTTTCTACAATGTAACAATGGACTCCTTGGTTCTGTGAGCTACCCTGCTTTTTGCAGAGGTGTCTTTGGTTCCAACAAGGCCTCGCTCTGTCTCAGTGCACCTTGGTTTCCATGCGCATCTGGAGTATCACAAAGGCTCCTTGCTTCCACGAGGTCTTGCTGTGTCACAATGGATCCTGTGCTCCATGAGGCCCTCCAAAGTCATCATGGAGCCTTGATTCCATGTGCTCCCATTGTGTCCCAGGGATCGCCTTGGTTCCATCAGTTTCCTTAGTGGCACAATGCTCTCCATGCTTCCATGAGGCCCTGCTTTGCCACAACGGTCCCCTTGTGTCCATGAGGCCCCGCTGTGTCCCAATGGACAGATGGTTCCATGAGGTTCCGTGCTGTCCCCATGGTCTTCTTGAATCCGCAGTGTAACAATGGACCATTGCTTCCAGGCGGCCTCTCTGTGTCACAAGGGGCTCCTTGATTCCATGATTCGCCACGGCGTCACCATGGAGCCTTGTTTCTAGGAGGTTCTGTACTGTCACAATTGTCTCCTTGATGCCATGAGCCCCTGCAGTGTCACAATGGCTCCTTGCTTCCATGAGGAACACAAAAGCTTTGCATCAACACTGAGCAACAGCTGCTGAACACACCTGGGAGCATCTGCTTGCATCAAAAGAGGGCTTCAAGCTGAGAAAGGCAGCAGCAGCTTCCATGTGCAACAGAGAGCCAGGCAAAGGACAGGGACAGAGAATTCAGTGGAAAGACTGCGGGAATTCTGCTCCCAGAGATCATTCCTGCTCACAGTGTCCCTTGTAGAAAGGGGACATCATTCCAGGCAGCCTGGACTGAGCATGTAGGGTTTGTTGTTTAGGAAACCTGCTCAGGCTTTTCCATTCTTTCCTTACAAACAGGAAAACTTCTCTGGGCCTGTGTGCAGGCAGAGCCCTAAGGAGAGCAGTTGGCACATGGTGCCGTGGGCTGGGACAGCCAGCTGCAGAGCTCAAGGGAAGAAGCCCCGCTGTGTCACAATGGCTCCTTAGCTTCATGTGCATCACCTGTGTCACAATAGTCTCCTTGATTCCATGAGGCCCCACTGGGTCACAATGGCTCCTTAGCTTCATGTGCATCACCTGTGTCACAATAGTCTCCTTGATTCCATGAGGCCCCACTGTGTCACAATGGCTCCTTGGCTTCATGTGCATCACCTGTGTCACCATGGTCTCCTTGATTCCATGTGGCCCCACTGTGTCACAATGGCTCCTTGGCTTCATGTGCATCACCTGTGTCACCATGGTCTCCTTGATTCCATGAGGCCCCACTTTGTCACAATGGCTCCTTGCTTCCATGAGGTTCCACAGTGTCACCATGCTCACCTTTGATCCACATTGTCATAATGGACAATTGCTTCCATGTGGCCCCACTGTGTCACAATAGCCCCTTGCTTCCATAGGTTTTCTAGAATGTAATGTATAATTTTCTACAATGTAACAATGGACTCCTTGGTTCTGTGAGCTACCCTGCTTTTTGCAGAGGTGTCTTTGGTTCCAACAAGGCCTCGCTCTGTCTCAGTGCACCTTGGTTTCCATGCGCATCTGGAGTATCACAAAGGCTCCTTGCTTCCACGAGGTCTTGCTGTGTCACAATGCATCCTGTGCTCCATGAGGCCCTCCAAAGTCATCATGGAGCCTTGATTCCATGTGCTCCCATTGTGTCTCAGGGATCGACTTGGTTCCATCAGTTTCCTTAGTGGCACAATGCTCTCCATGCTTCCATGATTGCCCACAATGTCACAATGCTCTCCATGCTTCCATGAGGCCCTGCTTTGCCACAACGGTCCCCTTGTGTCCATGAGGCCCCGCTGTGTCCCAATGGACAGATGGTTCCATGAGGTTCCGTGCTGTCCCCATGGTCTTCTTGAATCCGCAGTGTAACAATGGACCATTGCTTCCAGGCGGCCTCTCTGTGTCACAAGGGACTCCTTGATTCCATGATTCGCCACGGTGTCACCATGGAGCCTTGTTTCTAGGAGGTTCTGTACTGTCACAATTGTCTCCTTGATGCCATGAGCTCCTGCAGTGTCACAATGGCTCCTTGCTTCCATGAGGAACACAAAAGCTTTGCATCAACACTGAGCAACAGCTGCTGAACACACCTGGGAGCATCTGCTTGCATCAAAAGAGGGCTTCAAGCTGAGAAAGGCAGCAGCAGCTTCCATCTGCAACAGAGAGCCAGGCAAAGGACAGGGACAGAGAATTCAGTGGAAAGACTGCGGGAATTCTGCTCCCAGAGATCATTCCTGCTCACAGGGTCCCTTGTAGAAAGGGGACATCATTGCAGGCAGCCTGGACTGAGCATGTGGGGTTTGTTGATGAGGAAATCTGCTCAGGCTTTTCCATTCTTTCCTTACAAACAGGAAAACTTCTCTGGGCCTGTGTGCAGGCAGAGCCCTAAGGAGAGCAGTTGGCACATGGTGCCGTGGGCTGGGACAGCCAGCTGCAGAGCTCAAGGGAAGAAGCCCCGCTGTGTCACAATGGCTCCTTGGCTTCATGTGCATCACCTGTGTCACAATAGTCTCCTTGATTCCATGAGGCCCCACTGTGTCACAATGGCTCCTTGGCTACATGTGCATCACCTGTGTCACCATGGTCTCCTTGATTCCATGAGGCCCCACTGTGTCACAATGGCTCCTTGGCTTCATGTGCATCACCTGTGTCACAATAGTCTCCTTGATTCCATGAGGCCCCACTGGGTCACAATGGCTCCTTGGCTTCATGTGCATCACCTGTGTCACAATGGTCTCCTTGATTCCATGTGGCCCCACTGTGTCACAATGGCTCCTTGGCTTCATGTGCATCACCTGTGTCACCATGGTCTCCTTGATTCCATGAGGCCCCACTTTGTCACAATGGCTCCTTGCTTCCATGAGGTTCCACAGTGTCACCATGCTCACCTTTGATCCACATTGTCATAATGGACAATTGCTTCCATGTGGCCCCACTGTGTCACAATAGCCCCTTGCTTCCATAGGTTTTCTGGAATGTAATGTATAATTTTCTACAATGTAACAATGGACTCCTTGGTTCTGTGAGCTACCCTGCTTTTTGCAGAGGTGTCTTTGGTTCCAACAAGGCCTCGCTCTGTCTCAGTGCACCTTGGTTTCCATGCGCATCTGGAGTATCACAAAGGCTCCTTGCTTCCACGAGGTCTTGCTGTGTCACAATGGATCCTGTGCTCCATGAGGCCCTCCAAAGTCATCATGGAGCCTTGATTCCATGTGCTCCCATTGTGTCCCAGGGATCGCCTTGGTTCCATCAGTTTCCTTAGTGGCACAATGCTCTCCATGCTTCCATGAGGCCCTGCTTTGCCACAACGGTCCCCTTGTGTCCATGAGGCCCCGCTGTGTCCCAATGGACAGATGGTTCCATGAGGTTCCGTGCTGTCCCCATGGTCTTCTTGAATCCGCAGTGTAACAATGGACCATTGCTTCCAGGCGGCCTCTCTGTGTCACAAGGGGCTCCTTGATTCCATGATTCCCCACGGCGTCACCATGGAGCCTTGTTTCTAGGAGGTTCTGTACTGTCACAATTGTCTCCTTGATGCCATGAGCCCCTGCAGTGTCACAATGGCTCCTTGCTTCCATGAGGAACACAAAAGCTTTGCATCAACACTGAGCAACAGCTGCTGAACACACCTGGGAGCATCTGCTTGCATCAAAAGAGGGCTTCAAGCTGAGAAAGGCAGCAGCAGCTTCCATGTGCAACAGAGAGCCAGGCAAAGGACAGGGACAGAGAATTCAGTGGAAAGACTGCGGGAATTCTGCTCCCAGAGATCATTCCTGCTCACAGTGTCCCTTGTAGAAAGGGGACATCATTGCAGGCAGCCTGGACTGAGCATGTGGGGTTTGTTGATGAGGAAACCTGCTCAGGCTTTTCCATTCTTTCCTTACAAACAGGAAAACTTGTCTGGGCCTGTGTGCAGGCAGAGCCCTGAGGAGAGCAGTTGGCACATGGTGCCGTGGGCTGGGACAGCCAGCTGCAGAGCTCAAGGGAAGAAGCCCCGCTGTGTCACAATGGCTCCTTGGCTTCATGTGCATCACCTGTGTCACAATAGTCTCCTTGATTCCATGAGGCCCCACTGTGTCACAATGGCTCCTTGGCTACATGTGCATCACCTGTGTCACCATGGTCTCCTTGATTCCATGAGGCCCCACTGTGTCACAATGGCTCCTTGGCTTCATGTGCATCACCTGTGCCACCATAGTCTCCTTGATTCCATGAGGCCCCACTTTGTCACAATGGCTCCTTGCTTCCATGAGGTTCCACAGTGTCACCATGCTCACCTTTGATCCACATTGTCATAATGGACAATTGCTTCCATGTGGCCCCACTGTGTCACAATAGCCCCTTGCTTCCATAGGTTTTCTAGAATGTAATGTATAATTTTCTACAATGTAACAATGGACTCCTTGGTTCTGTGAGCTACCCTGCTTTTTGCAGAGGTGTCTTTG
Source organism: Corvus hawaiiensis (assembly GCF_020740725.1). Classification (NCBI taxonomy): domain Eukaryota; kingdom Metazoa; phylum Chordata; class Aves; order Passeriformes; family Corvidae; genus Corvus; species Corvus hawaiiensis. Next base: position 4,949,234 of record NC_063239.1, on the reverse strand, counting down.
GTTCCAACAAGGCCCCGCTGTGTCTCAGTGCACCCTGGCTTCCATGCGCATCTGGAGTATCACAAAGGCTCCTTGCTTCCACGAGGTCTTGCTGTGTCACAATGGATGCTGTGCTCCATGAGGCCCTCCAAAGTCATCATGGAGCCTTGATTCCATGTGCTCCCATTGTGTCCCAGGGATCGCCTTGGTTCCATCAGTTTCCTTAGTGGCACAATGCTCTCCATGCTTCCATGATTGCCCACAATGTCACAATGCTCTCCATGCTTCCATGAGGCCCTGCTTTGCCACAACGGTCCCCTTGTGTCCATGAGGCCTCGCTGTGTCCCAATGGACAGATGGTTCCATGAGGTTCCGTGCTGTCCCCATGGTCTTCTTGAATCCGCAGTGTAACAATGGACCATTGCTTCCAGGCGGCCTCTCTGTGTCACAAGGGGCTCCTTGATTCCATGATTCGCCACGGCGTCACCATGGAGCCTTGTTTCTAGGAGGTTCTGTACTGTCACAATTGTCTCCTTGATGCCATGAGCTCCTGCAGTGTCACAATGGCTCCTTGCTTCCATGAGGAACACAAAAGCTTTGCATCAACACTGAGCAACAGCTGCTGAACACACCTGGGAGCATCTGCTTGCATCAAAAGAGGGCTTCAAGCTGAGAAAGGCAGCAGCAGCTTCCATCTGCAACAGAGAGCCAGGCAAAGGACAGGGACAGAGAATTCAGTGGAAAGACTGCGGGAATTCTGCTCCCAGAGATCATTCCTGCTCACAGTGTCCCTTGTAGAAAGGGGACATCATTCCAGGCAGCCTGGACTGAGCATGTAGGGTTTGTTGTTGAGGAAACCTGCTCAGGCTTTTCCATTCTTTCCTTACAAACAGGAAAACTTGTCTGGGCCTGTGTGCAGGCAGAGCCCTAAGGAGAGCAGTTGGCACATGGTGCCGTGGGCTGGGACCGCCAGCTGCAGAGCTCAAGGGAAGAAGCCCCGCTGTGTCACAATGGCTCCTTAGCTTCATGTGCATCACCTGTGTCACCATGGTCTCCTTGATTCCATGAGGCCCCACTGTGTCACAATGGCTCCTTGGCTTCATGTGCATCACCTGTGTCACCATGGTCTCCTTGATTCCATGAGGCCCCACTTTTTCACAATGGTCTCCTTGCTTCCATGAGGTTCTACAGTGTCACCATGCTCACCTTTGATCCACATTGTCATAATGGACAATTGCTTCCATGTGGCCCCACTGTGTCACAATAGCCCCTTGCTTCCATAGGTTTTCTAGAATGTAATGTATAATTTTCTACAATGTAACAATGGACTCCTTGGTTCTGTGAGCTACCCTGCTTTTTGCAGAGGTGTCTTTGGTTCCAACAAGGCCTCGCTCTGTCTCAGTGCACCTTGGTTTCCATGCGCATCTGGAGTATCACAAAGGCTCCTTGCTTCCACGAGGTCTTGCTGTGTCACAATGGATCCTGTGCTCCATGAGGCCCTCCAAAGTCATCATGGAGCCTTGATTCCATGTGCTCCCATTGTGTCTCAGGGATCCACTTGGTTCCATCAGTTTCCTTAGTGGCACAATGCTCTCCATGCTTCCATGATTGCCCACAATGTCACAATGCTCTCCATGCTTCCATGAGGCCCTGCTTTGCCACAACGGTCCCCTTGTGTCCATGAGGCCCCGCTGTGTCCCAATGGACAGATGGTTCCATGAGGTTCCGTGCTGTCCCCATGGTCTTCTTGAATCCGCAGTGTAACAATGGACCATTGCTTCCAGGCGGCCTCTCTGTGTCACAAGGGGCTCCTTGATTCCATGATTCGCCACGGTGTCACCATGGAGCCTTGTTTCTAGGAGGTTCTGTACTTTCACAATTGTCTCCTTGATGCCATGAGCCCCTGCAGTGTCACAATGGCTCCTTGCTTCCATGAGGAACACAAAAGCTTTGCATCAACACTGAGCAACAGCTGCGGAACACACCTGGGAGCATCTGCTTGCATCAAAAGAGGGCTTCAAGCTGAGAAAGGCAGCAGCAGCTTCCATCTGCAACAGAGAGCCAGGCAAAGGACAGGGACAGAGAATTCAGTGGAAAGACTGCGGGAATTTTGCTCCCAGAGATCATTCCTGCTCACAGTGTCCCTTGTAGAAAGGGGACATCATTCCAGGCAGCCTGGACTGAGCATGTAGGGTTTGTTGTTGAGGAAACCTGCTCAGGCTTTTCCATTCTTTCCTTACAAACAGGAAAACTTGTCTGGGCCTGTGTGCAGGCAGAGCCCTAAGGAGAGCAGTTGGCACATGGTGCCGTGGGCTGGGACCGCCAGCTGCAGAGCTCAAGGGAAGAAGCCCCGCTGTGTCACAATGGCTCCTTAGCTTCATGTGCATCACCTGTGTCACAATAGTCTCCTTGATTCCATGAGGCCCCACTGGGTCACAATGGCTCCTTGGCTTCATGTGCATCACCTGTGTCACCATGGTCTCCTTGATTCCATGAGGCCCCACTGTGTCACAATGGCTCCTTGGCTTCATGTGCATCACCTGTGTCACAATGGTCTCCTTGATTCCATGTGGCCCCACTTTGTCACAATGGCTCCTTGGCTTCATGTGCATCACCTGTGTCACAATGGTCTCCTTGATTCCATGAGGCCCCACTGGGTCACAATGGCTCCTTGGCTTCATGTGCATCACCTGTGTCACAATGGTCTCCTTGATTCCATGTGGCCCCACTTTGTCACAATGGCTCCTTGGCTTCATGTGCATCACCTGTGTCACCATGGTCTCCTTGATTCCATGAGGCCCCACTTTGTCACAATGGCTCCTTGCTTCCATGAGGTTCCGCAGTGTCACCATGCTCACCTTTGATCCACATTGTCATAATGGACAATTGCTTCCATGTGGCCCCACTGTGTCACAATAGCCCCTTGGTTCCATAGGTTTTCTAGAATGTAATGTATAATTTTCTACAATGTAACAATGGACTCCTTGGTTCTGTGAGCTACCCTGCTTTTTGCAGAGGTGTCTTTGGTTCCAACAAGGCCTCGCTCTGTCTCAGTGCACCTTGGTTTCCATGCGCATCTGGAGTATCACAAAGGCTCCTTGCTTCCACGAGGTCTTGCTGTGTCACAATGGATGCTGTGCTCCATGAGGCCCTCCAAAGTCATCATGGAGCCTTGATTCCATGTGCTCCCATTGTGTCCCAGGGATCGCCTTGGTTCCATCAGTTTCCTTAGTGGCACAATGCTCTCCATGCTTCCATGAGGCCCTGCTTTGCCACAACGGTCCCCTTGTGTCCATGAGGCCCCGCTGTGTCCCAATGGACAGATGGTTCCATGAGGTTCCGTGCTGTCCCCATGGTCTTCTTGAATCCGCAGTGTAACAATGGACCATTGCTTCCAGGCGGCCTCTCTGTGTCACAAGGGGCTCCTTGATTCCATGATTCGCCACGGCGTCACCATGGAGCCTTGTTTCTAGGAGGTTCTGTACTGTCACAATTGTCTCCTTGATGCCATGAGCCCCTGCAGTGTCACAATGGCTCCTTGCTTCCATGAGGAACACAAAAGCTTTGCATCAACACTGAGCAACAGCTGCTGAACACACCTGGGAGCATCTGCTTGCATCAAAAGAGGGCTTCAAGCTGAGAATGGCAGCAGCAGCTTCCATCTGCAACAGAGAGCCAGGCAAAGGACAGGGCCAGAGAATTCAGTGGAAAGACTGCGGGAATTCTGCTCCCAGAGATCATTCCTGCTCACAGTGTCCCTTGTAGAAAGGGGACATCATTGCAGGCAGCCTGGACTGAGCATGTGGGGTTTGTTGATGAGGAAACCTGCTCAGGCTTTTCCATTCTTTCCTTACAAACAGGAAAACTTGTCTGGGCCTGTGTGCAGGCAGAGCCCTGAGGAGAGCAGTTGGCACATGGTGCCGTGGGCTGGGACAGCCAGCTGCAGAGCTCAAGGGAAGAAGCCCCGCTGTGTCACAATGGCTCCTTGGCTTCATGTGCATCACCTGTGTCACAATAGTCTCCTTGATTCCATGAGGCCCCACTGTGTCACAATGGCTCCTTGGCTACATGTGCATCACCTGTGTCACCATGGTCTCATTGATTCCATGAGGCCCCACTGTGTCACAATGGCTCCTTGGCTTCATGTGCATCACCTGTGCCACCATAGTCTCCTTGATTCCATGAGGCCCCACTTTGTCACAATGGCTCCTTGCTTCCATGAGGTTCCACAGTGTCACCATGCTCACCTTTGATCCACATTGTCATAATGGACAATTGCTTCCATGTGGCCCCACTGTGTCACAATAGCCCCTTGCTTCCATAGGTTTTCTAGAATGTAATGTATAATTTTCTACAATGTAACAATGGACTCCTTGGTTCTGTGAGCTACCCTGCTTTTTGCAGAGGTGTCTTTGGTTCCAACAAGGCCCCGCTGTGTCTCAGTGCACCCTGGCTTCCATGCGCATCTGGAGTATCACAAAGGCTCCTTGCTTCCACGAGGTCTTGCTGTGTCACAATGGATCCTGTGCTCCATGAGGCCCTCCAAAGTCATCATGGAGCCTTGATTCCATGTGCTCCCATTGTGTCCCAGGGATCGCCTTGGTTCCATCAGTTTCCTTAGTGGCACAATGCTCTCCATGCTTCCATGATTGCCCACAATGTCACAATGCTCTCCATGCTTCCATGAGGCCCAGCTTTGCCACAACGGTCCCCTTGTGTCCATGAGGCCCCGCTGTGTCCCAATGGACAGATGGTTCCATGAGGTTCCGTGCTGTCCCCATGGTCTTCTTGAATCCGCAGTGTAACAATGGACCATTGCTTCCAGGCGGCCTCTCTGTGTCACAAGGGGCTCCTTGATTCCATGATTCGCCACGGCGTCACCATGGAGTCTTGTTTCTAGGAGGTTCTGTACTGTCACAATTGTCTCCTTGATGCCATGAGCCCCTGCAGTGTCACAATGGCTCCTTGCTTCCATGAGGAACACAAAAGCTTTGCATCAACACTGAGCAACAGCTGATGAACACACCTGGGAGCAACTGCTTGCATCAAAAGAGGGCTTCAAGCTGAGAAAGGCAGCAGCAGCTTCCATGTGCAACAGAGAGCCAGGCAAAGGCCAGGGCCAGAGAATTCAGTGGAAAGACTGCGGGAATTCTGCTCCCAGAGATCATTCCTGCTCACAGTGTCCCTTGTAGAAAGGGGACATCATTGCAGGCAGCCTGGACTGAGCATGTAGGGTTTGTTGTTGAGGAAACCTGCTCAGGCTTTTCCATTCTTTCCTTACAAACAGGAAAACTTGTCTGGGCCTGTGTGCAGGCAGAGCCCTAAGGAGAGCAGTTGGCACATGGTGCCGTGGGCTGGGACCGCCAGCTGCAGAGCTCAAGGGAAGAAGCCCCACTGGGTCACAATGGCTCCTTGGCTTCATGTGCATCACCTGTGTCACCATGGTCTCCTTGATTCCATGAGGCCCCACTGTGTCACAATGGCTCCTTGGCTTCATGTGCATCACCTGTGTCACCATGGTCTCCTTGGTTCCATGAGGCCCCACTTTGTCACAATGGCTCCTTGCTTCCATGAGGTTCCACAGTGTCACCATGCTCACCTTTGATCCACATTGTCATAATGGACAATTGCTTCCATGTGGCCCCACTGTGTCACAATAGCCCCTTGCTTCCATAGGTTTTCTAGAATGTAATGTATAATTTTCTACAATGTAACAATGGACTCCTTGGTTCTGTGAGCTACCCTGCTTTTTGCAGAGGTGTCTTTGGTTCCAACAAGGCCTCGCTCTGTCTCAGTGCACCTTGGTTTCCATGCGCATCTGGAGTATCACAAAGGCTCCTTGCTTCCACGAGGTCTTGCTGTGTCACAATGGATGCTGTGCTCCATGAGGCCCTCCAAAGTCATCATGGAGCCTTGATTCCGTGTGCTTCCATTGTGTCCCAGGGATCGCCTTGGTTCCATCAGTTTCGTTAGTGGCACAATGCTCTCCATGCTTCCATGATTGCCCACAATGTCACAATGCTCTCCATGCTTCCATGAGGCCCAGCTTTGCCACAACGGTCCCCTTGTGTCCATGAGGCCCCGCTGTGTCCCAATGGACAGATGGTTCCATGAGGTTCCGTGCTGTCCCCATGGTCTTCTTGAATCCGCAGTGTAACAATGGACCATTGCTTCCAGGCGGCCTCTCTGTGTCACAAGGGACTCCTTGATTCCATGATTCGCCACGGTGTCACCATGGAGCCTTGTTTCTAGGAGGTTCTGTACTGTCACAATTGTCTCCTTGATGCCATGAGCTCCTGCAGTGTCACAATGGCTCCTTGCTTCCATGAGGAACACAAAAGCTTTGCATCAACACTGAGCAACAGCTGCTGAACACACCTGGGAGCATCTGCTTGCATCAAAAGAGGGCTTCAAGCTGAGAAAGGCAGCAGCAGCTTCCATCTGCAACAGAGAGCCAGGCAAAGGACAGGGACAGAGAATTCAGTGGAAAGACTGCGGGAATTCTGCTCCCAGAGATCATTCCTGCTCACAGGGTCCCTTGTAGAAAGGGGACATCATTGCAGGCAGCCTGGACTGAGCATGTGGGGTTTGTTGATGAGGAAATCTGCTCAGGCTTTTCCATTCTTTCCTTACAAACAGGAAAACTTCTCTGGGCCTGTGTGCAGGCAGAGCCCTAAGGAGAGCAGTTGGCACATGGTGCCGTGGGCTGGGACAGCCAGCTGCAGAGCTCAAGGGAAGAAGCCCCGCTGTGTCACAATGGCTCCTTGGCTTCATGTGCATCACCTGTGTCACAATAGTCTCCTTGATTCCATGAGGCCCCACTGTGTCACAATGGCTCCTTGGCTACATGTGCATCACCTGTGTCACCATGGTCTCCTTGATTCCATGAGGCCCCACTGTGTCACAATGGCTCCTTGGCTTCATGTGCATCACCTGTGTCACAATAGTCTCCTTGATTCCATGAGGCCCCACTGGGTCACAATGGCTCCTTGGCTTCATGTGCATCACCTGTGTCACAATGGTCTCCTTGATTCCATGTGGCCCCACTGTGTCACAATGGCTCCTTGGCTTCATGTGCATCACCTGTGTCACCATGGTCTCCTTGATTCCATGAGGCCCCACTTTGTCACAATGGCTCCTTGCTTCCATGAGGTTCCACAGTGTCACCATGCTCACCTTTGATCCACATTGTCATAATGGACAATTGCTTCCATGTGGCCCCACTGTGTCACAATAGCCCCTTGCTTCCATAGGTTTTCTGGAATGTAATGTATAATTTTCTACAATGTAACAATGGACTCCTTGGTTCTGTGAGCTACCCTGCTTTTTGCAGAGGTGTCTTTGGTTCCAACAAGGCCTCGCTCTGTCTCAGTGCACCTTGGTTTCCATGCGCATCTGGAGTATCACAAAGGCTCCTTGCTTCCACGAGGTCTTGCTGTGTCACAATGGATCCTGTGCTCCATGAGGCCCTCCAAAGTCATCATGGAGCCTTGATTCCATGTGCTCCCATTGTGTCCCAGGGATCGCCTTGGTTCCATCAGTTTCCTTAGTGGCACAATGCTCTCCATGCTTCCATGAGGCCCTGCTTTGCCACAACGGTCCCCTTGTGTCCATGAGGCCCCGCTGTGTCCCAATGGACAGATGGTTCCATGAGGTTCCGTGCTGTCCCCATGGTCTTCTTGAATCCGCAGTGTAACAATGGACCATTGCTTCCAGGCGGCCTCTCTGTGTCACAAGGGGCTCCTTGATTCCATGATTCCCCACGGCGTCACCATGGAGCCTTGTTTCTAGGAGGTTCTGTACTGTCACAATTGTCTCCTTGATGCCATGAGCCCCTGCAGTGTCACAATGGCTCCTTGCTTCCATGAGGAACACAAAAGCTTTGCATCAACACTGAGCAACAGCTGCTGAACACACCTGGGAGCATCTGCTTGCATCAAAAGAGGGCTTCAAGCTGAGAAAGGCAGCAGCAGCTTCCATGTGCAACAGAGAGCCAGGCAAAGGACAGGGACAGAGAATTCAGTGGAAAGACTGCGGGAATTCTGCTCCCAGAGATCATTCCTGCTCACAGTGTCCCTTGTAGAAAGGGGACATCATTGCAGGCAGCCTGGACTGAGCATGTGGGGTTTGTTGATGAGGAAACCTGCTCAGGCTTTTCCATTCTTTCCTTACAAACAGGAAAACTTGTCTGAGCCTGTGTGCAGGCAGAGCCCTGAGGAGAGCAGTTGGCACATGGTGCCGTGGGCTGGGACAGCCAGCTGCAGAGCTCAAGGGAAGAAGCCCCGCTGTGTCACAATGGCTCCTTGGCTTCATGTGCATCACCTGTGTCACAATAGTCTCCTTGATTCCATGAGGCCCCACTGTGTCACAATGGCTCCTTGGCTACATGTGCATCACCTGTGTCACCATGGTCTCCTTGATTCCATGAGGCCCCACTGTGTCACAATGGCTCCTTGGCTTCATGTGCATCACCTGTGCCACCATAGTCTCCTTGATTCCATGAGGCCCCACTTTGTCACAATGGCTCCTTGCTTCCATGAGGTTCCACAGTGTCACCATGCTCACCTTTGATCCACATTGTCATAATGGACAATTGCTTCCATGTGGCCCCACTGTGTCACAATAGCCCCTTGCTTCCATAGGTTTTCTAGAATGTAATGTATAATTTTCTACAATGTAACAATGGACTCCTTGGTTCTGTGAGCTACCCTGCTTTTTGCAGAGGTGTCTTTGGTTCCAACAAGGCCCCGCTGTGTCTCAGTGCACCCTGGCTTCCATGCGCATCTGGAGTATCACAAAGGCTCCTTGCTTCCACGAGGTCTTGCTGTGTCACAATGGATGCTGTGCTCCATGAGGCCCTCCAAAGTCATCATGGAGCCTTGATTCCATGTGCTCCCATTGTGTCCCAGGGATCGCCTTGGTTCCATCAGTTTCCTTAGTGGCACAATGCTCTCCATGCTTCCATGATTGCCCACAATGTCACAATGCTCTCCATGCTTCCATGAGGCCCTGCTTTGCCACAACGGTCCCCTTGTGTCCATGAGGCCTCGCTGTGTCCCAATGGACAGATGGTTCCATGAGGTTCCGTGCTGTCCCCATGGTCTTCTTGAATCCGCAGTGTAACAATGGACCATTGCTTCCAGGCGGCCTCTCTGTGTCACAAGGGGCTCCTTGATTCCATGATTCGCCACGGCGTCACCATGGAGCCTTGTTTCTAGGAGGTTCTGTACTGTCACAATTGTCTCCTTGATGCCATGAGCTCCTGCAGTGTCACAATGGCTCCTTGCTTCCATGAGGAACACAAAAGCTTTGCATCAACACTGAGCAACAGCTGCTGAACACACCTGGGAGCATCTGCTTGCATCAAAAGAGGGCTTCAAGCTGAGAAAGGCAGCAGCAGCTTCCATCTGCAACAGAGAGCCAGGCAAAGGACAGGGACAGAGAATTCAGTGGAAAGACTGCGGGAATTCTGCTCCCAGAGATCATTCCTGCTCACAGTGTCCCTTGTAGAAAGGGGACATCATTCCAGGCAGCCTGGACTGAGCATGTAGGGTTTGTTGTTGAGGAAACCTGCTCAGGCTTTTCCATTCTTTCCTTACAAACAGGAAAACTTGTCTGGGCCTGTGTGCAGGCAGAGCCCTAAGGAGAGCAGTTGGCACATGGTGCCGTGGGCTGGGACCGCCAGCTGCAGAGCTCAAGGGAAGAAGCCCCGCTGTGTCACAATGGCTCCTTAGCTTCATGTGCATCACCTGTGTCACCATGGTCTCCTTGATTCCATGAGGCCCCACTGTGTCACAATGGCTCCTTGGCTTCATGTGCATCACCTGTGTCACCATGGTCTCCTTGATTCCATGAGGCCCCACTTTTTCACAATGGTCTCCTTGCTTCCATGAGGTTCTACAGTGTCACCATGCTCACCTTTGATCCACATTGTCATAATGGACAATTGCTTCCATGTGGCCCCACTGTGTCACAATAGCCCCTTGCTTCCATAGGTTTTCTAGAATGTAATGTATAATTTTCTACAATGTAACAATGGACTCCTTGGTTCTGTGAGCTACCCTGCTTTTTGCAGAGGTGTCTTTGGTTCCAACAAGGCCTCGCTCTGTCTCAGTGCACCTTGGTTTCCATGCGCATCTGGAGTATCACAAAGGCTCCTTGCTTCCACGAGGTCTTGCTGTGTCACAATGGATCCTGTGCTCCATGAGGCCCTCCAAAGTCATCATGGAGCCTTGATTCCATGTGCTCCCATTGTGTCTCAGGGATCCACTTGGTTCCATCAGTTTCCTTAGTGGCACAATGCTCTCCATGCTTCCATGATTGCCCACAATGTCACAATGCTCTCCATGCTTCCATGAGGCCCTGCTTTGCCACAACGGTCCCCTTGTGTCCATGAGGCCCCGCTGTGTCCCAATGGACAGATGGTTCCATGAGGTTCCGTGCTGTCCCCATGGTCTTCTTGAATCCGCAGTGTAACAATGGACCATTGCTTCCAGGCGGCCTCTCTGTGTCACAAGGGGCTCCTTGATTCCATGATTCGCCACGGTGTCACCATGGAGCCTTGTTTCTAGGAGGTTCTGTACTTTCACAATTGTCTCCTTGATGCCATGAGCCCCTGCAGTGTCACAATGGCTCCTTGCTTCCATGAGGAACACAAAAGCTTTGCATCAACACTGAGCAACAGCTGCGGAACACACCTGGGAGCATCTGCTTGCATCAAAAGAGGGCTTCAAGCTGAGAAAGGCAGCAGCAGCTTCCATCTGCAACAGAGAGCCAGGCAAAGGACAGGGACAGAGAATTCAGTGGAAAGACTGCGGGAATTTTGCTCCCAGAGATCATTCCTGCTCACAGTGTCCCTTGTAGAAAGGGGACATCATTCCAGGCAGCCTGGACTGAGCATGTAGGGTTTGTTGTTGAGGAAACCTGCTCAGGCTTTTCCATTCTTTCCTTACAAACAGGAAAACTTGTCTGGGCCTGTGTGCAGGCAGAGCCCTAAGGAGAGCAGTTGGCACATGGTGCCGTGGGCTGGGACCGCCAGCTGCAGAGCTCAAGGGAAGAAGCCCCGCTGTGTCACAATGGCTCCTTAGCTTCATGTGCATCACCTGTGTCACAATAGTCTCCTTGATTCCATGAGGCCCCACTGGGTCACAATGGCTCCTTGGCTTCATGTGCATCACCTGTGTCACCATGGTCTCCTTGATTCCATGAGGCCCCACTGTGTCACAATGGCTCCTTGGCTTCATGTGCATCACCTGTGTCACAATGGTCTCCTTGATTCCATGTGGCCCCACTTTGTCACAATGGCTCCTTGGCTTCATGTGCATCACCTGTGTCACAATGGTCTCCTTGATTCCATGAGGCCCCACTGGGTCACAATGGCTCCTTGGCTTCATGTGCATCACCTGTGTCACAATGGTCTCCTTGATTCCATGTGGCCCCACTTTGTCACAATGGCTCCTTGGCTTCATGTGCATCACCTGTGTCACCATGGTCTCCTTGATTCCATGAGGCCCCACTTTGTCACAATGGCTCCTTGCTTCCATGAGGTTCCGCAGTGTCACCATGCTCACCTTTGATCCACATTGTCATAATGGACAATTGCTTCCATGTGGCCCCACTGTGTCACAATAGCCCCTTGGTTCCATAGGTTTTCTAGAATGTAATGTATAATTTTCTACAATGTAACAATGGACTCCTTGGTTCTGTGAGCTACCCTGCTTTTTGCAGAGGTGTCTTTGGTTCCAACAAGGCCTCGCTCTGTCTCAGTGCACCTTGGTTTCCATGCGCATCTGGAGTATCACAAAGGCTCCTTGCTTCCACGAGGTCTTGCTGTGTCACAATGGATGCTGTGCTCCATGAGGCCCTCCAAAGTCATCATGGAGCCTTGATTCCATGTGCTCCCATTGTGTCCCAGGGATCGCCTTGGTTCCATCAGTTTCCTTAGTGGCACAATGCTCTCCATGCTTCCATGAGGCCCTGCTTTGCCACAACGGTCCCCTTGTGTCCATGAGGCCCCGCTGTGTCCCAATGGACAGATGGTTCCATGAGGTTCCGTGCTGTCCCCATGGTCTTCTTGAATCCGCAGTGTAACAATGGACCATTGCTTCCAGGCGGCCTCTCTGTGTCACAAGGGGCTCCTTGATTCCATGATTCGCCACGGCGTCACCATGGAGCCTTGTTTCTAGGAGGTTCTGTACTGTCACAATTGTCTCCTTGATGCCATGAGCCCCTGCAGTGTCACAATGGCTCCTTGCTTCCATGAGGAACACAAAAGCTTTGCATCAACACTGAGCAACAGCTGCTGAACACACCTGGGAGCATCTGCTTGCATCAAAAGAGGGCTTCAAGCTGAGAATGGCAGCAGCAGCTTCCATCTGCAACAGAGAGCCAGGCAAAGGACAGGGCCAGAGAATTCAGTGGAAAGACTGCGGGAATTCTGCTCCCAGAGATCATTCCTGCTCACAGTGTCCCTTGTAGAAAGGGGACATCATTGCAGGCAGCCTGGACTGAGCATGTGGGGTTTGTTGATGAGGAAACCTGCTCAGGCTTTTCCATTCTTTCCTTACAAACAGGAAAACTTGTCTGGGCCTGTGTGCAGGCAGAGCCCTGAGGAGAGCAGTTGGCACATGGTGCCGTGGGCTGGGACAGCCAGCTGCAGAGCTCAAGGGAAGAAGCCCCGCTGTGTCACAATGGCTCCTTGGCTTCATGTGCATCACCTGTGTCACAATAGTCTCCTTGATTCCATGAGGCCCCACTGTGTCACAATGGCTCCTTGGCTACATGTGCATCACCTGTGTCACCATGGTCTCATTGATTCCATGAGGCCCCACTGTGTCACAATGGCTCCTTGGCTTCATGTGCATCACCTGTGCCACCATAGTCTCCTTGATTCCATGAGGCCCCACTTTGTCACAATGGCTCCTTGCTTCCATGAGGTTCCACAGTGTCACCATGCTCACCTTTGATCCACATTGTCATAATGGACAATTGCTTCCATGTGGCCCCACTGTGTCACAATAGCCCCTTGCTTCCATAGGTTTTCTAGAATGTAATGTATAATTTTCTACAATGTAACAATGGACTCCTTGGTTCTGTGAGCTACCCTGCTTTTTGCAGAGGTGTCTTTGGTTCCAACAAGGCCCCGCTGTGTCTCAGTGCACCCTGGCTTCCATGCGCATCTGGAGTATCACAAAGGCTCCTTGCTTCCACGAGGTCTTGCTGTGTCACAATGGATCCTGTGCTCCATGAGGCCCTCCAAAGTCATCATGGAGCCTTGATTCCATGTGCTCCCATTGTGTCCCAGGGATCGCCTTGGTTCCATCAGTTTCCTTAGTGGCACAATGCTCTCCATGCTTCCATGATTGCCCACAATGTCACAATGCTCTCCATGCTTCCATGAGGCCCAGCTTTGCCACAACGGTCCCCTTGTGTCCATGAGGCCCCGCTGTGTCCCAATGGACAGATGGTTCCATGAGGTTCCGTGCTGTCCCCATGGTCTTCTTGAATCCGCAGTGTAACAATGGACCATTGCTTCCAGGCGGCCTCTCTGTGTCACAAGGGGCTCCTTGATTCCATGATTCGCCACGGCGTCACCATGGAGTCTTGTTTCTAGGAGGTTCTGTACTGTCACAATTGTCTCCTTGATGCCATGAGCCCCTGCAGTGTCACAATGGCTCCTTGCTTCCATGAGGAACACAAAAGCTTTGCATCAACACTGAGCAACAGCTGATGAACACACCTGGGAGCAACTGCTTGCATCAAAAGAGGGCTTCAAGCTGAGAAAGGCAGCAGCAGCTTCCATGTGCAACAGAGAGCCAGGCAAAGGCCAGGGCCAGAGAATTCAGTGGAAAGACTGCGGGAATTCTGCTCCCAGAGATCATTCCTGCTCACAGTGTCCCTTGTAGAAAGGGGACATCATTGCAGGCAGCCTGGACTGAGCATGTAGGGTTTGTTGTTGAGGAAACCTGCTCAGGCTTTTCCATTCTTTCCTTACAAACAGGAAAACTTGTCTGGGCCTGTGTGCAGGCAGAGCCCTAAGGAGAGCAGTTGGCACATGGTGCCGTGGGCTGGGACCGCCAGCTGCAGAGCTCAAGGGAAGAAGCCCCACTGGGTCACAATGGCTCCTTGGCTTCATGTGCATCACCTGTGTCACCATGGTCTCCTTGATTCCATGAGGCCCCACTGTGTCACAATGGCTCCTTGGCTTCATGTGCATCACCTGTGTCACCATGGTCTCCTTGGTTCCATGAGGCCCCACTTTGTCACAATGGCTCCTTGCTTCCATGAGGTTCCACAGTGTCACCATGCTCACCTTTGATCCACATTGTCATAATGGACAATTGCTTCCATGTGGCCCCACTGTGTCACAATAGCCCCTTGCTTCCATAGGTTTTCTAGAATGTAATGTATAATTTTCTACAATGTAACAATGGACTCCTTGGTTCTGTGAGCTACCCTGCTTTTTGCAGAGGTGTCTTTGGTTCCAACAAGGCCTCGCTCTGTCTCAGTGCACCTTGGTTTCCATGCGCATCTGGAGTATCACAAAGGCTCCTTGCTTCCACGAGGTCTTGCTGTGTCACAATGGATGCTGTGCTCCATGAGGCCCTCCAAAGTCATCATGGAGCCTTGATTCCGTGTGCTTCCATTGTGTCCCAGGGATCGCCTTGGTTCCATCAGTTTCGTTAGTGGCACAATGCTCTCCATGCTTCCATGATTGCCCACAATGTCACAATGCTCTCCATGCTTCCATGAGGCCCAGCTTTGCCACAACGGTCCCCTTGTGTCCATGAGGCCCCGCTGTGTCCCAATGGACAGATGGTTCCATGAGGTTCCGTGCTGTCCCCATGGTCTTCTTGAATCCGCAGTGTAACAATGGACCATTGCTTCCCGGCGGCCTCTCTGTGTCACAAGGGGCTCCTTGATTCCATGATTCGCCACGGTGTCACCATGGAGCCTTGTTTCTAGGAGGTTCTGTACTGTCACAATTGTCTCCTTGATGCCATGAGCCCCTGCAGTGTCACAATGGCTCCTTGCTTCCATGAGGAACACAAAAGCTTTGCATCAACACTGAGCAACAGCTGCTGAACACACCTGGGAGCATCTGCTTGCATCAAAAGAGGGCTTCAAGCTGAGAAAGGCAGCAGCAGCTTCCATCTGCAACAGAGAGCCAGGCAAAGGACAGGGACAGAGAATTCAGTGGAAAGACTGCGGGAATTCTGCTCCCAGAGATCATTCCTGCTCACAGTGTCCCTTGTAGAAAGGGGACATCATTGCAGGCAGCCTGGACTGAGCATGTAGGGTTTGTTGTTGAGGAAACCTGCTCAGGCTTTTCCATTCTTTCCTTACAAACAGGAAAACTTGTCTGGGCCTGTGTGCAGGCAGAGCCCTAAGGAGAGCAGTTGGCACATGGTGCCGTGGGCTGGGACCGCCAGCTGCAGAGCTCAAGGGAAGAAGCCCCGCTGTGTCACAATGGCTCCTTAGCTTCATGTGCATCACCTGTGTCACAATAGTCTCCTTGATTCCATGAGGCCCCACTGGGTCACAATGGCTCCTTGGCTTCATGTGCATCACCTGTGTCACCATGGTCTCCTTGATTCCATGAGGCCCCACTGTGTCACAATGGCTCCTTGGCTTCATGTGCATCACCTGTGTCACCATGGTCTCCTTGGTTCCATGAGGCCCCACTTTGTCACAATGGCTCCTTGCTTCCATGAGGTTCCACAGTGTCACCATGCTCACCTTTGATCCACATTGTCATAATGGACAATTGCTTCCATGTGGCCCCACTGTGTCACAATAGCCCCTTGGTTCCATAGGTTTTCTAGAATGTAATGTATAATTTTCTACAATGTAACAATGGACTCCTTGGTTCTGTGAGCTACCCTGCTTTTTGCAGAGGTGTCTTTGGTTCCAACAAGGCCTCGCTCTGTCTCAGTGCACCTTGGTTTCCATGCGCATCTGGAGTATCACAAAGGCTCCTTGCTTCCACGAGGTCTTGCTGTGTCACAATGGATCCTGTGCTCCATGAGGCCCTCCAAAGTCATCATGGAGCCTTGATTCCATGTGCTCCCATTGTGTCCCAGGGATCGCCTTGGTTCCATCAGTTTCCTTAGTGGCACAATGCTCTCCATGCTTCCATGAGGCCCTGCTTTGCCACAACGGTCCCCTTGTGTCCATGAGGCCCCGCTGTGTCCCAATGGACAGATGGTTCCATGAGGTTCCGTGCTGTCCCCATGGTCTTCTTGAATCCGCAGTGTAACAATGGACCATTGCTTCCAGGCGGCCTCTCTGTGTCACAAGGGGCTCCTTGATTCCATGATTCGCCACGGCGTCACCATGGAGCCTTGTTTCTAGGAGGTTCTGTACTGTCACAATTGTCTCCTTGATGCCATGAGCCCCTGCAGTGTCACAATGGCTCCTTGCTTCCATGAGGAACACAAAAGCTTTGCATCAACACTGAGCAACAGCTGCTGAACACACCTGGGAGCATCTGCTTGCATCAAAAGAGGGCTTCAAGCTGAGAAAGGCAGCAGCAGCTTCCATGTGCAACAGAGAGCCAGGCAAAGGACAGGGACAGAGAATTCAGTGGAAAGACTGCGGGAATTCTGCTCCCAGAGATCATTCCTGCTCACAGTGTCCCTTGTAGAAAGGGGACATCATTGCAGGCAGCCTGGACTGAGCATGTGGGGTTTGTTGATGAGGAAACCTGCTCAGGCTTTTCCATTCTTTCCTTACAAACAGGAAAACTTGTCTGGGCCTGTGTGCAGGCAGAGCCCTGAGGAGAGCAGTTGGCACATGGTGCCGTGGGCTGGGACAGCCAGCTGCAGAGCTCAAGGGAAGAAGCCCCGCTGTGTCACAATGGCTCCTTGGCTTCATGTGCATCACCTGTGTCACAATAGTCTCCTTGATTCCATGAGGCCCCACTGTGTCACAATGGCTCCTTGGCTACATGTGCATCACCTGTGTCACAATAGTCTCCTTGATTCCATGAGGCCCCACTGTGTCACAATGGCTCCTTGGCTTCATGTGCATCACCTGTGTCACCATAGTCTCCTTGATTCCATGAGGCCCCACTTTGTCACAATGGCTCCTTGCTTCCATGAGGTTCCACAGTGTCACCATGCTCACCTTTGATCCACATTGTCATAATGGACAATTGCTTCCATGTGGCCCCACTGTGTCACAATAGCCCCTTGGTTCCATAGGTTTTCTAGAATGTAATGTATAATTTTCTACAATGTAACAATGGACTCCTTGGTTCTGTGAGCTACCCTGCTTTTTGCAGAGGTGTCTTTGGTTCCAACAAGGCCCCGCTGTGTCTCAGTGCACCCTGGCTTCCATGCGCATCTGGAGTATCACAAAGGCTCCTTGCTTCCACGAGGTCTTGCTGTGTCACAATGGATCCTGTGCTCCATGAGGCCCTCCAAAGTCATCATGGAGCCTTGATTCCATGTGCTCCCATTGTGTCCCAGGGATCGCCTTGGTTCCATCAGTTTCCTTAGTGGCACAATGCTCTCCATGCTTCCATGATTGCCCACAATGTCACAATGCTCTCCATGCTTCCATGAGGCCCAGCTTTGCCACAACGGTCCCCTTGTGTCCATGAGGCCCCGCTGTGTCCCAATGGACAGATGGTTCCATGAGGTTCCGTGCTGTCCCCATGGTCTTCTTGAATCCGCAGTGTAACAATGGACCATTGCTTCCAGGTGGCCTCTCTTGTGTCACAAGGGGCTCCTTGATTCCAAGATTCGCCACGGTGTCACCATGGAGCCTTGTTTCTAGGAGGTTCTGTACTGTCACAATTGTCTCCTTGATGCCATGAGCCCCTGCAGTGTCACAATGGCTCCTTGCTTCCATGAGGAACACAAAAGCTTTGCATCAACACTGAGCAACAGCTGCTGAACACACCTGGGAGCATCTGCTTGCATCAAAAGAGGGCTTCAAGCTGAGAAAGGCAGCAGCAGCTTCCATCTGCAACAGAGAGCCAGGCAAAGGCCAGGGCCAGAGAATTCAGTGGAAAGACTGCGGGAATTCTGCTCCCAGAGATCATTCCTGCTCACAGTGTCCCTTGTAGAAAGGGGACATCATTGCAGGCAGCCTGGACTGAGCATGTAGGGTTTGTTGTTTAGGAAACCTGCTCAGGCTTTCCCATTTTTTCCTTACAAACAGGAAAACTTCTCTGGGCCTGTGTGCAGGCAGAGCCCTAAGGAGAGCAGTTGGCACATGGTGCCGTGGGCTGGGACAGCCAGCTGCAGAGCTCAAGGGAAGAAGCCCCGCTGTGTCACAATGGCTCCTTAGCTTCATGCGCATCACCTGTGTCACAATAGTCTCCTTGATTCCATGAGGCCCCACTGTGTCACAATGGCTCCTTGGCTTCATGTGCATCACCTGTGTCACAATAGTCTCCTTGATTCCATGAGGCCCCACTTTGTCACAATGGCTCCTTAGCTTCATGTGCATCACCTGTGTCACCATGGTCTCCTTGATTCCATGAGGCCCCACTGTGTCACAATGGCTCCTTGGCTTCATGTGCATCACCTGTGTCACCATGGTCTCCTTGATTCCATGAGGCCCCACTTTGTCACAATGGCTCCTTGCTTCCATGAGGTTCCGCAGTGTCACCGTGCTCACCTTTGATCCACATTGTCATAATGGACAATTGCTTCCATGTGGCCCCACTGTGTCACAATAGCCCCTTGCTTCCATAGGTTTTCTAGAATGTAATGTATAATTTTCTACAATGTAACAATGGACTCCTTGGTTCTGTGAGCTACCCTGCTTTTTGCAGAGGTGTCTTTGGTTCCAACAAGGCCTCGCTCTGTCTCAGTGCACCTTGGTTTCCATGCGCATCTGGAGTATCACAAAGGCTCCTTGCTTCCACGAGGTCTTGCTGTGTAACAATGGATCCTGTGCTCCATGAGGCCCTCCAAAGTCATCATGGAGCCTTGATTCCATGTGCTTCCATTGTGTCCCAGGGATCGCCTTGGTTCCATCAGTTTCCTTAGTGGCACAATGCTCTCCATGCTTCCATGATTGCCCACAATGTCACAATGCTCTCCATGCTTCCATGAGGCCCTGCTTTGCCACAACGGTCCCCTTGTGTCCATGAGGCCCCGCTGTGTCCCAATGGACAGATGGTTCCATGAGGTTCCGTGCTGTCCCCATGGTCTTCTTGAATCCGCAGTGTAACAATGGAACATTGCTTCCAGGCGGCCTCTCTGTGTCACAAGGGGCTCCTTGATTCCATGATTCGCCACGGCGTCACCATGGAGCCTTGTTTCTAGGAGGTTCTGTACTGTCACAATTGTCTCCTTGATGCCATGAGCTCCTGCAGTGTCACAATGGCTCCTTGCTTCCATGAGGAACACAAAAGCTTTGCATCAACACTGAGCAACAGCTGATGAACACACCTGGGAGCATCTGCTTGCATCAAAAGAGGGCTTCAAGCTGAGAAAGGCAGCAGCAGCTTCCATGTGCAACAGAGAGCCAGGCAAAGGACAGGGACAGAGAATTCAGAGGAAAGACTGCGGGAATTCTGCTCCCAGAGATCATTCCTGCTCACAGTGTCCCTTGTAGAAAGGGGACATCATTGCAGGCAGCCTGGACTGAGCATGTAGGGTTTGTTGTTGAGGAAACCTGCTCAGGCTTTTCCATTCTTTCCTTACAAACAGGAAAACTTCTCTGGGCCTGTGTGCAGGCAGAGCCCTAAGGAGAGCAGTTGGCACATGGTGCCGTGAGCTGGGACAGCCAGCTGCAGAGCTCAAGGGAAGAAGCCCCGCTGTGTCACAATGGCTCCTTAGCTTCATGTGCATCACCTGTGTCACAATAGTCTCCTTGATTCCATGAGGCCCCACTGGGTCACAATGGCTCCTTGGCTTCATGTGCATCACCTGTGTCACCATGGTCTCCTTGATTCCATGAGGCCCCACTGTGTCACAATGGCTCCTTGGCTTCATGTGCATCACCTGTGTCACCATGGTCTCCTTGGTTCCATGAGGCCCCACTTTGTCACAATGGCTCCTTGCTTCCATGAGGTTCCACAGTGTCACCATGCTCACCTTTGATCCACATTGTCATAATGGACAATTGCTTCCATGTGGCCCCACTGTGTCACAATAGCCCCTTGGTTCCATAGGTTTTCTAGAATGTAATGTATAATTTTCTACAATGTAACAATGGACTCCTTGGTTCTGTGAGCTACCCTGCTTTTTGCAGAGGTGTCTTTGGTTCCAACAAGGCCTCGCTCTGTCTCAGTGCACCTTGGTTTCCATGCGCATCTGGAGTATCACAAAGGCTCCTTGCTTCCACGAGGTCTTGCTGTGTCACAATGGATCCTGTGCTCCATGAGGCCCTCCAAAGTCATCATGGAGCCTTGATTCCGTGTGCTTCCATTGTGTCCCAGGGATCGCCTTGGTTCCATCAGTTTCGTTAGTGGCACAATGCTCTCCATGCTTCCATGATTGCCCACAACGTCACAATGCTCTCCATGCTTCCATGAGGCCCAGCTTTGCCACAACGGTCCCCTTGTGTCCATGAGGCCCCGCTGTGTCCCAATGGACAGATGGTTCCATGAGGTTCCGTGCTGTCCCCATGGTCTTCTTGAATCCGCAGTGTAACAATGGACCATTGCTTCCAGGCGGCCTCTCTGTGTCACAAGGGGCTCCTTGATTCCATGATTCGCCACGGTGTCACCATGGAGCCTTGTTTCTAGGAGGTTCTGTACTGTCACAATTGTCTCCTTGATGCCATGAGCCCCTGCAGTGTCACAATGGCTCCTTGCTTCCATGAGGAACACAAAAGCTTTGCATCAACACTGAGCAACAGCTGCTGAACACACCTGGGAGCATCTGCTTGCATCAAAAGAGGGCTTCAAGCTGAGAAAGGCAGCAGCAGCTTCCATCTGCAACAGAGAGCCAGGCAAAGGACAGGGACAGAGAATTCAGTGGAAAGACTGCGGGAATTCTGCTCCCAGAGATCATTCCTGCTCACAGTGTCCCTTGTAGAAAGGGGACATCATTGCAGGCAGCCTGGACTGAGCATGTAGGGTTTGTTGTTGAGGAAACCTGCTCAGGCTTTTCCATTCTTTCCTTACAAACAGGAAAACTTCTCTGGGCCTGTGTGCAGGCAGAGCCCTAAGGAGAGCAGTTGGCACATGGTGCCGTGGGCTGGGACAGCCAGCTGCAGAGCTCAAGGGAAGAAGCCCCGCTGTGTCACAATGGCTCCTTAGCTTCATGTGCATCACCTGTGTCACCATGGTCTCCTTGATTCCATGAGGCCCCACTGGGTCACAATGGCTCCTTGGCTTCATGTGCATCACCTGTGTCACCATGGTCTCCTTGATTCCATGAGGCCCCACTGGGTCACAATGGCTCCTTGGCTTCATGTGCATCACCTGTGTCACCATGGTCTCCTTGGTTCCATGAGGCCCCACTTTGTCACAATGGCTCCTTGCTTCCATGAGGTTCCACAGTGTCACCATGCTCACCTTTGATCCACATTGTCATAATGGACAATTGCTTCCATGTGGCCCCACTGTGTCACAATAGCCCCTTGCTTCCATAGGTTTTCTAGAATGTAATGTATAATTTTCTACAATGTAACAATGGACTCCTTGGTTCTGTGAGCTACCCTGCTTTTTGCAGAGGTGTCTTTGGTTCCAACAAGGCCTCGCTCTGTCTCAGTGCACCTTGGTTTCCATGCGCATCTGGAGTATCACAAAGGCTCCTTGCTTCCACGAGGTCTTGCTGTGTCACAATGGATCCTGTGCTCCATGAGGCCCTCCAAAGTCATCATGGAGCCTTGATTCCATGTGCTCCCATTGTGTCCCAGGGATCGCCTTGGTTCCATCAGTTTCCTTAGTGGCACAATGCTCTCCATGCTTCCATGAGGCCCTGCTTTGCCACAACGGTCCCCTTGTGTCCATGAGGCCCCGCTGTGTCCCAATGGACAGATGGTTCCATGAGGTTCCGTGCTGTCCCCATGGTCTTCTTGAATCCGCAGTGTAACAATGGACCATTGCTTCCAGGCGGCCTCTCTGTGTCACAAGGGGCTCCTTGATTCCATGATTCGCCACGGCGTCACCATGGAGCCTTGTTTCTAGGAGGTTCTGTACTGTCACAATTGTCTCCTTGATCCCATGAGCCCCTGCAGTGTCACAATGGCTCCTTGCTTCCATGAGGAACACAAAAGCTTTGCATCAACACTGAGCAACAGCTGCTGAACACACCTGGGAGCATCTGCTTGCATCAAAAGAGGGCTTCAAGCTGAGAAAGGCAGCAGCAGCTTCCATGTGCAACAGAGAGCCAGGCAAAGGACAGGGACAGAGAATTCAGTGGAAAGACTGCGGGAATTCTGCTCCCAGAGATCATTCCTGCTCACAGTGTCCCTTGTAGAAAGGGGACATCATTGCAGGCAGCCTGGACTGAGCATGTGGGGTTTGTTGATGAGGAAACCTGCTCAGGCTTTTCCATTCTTTCCTTACAAACAGGAAAACTTGTCTGGGCCTGTGTGCAGGCAGAGCCCTGAGGAGAGCAGTTGGCACATGGTGCCGTGGGCTGGGACAGCCAGCTGCAGAGCTCAAGGGAAGAAGCCCCGCTGTGTCACAATGGCTCCTTGGCTTCATGTGCATCACCTGTGTCACAATAGTCTCCTTGATTCCATGAGGCCCCACTGTGTCACAATGGCTCCTTGGCTACATGTGCATCACCTGTGTCACAATAGTCTCCTTGATTCCATGAGGCCCCACTGTGTCACAATGGCTCCTTGGCTTCATGTGCATCACCTGTGTCACCATAGTCTCCTTGATTCCATGAGGCCCCACTTTGTCACAATGGCTCCTTGCTTCCATGAGGTTCCACAGTGTCACCATGCTCACCTTTGATCCACATTGTCATAATGGACAATTGCTTCCATGTGGCCCCACTGTGTCACAATAGCCCCTTGCTTCCATAGGTTTTCTAGAATGTAATGTATAATTTTCTACAATGTAACAATGGACTCCTTGGTTCTGTGAGCTACCCTGCTTTTTGCAGAGGTGTCTTTGGTTCCAACAAGGCCTCGCTCTGTCTCAGTGCACCTTGGTTTCCATGCGCATCTGGAGTATCACAAAGGCTCCTTGCTTCCACGAGGTCTTGCTGTGTCACAATGGATCCTGTGCTCCATGAGGCCCTCCAAAGTCATCATGGAGCCTTGATTCCGTGTGCTTCCATTGTGTCCCAGGGATCGCCTTGGTTCCATCAGTTTCCTTAGTGGCACAATGCTCTCCATGCTTCCATGATTGCCCACAATGTCACAATGCTCTCCATGCTTCCATGAGGCCCAGCTTTGCCACAACGGTCCCCTTGTGTCCATGAGGCCCCGCTGTGTCCCAATGGACAGATGGTTCCATGAGGTTCCGTGCTGTCCCCATGGTCTTCTTGAATCCGCAGTGTAACAATGGACCATTGCTTCCAGGCGGCCTCTCTGTGTCACAAGGGGCTCCTTGATTCCATGATTCGCCACGGTGTCACCATGGAGCCTTGTTTCTAGGAGGTTCTGTACTGTCACAATTGTCTCCTTGATGCCATGAGCCCCTGCAGTGTCACAATGGCTCCTTGCTTCCATGAGGAACACAAAAGCTTTGCATCAACACTGAGCAACAGCTGCTGAACACACCTGGGAGCATCTGCTTGCATCAAAAGAGGGCTTCAAGCTGAGAATGGCAGCAGCAGCTTCCATCTGCAACAGAGAGCCAGGCAAAGGACAGGGACAGAGAATTCAGTGGAAAGACTGCGGGAATTCTGCTCCCAGAGATCATTCCTGCTCACAGTGTCCCTTGTAGAAAGGGGACATCATT
The DNA here is from genome assembly GCF_020740725.1 of Corvus hawaiiensis. Classification (NCBI taxonomy): domain Eukaryota; kingdom Metazoa; phylum Chordata; class Aves; order Passeriformes; family Corvidae; genus Corvus; species Corvus hawaiiensis. Next base: position 4,925,422 of record NC_063239.1, on the reverse strand, counting down.
GCAGGCAGCCTGGACTGAGCATGTAGGGTTTGTTGTTGAGGAAACCTGCTCAGGCTTTTCCATTCTTTCCTTACAAACAGGAAAACTTCTCTGGGCCTGTGTGCAGGCAGAGCCCTAAGGAGAGCAGTTGGCACATGGTGCCGTGGGCTGGGACAGCCAGCTGCAGAGCTCAAGGGAAGAAGCCCCGCTGTGTCACAATGGCTCCTTAGCTTCATGTGCATCACCTGTGTCACCATGGTCTCCTTGATTCCATGAGGCCCCACTGGGTCACAATGGCTCCTTGGCTTCATGTGCATCACCTGTGTCACCATGGTCTCCTTGATTCCATGAGGCCCCACTGTGTCACAATGGCTCCTTGGCTTCATGTGCATCACCTGTGTCACCATGGTCTCCTTGGTTCCATGAGGCCCCACTTTGTCACAATGGCTCCTTGCTTCCATGAGGTTCCACAGTGTCACCATGCTCACCTTTGATCCACATTGTCATAATGGACAATTGCTTCCATGTGGCCCCACTGTGTCACAATAGCCCCTTGCTTCCATAGGTTTTCTAGAATGTAATGTATAATTTTCTACAATGTAACAATGGACTCCTTGGTTCTGTGAGCTACCCTGCTTTTTGCAGAGGTGTCTTTGGTTCCAACAAGGCCTCGCTCTGTCTCAGTGCACCTTGGTTTCCATGCGCATCTGGAGTATCACAAAGGCTCCTTGCTTCCACGAGGTCTTGCTGTGTCACAATGGATCCTGTGCTCCATGAGGCCCTCCAAAGTCATCATGGAGCCTTGATTCCATGTGCTCCCATTGTGTCCCAGGGATCGCCTTGGTTCCATCAGTTTCCTTAGTGGCACAATGCTCTCCATGCTTCCATGAGGCCCTGCTTTGCCACAACGGTCCCCTTGTGTCCATGAGGCCCCGCTGTGTCCCAATGGACAGATGGTTCCATGAGGTTCCGTGCTGTCCCCATGGTCTTCTTGAATCCGCAGTGTAACAATGGAACATTGCTTCCAGGCGGCCTCTCTGTGTCACAAGGGGCTCCTTGATTCCATGATTCGCCACGGCGTCACCATGGAGCCTTGTTTCTAGGAGGTTCTGTACTGTCACAATTGTCTCCTTGATCCCATGAGCCCCTGCAGTGTCACAATGGCTCCTTGCTTCCATGAGGAACACAAAAGCTTTGCATCAACACTGAGCAACAGCTGCTGAACACACCTGGGAGCATCTGCTTGCATCAAAAGAGGGCTTCAAGCTGAGAAAGGCAGCAGCAGCTTCCATGTGCAACAGAGAGCCAGGCAAAGGACAGGGACAGAGAATTCAGTGGAAAGACTGCGGGAATTCTGCTCCCAGAGATCATTCCTGCTCACAGTGTCCCTTGTAGAAAGGGGACATCATTGCAGGCAGCCTGGACTGAGCATGTGGGGTTTGTTGATGAGGAAACCTGCTCAGGCTTTTCCATTCTTTCCTTACAAACAGGAAAACTTGTCTGGGCCTGTGTGCAGGCAGAGCCCTAAGGAGAGCAGTTGGCACATGGTGCCGTGGGCTGGGACAGCCAGCTGCAGAGCTCAAGGGAAGAAGCCCCGCTGTGTCACAATGGCTCCTTAGCTTCATGCGCATCACCTGTGTCACAATAGTCTCCTTGATTCCATGAGGCCCCACTGTGTCACAATGGCTCCTTGGCTTCATGTGCATCACCTGTGTCACAATAGTCTCCTTGATTCCATGAGGCCCCACTTTGTCACAATGGCTCCTTAGCTTCATGTGCATCACCTGTGTCACCATGGTCTCCTTGATTCCATGAGGCCCCACTGTGTCACAATGGCTCCTTGGCTTCATGTGCATCACCTGTGTCACCATGGTCTCCTTGATTCCATGAGGCCCCACTTTGTCACAATGGCTCCTTGCTTCCATGAGGTTCCGCAGTGTCACCGTGCTCACCTTTGATCCACATTGTCATAATGGACAATTGCTTCCATGTGGCCCCACTGTGTCACAATAGCCCCTTGCTTCCATAGGTTTTCTAGAATGTAATGTATAATTTTCTACAATGTAACAATGGACTCCTTGGTTCTGTGAGCTACCCTGCTTTTTGCAGAGGTGTCTTTGGTTCCAACAAGGCCTCGCTCTGTCTCAGTGCACCTTGGTTTCCATGCGCATCTGGAGTATCACAAAGGCTCCTTGCTTCCACGAGGTCTTGCTGTGTAACAATGGATCCTGTGCTCCATGAGGCCCTCCAAAGTCATCATGGAGCCTTGATTCCATGTGCTTCCATTGTGTCCCAGGGATCGCCTTGGTTCCATCAGTTTCCTTAGTGGCACAATGCTCTCCATGCTTCCATGATTGCCCACAATGTCACAATGCTCTCCATGCTTCCATGAGGCCCTGCTTTGCCACAACGGTCCCCTTGTGTCCATGAGGCCCCGCTGTGTCCCAATGGACAGATGGTTCCATGAGGTTCCGTGCTGTCCCCATGGTCTTCTTGAATCCGCAGTGTAACAATGGAACATTGCTTCCAGGCGGCCTCTCTGTGTCACAAGGGGCTCCTTGATTCCATGATTCGCCACGGCGTGACCATGGAGCCTTGTTTCTAGGAGGTTCTGTACTGTCACAATTGTCTCCTTGATGCCATGAGCTCCTGCAGTGTCACAATGGCTCCTTGCTTCCATGAGGAACACAAAAGCTTTGCATCAACACTGAGCAACAGCTGATGAACACACCTGGGAGCATCTGCTTGCATCAAAAGAGGGCTTCAAGCTGAGAAAGGCAGCAGCAGCTTCCATGTGCAACAGAGAGCCAGGCAAAGGACAGGGACAGAGAATTCAGAGGAAAGACTGCGAGAATTCTGCTCCCAGAGATCATTCCTGCTCACAGTGTCCCTTGTAGAAAGGGGACATCATTGCAGGCAGCCTGGACTGAGCATGTAGGGTTTGTTGTTGACGAAACCTGCTCAGGCTTTTCCATTCTTTCCTTACAAACAGGAAAACTTCTCTGGGCCTGTGTGCAGGCAGAGCCCTAAGGAGAGCAGTTGGCACATGGTGCCGTGAGCTGGGACAGCCAGCTGCAGAGCTCAAGGGAAGAAGCCCCGCTGTGTCACAATGGCTCCTTAGCTTCATGTGCATCACCTGTGTCACAATAGTCTCCTTGATTCCATGAGGCCCCACTGGGTCACAATGGCTCCTTGGCTTCATGTGCATCACCTGTGTCACCATGGTCTCCTTGATTCCATGAGGCCCCACTGTGTCACAATGGCTCCTTGGCTTCATGTGCATCACCTGTGTCACCATGGTCTCCTTGGTTCCATGAGGCCCCACTTTGTCACAATGGCTCCTTGCTTCCATGAGGTTCCACAGTGTCACCATGCTCACCTTTGATCCACATTGTCATAATGGACAATTGCTTCCATGTGGCCCCACTGTGTCACAATAGCCCCTTGCTTCCATAGGTTTTCTAGAATGTAATGTATAATTTTCTACAATGTAACAATGGACTCCTTGGTTCTGTGAGCTACCCTGCTTTTTGCAGAGGTGTCTTTGGTTCCAACAAGGCCTCGCTCTGTCTCAGTGCACCTTGGTTTCCATGCGCATCTGGAGTATCACAAAGGCTCCTTGCTTCCACGAGGTCTTGCTGTGTCACAATGGATCCTGTGCTCCATGAGGCCCTCCAAAGTCATCATGGAGCCTTGATTCCGTGTGCTTCCATTGTGTCCCAGGGATCGCCTTGGTTCCATCAGTTTCCTTAGTGGCACAATGCTCTCCATGCTTCCATGATTGCCCACAATGTCACAATGCTCTCCATGCTTCCATGAGGCCCAGCTTTGCCACAACGGTCCCCTTGTGTCCATGAGGCCCCGCTGTGTCCCAATGGACAGATGGTTCCATGAGGTTCCGTGCTGTCCCCATGGTCTTCTTGAATCCGCAGTGTAACAATGGACCATTGCTTCCAGGCGGCCTCTCTGTGTCACAAGGGGCTCCTTGATTCCATGATTCGCCACGGTGTCACCATGGAGCCTTGTTTCTAGGAGGTTCTGTACTGTCACAATTGTCTCCTTGATGCCATGAGCCCCTGCAGTGTCACAATGGCTCCTTGCTTCCATGAGGAACACAAAAGCTTTGCATCAACACTGAGCAACAGCTGCTGAACACACCTGGGAGCATCTGCTTGCATCAAAAGAGGGCTTCAAGCTGAGAATGGCAGCAGCAGCTTCCATCTGCAACAGAGAGCCAGGCAAAGGACAGGGACAGAGAATTCAGTGGAAAGACTGCGGGAATTCTGCTCCCAGAGATCATTCCTGCTCACAGTGTCCCTTGTAGAAAGGGGACATCATTGCAGGCAGCCTGGACTGAGCATGTAGGGTTTGTTGTTGAGGAAACCTGCTCAGGCTTTTCCATTCTTTCCTTACAAACAGGAAAACTTCTCTGGGCCTGTGTGCAGGCAGAGCCCTAAGGAGAGCAGTTGGCACATGGTGCCGTGGGCTGGGACAGCCAGCTGCAGAGCTCAAGGGAAGAAGCCCCGCTGTGTCACAATGGCTCCTTAGCTTCATGTGCATCACCTGTGTCACCATGGTCTCCTTGATTCCATGAGGCCCCACTGTGTCACAATGGCTCCTTAGCTTCATGTGCATCACCTGTGTCACAATAGTCTCCTTGATTCCATGAGGCCCCACTGTGTCACAATGGCTCCTTAGCTTCATGTGCATCACCTGTGTCACAATAGTCTCCTTGATTCCATGAGGCCCCACTGTGTCACAATGGCTCCTTGGCTTCATGTGCATCACCTGTGTCACCATGGTCTCCTTGATTCCATGAGGCCCCACTTTGTCACAATGGCTCCTTGCTTCCATGAGGTTCCACAGTGTCACCATGCTCACCTTTGATCCACATTGTCATAATGGACAATTGCTTCCATGTGGCCCCACTGTGTCACAATAGCCCCTTGCTTCCATAGGTTTTCTAGAATGTAATGTATAATTTTCTACAATGTAACAATGGACTCCTTGGTTCTGTGAGCTACCCTGCTTTTTGCAGAGGTGTCTTTGGTTCCAACAAGGCCTCGCTCTGTCTCAGTGCACCCTGGCTTCCATGCGCATCTGGAGTATCACAAAGGCTCCTTGCTTCCACGAGGTCTTGCTGTGTCACAATGGATCCTGTGCTCCATGAGGCCCTCCAAAGTCATCATGGAGCCTTGATTCCATGTGCTCCCGTTGTGTCCCAGGGATCGACTTGGTTCCATCAGTTTCCTTAGTGGCACAATGCTCTCCATGCTTCCATGATTGCCCACAATGTCACAATGCTCTCCATGCTTCCATGAGGCCCAGCTTTGCCACAACGGTCCCCTTGTGTCCATGAGGCCCCGCTGTGTCCCAATGGACAGATGGTTCCATGAGGTTCCGTGCTGTCCCCATGGTCTTCTTGAATCCGCAGTGTAACAATGGACCATTGCTTCCAGGCGGCCTCTCTGTGTCACAAGGGGCTCCTTGATTCCATGATTCGCCACGGTGTCACCATGGAGCCTTGTTTCTAGGAGGTTCTGTACTGTCACAATTGTCTCCTTGATGCCATGAGCCCCTGCAGTGTCACAATGGCTCCTTGCTTCCATGAGGAACACAAAAGCTTTGCATCAACACTGAGCAACAGCTGCTGAACACACCTGGGAGCATCTGCTTGCATCAAAAGAGGGCTTCAAGCTGAGAAAGGCAGCAGCAGCTTCCATCTGCAACAGAGAGCCAGGCAAAGGACAGGGACAGAGAATTCAGTGGAAAGACTGCGGGAATTCTGCTCCCAGAGATCATTCCTGCTCACAGTGTCCCTTGTAGAAAGGGGACATCATTCCAGGCAGCCTGGACTGAGCATGTAGGGTTTGTTGTTGAGGAAACCTGCTCAGGCTTTTCCATTCTTTCCTTACAAACAGGAAAACTTCTCTGGGCCTGTGTGCAGGCAGAGCCCTAAGGAGAGCAGTTGGCACATGGTGCCGTGGGCTGGGACAGCCAGCTGCAGAGCTCAAGGGAAGAAGCCCCGCTGTGTCACAATGGCTCCTTAGCTTCATGTGCATCACCTGTGTCACAATAGTCTCCTTGATTCCATGAGGCCCCACTGTGTCACAATGGCTCCTTAGCTTCATGTGCATCACCTGTGTCACAATAGTCTCCTTGATTCCATGAGGCCCCACTTTGTCACAATGGCTCCTTGGCTTCATGTGCATCACCTGTGTCACCATGGTCTCCTTGATTCCATGAGGCCCCACTGTGTCACAATGGCTCCTTGGCTTCATGTGCATCACCTGTGTCACCATGGTCTCCTTGATTCCATGAGGCCCCACTGTGTCACAATGGCTCCTTGGCTTCATGTGCATCACCTGTGTCACCATGGTCTCCTTGATTCCATGAGGCCCCACTGGGTCACAATGGCTCCTTGGCTTCATGTGCATCACCTGTGTCACAATGGTCTCCTTGATTCCATGAGGCCCCACTGTGTCACAATGGCTCCTTGGCTTCATGTGCATCACCTGTGTCACCATGGTCTCCTTGATTCCATGAGGCCCCACTTTGTCACAATGGCTCCTTGCTTCCATGAGGTTCCACAGTGTCACCATGCTCACCTTTGATCCACATTGTCATAATGGACAATTGCTTCCATGTGGCCCCACTGTGTCACAATAGCCCCTTGCTTCCATAGGTTTTCTAGAATGTAATGTATAATTTTCTACAATGTAACAATGGACTCCTTGGTTCTGTGAGCTACCCTGCTTTTTGCAGAGGTGTCTTTGGTTCCAACAAGGCCTCGCTCTGTCTCAGTGCACCTTGGTTTCCATGCGCATCTGGAGTATCACAAAGGCTCCTTGCTTCCACGAGGTCTTGCTGTGTCACAATGGATCCTGTGCTCCATGAGGCCCTCCAAAGTCATCATGGAGCCTTGATTCCATGTGCTCCCATTGTGTCTCAGGGATCCACTTGGTTCCATCAGTTTCCTTAGTGGCACAATGCTCTCCATGCTTCCATGATTGCCCACAATGTCACAATGCTCTCCATGCTTCCATGAGGCCCAGCTTTGCCACAACGGTCCCCTTGTGTCCATGAGGCCCCGCTGTGTCCCAATGGACAGATGGTTCCATGAGGTTCCGTGCTGTCCCCATGGTCTTCTTGAATCCGCAGTGTAACAATGGACCATTGCTTCCAGGCGGCCTCTCTGTGTCACAAGGGGCTCCTTGATTCCATGATTCGCCACGGTGTCACCATGGAGCCTTGTTTCTAGGAGGTTCTGTACTGTCACAATTGTCTCCTTGATCCCATGAGCTCCTGCAGTGTCACAATGGCTCCTTGCTTCCATGAGGAACACAAAAGCTTTGCATCAACACTGAGCAACAGCTGCTGAACACACCTGGGAGCACCTGCTTGCATCAAAAGAGGGCTTCAAGCTGAGAAAGGCAGCAGCAGCTTCCATGTGCAACAGAGAGCCAGGCAAAGGACAGGGACAGAGAATTCAGTGGAAAGACTGCGGGAATTCTGCTCCCAGAGATCATTCCTGCTCACAGTGTCCCTTGTAGAAAGGGGACATCATTGCAGGCAGCCTGGACTCAGCATGTGGCGTTTGTTGATGAGGAAACCTGCTCAGGCTTTTCCATTCTTTCCTTACAAACAGGAAAACTTGTCTGGGCCTGTGTGCAGGCAGAGCCCTAAGGAGAGCAGTTGGCACATGGTGCCGTGGGCTGGGACAGCCAGCTGCAGAGCTCAAGGGAAGAAGCCCCACTGTGTCACAATGGCTCCTTGGCTTCATGTGCATCACCTGTGTCACAATAGTCTCCTTGATTCCATGAGGCCCCACTGTGTCACAATGGCTCCTTGGCTTCATGTGCATCACCTGTGTCACCATGGTCTCCTTGATTCCATGAGGCCCCACTGTGTCACAATGGCTCCTTGGCTTCATGTGCATCACCTGTGTCACAATAGTCTCCTTGATTCCATGAGGCCCCACTGGGTCACAATGGCTCCTTGGCTTCATGTGCATCACCTGTGTCACAATGGTCTCCTTGATTCCATGAGGCCCCACTTTGTCACAATGGCTCCTTGGCTTCATGTGCATCACCTGTGTCACCATGGTCTCCTTGATTCCATGAGGCCCCACTTTGTCACAATGGCTCCTTGCTTCCATGAGGTTCCACAGTGTCACCATGCTCACCTTTGATCCACATTGTCATAATGGACAATTGCTTCCATGTGGCCCCACTGTGTCACAATAGCCCCTTGGTTCCATAGGTTTTCTAGAATGTAATGTATAATTTTCTACAATGTAACAATGGACTCCTTGGTTCTGTGAGCTACCCTGCTTTTTGCAGAGGTGTCTTTGGTTCCAACAAGGCCTCGCTCTGTCTCAGTGCACCTTGGTTTCCATGCGCATCTGGAGTATCACAAAGGCTCCTTGCTTCCACGAGGTCTTGCTGTGTCACAATGGATCCTGTGCTCCATGAGGCCCTCCAAAGTCATCATGGAGCCTTGATTCCATGTGCTCCCATTGTGTCCCAGGGATCGCCTTGGTTCCATCAGTTTCCTTAGTGGCACAATGCTCTCCATGCTTCCATGAGGCCCTGCTTTGCCACAACGGTCCCCTTGTGTCCATGAGGCCCCGCTGTGTCCCAATGGACAGATGGTTCCATGAGGTTCCGTGCTGTCCCCATGGTCTTCTTGAATCCGCAGTGTAACAATGGACCATTGCTTCCCGGCGGCCTCTCTGTGTCACAAGGGGCTCCTTGATTCCATGATTCGCCACGGTGTCACCATGGAGCCTTGTTTCTAGGAGGTTCTGTACTGTCACAATTGTCTCCTTGATGCCATGAGCCCCTGCAGTGTCACAATGGCTCCTTGCTTCCATGAGGAACACAAAAGCTTTGCATCAACACTGAGCAACAGCTGCTGAACACACCTGGGAGCATCTGCTTGCATCAAAAGAGGGCTTCAAGCTGAGAAAGGCAGCAGCAGCTTCCATCTGCAACAGAGAGCCAGGCAAAGGACAGGGACAGAGAATTCAGTGGAAAGACTGCGGGAATTCTGCTCCCAGAGATCATTCCTGCTCACAGTGTCCCTTGTAGAAAGGGGACATCATTGCAGGCAGCCTGGACTGAGCATGTAGGGTTTGTTGTTGAGGAAACCTGCTCAGGCTTTTCCATTCTTTCCTTACAAACAGGAAAACTTGTCTGGGCCTGTGTGCAGGCAGAGCCCTAAGGAGAGCAGTTGGCACATGGTGCCGTGGGCTGGGACCGCCAGCTGCAGAGCTCAAGGGAAGAAGCCCCGCTGTGTCACAATGGCTCCTTAGCTTCATGTGCATCACCTGTGTCACAATAGTCTCCTTGATTCCATGAGGCCCCACTGGGTCACAATGGCTCCTTGGCTTCATGTGCATCACCTGTGTCACCATGGTCTCCTTGATTCCATGAGGCCCCACTGTGTCACAATGGCTCCTTGGCTTCATGTGCATCACCTGTGTCACCATGGTCTCCTTGGTTCCATGAGGCCCCACTTCGTCACAATGGCTCCTTGCTTCCATGAGGTTCCACAGTGTCACCATGCTCACCTTTGATCCACATTGTCATAATGGACAATTGCTTCCATGTGGCCCCACTGTGTCACAATAGCCCCTTGCTTCCATAGGTTTTCTAGAATGTAATGTATAATTTTCTACAATGTAACAATGGACTCCTTGGTTCTGTGAGCTACCCTGCTTTTTGCAGAGGTGTCTTTGGTTCCAACAAGGCCTCGCTCTGTCTCAGTGCACCTTGGTTTCCATGCGCATCTGGAGTATCACAAAGGCTCCTTGCTTCCACGAGGTCTTGCTGTGTCACAATGGATCCTGTGCTCCATGAGGCCCTCCAAAGTCATCATGGAGCCTTGATTCCATGTGCTCCCATTGTGTCCCAGGGATCGCCTTGGTTCCATCAGTTTCCTTAGTGGCACAATGCTCTCCATGCTTCCATGAGGCCCTGCTTTGCCACAACGGTCCCCTTGTGTCCATGAGGCCCCGCTGTGTCCCAATGGACAGATGGTTCCATGAGGTTCCGTGCTGTCCCCATGGTCTTCTTGAATCCGCAGTGTAACAATGGACCATTGCTTCCAGGCGGCCTCTCTGTGTCACAAGGGGCTCCTTGATTCCATGATTCGCCACGGCGTCACCATGGAGCCTTGTTTCTAGGAGGTTCTGTACTGTCACAATTGTCTCCTTGATGCCATGAGCCCCTGCAGTGTCACAATGGCTCCTTGCTTCCATGAGGAACACAAAAGCTTTGCATCAACACTGAGCAACAGCTGCTGAACACACCTGGGAGCATCTGCTTGCATCAAAAGAGGGCTTCAAGCTGAGAAAGGCAGCAGCAGCTTCCATGTGCAACAGAGAGCCAGGCAAAGGACAGGGACAGAGAATTCAGTGGAAAGACTGCGGGAATTCTGCTCCCAGAGATCATTCCTGCTCACAGTGTCCCTTGTAGAAAGGGGACATCATTGCAGGCAGCCTGGACTCAGCATGTGGCGTTTGTTGATGAGGAAACCTGCTCAGGCTTTTCCATTCTTTCCTTACAAACAGGAAAACTTGTCTGGGCCTGTGTGCAGGCAGAGCCCTGAGGAGAGCAGTTGGCACATGGTGCCGTGGGCTGGGACAGCCAGCTGCAGAGCTCAAGGGAAGAAGCCCCGCTGTGTCACAATGGCTCCTTGGCTTCATGTGCATCACCTGTGTCACAATAGTCTCCTTGATTCCATGAGGCCCCACTGTGTCACAATGGCTCCTTGGCTACATGTGCATCACCTGTGTCACAATAGTCTCCTTGATTCCATGAGGCCCCACTGTGTCACAATGGCTCCTTGGCTTCATGTGCATCACCTGTGTCACCATAGTCTCCTTGATTCCATGAGGCCCCACTTTGTCACAATGGCTCCTTGCTTCCATGAGGTTCCACAGTGTCACCATGCTCACCTTTGATCCACTTTGTCATAATGGACAATTGCTTCCATGTGGCCCCACTGTGTCACAATAGCCCCTTGCTTCCATAGGTTTTCTAGAATGTAATGTATAATTTTCTACAATGTAACAATGGACTCCTTGGTTCTGTGAGCTACCCTGCTTTTTGCAGAGGTGTCTTTGGTTCCAACAAGGCCCCGCTGTGTCTCAGTGCACCCTGGCTTCCATGCGCATCTGGAGTATCACAAAGGCTCCTTGCTTCCACGAGGTCTTGCTGTGTCACAATGGATCCTGTGCTCCATGAGGCCCTCCAAAGTCATCATGGAGCCTTGATTCCATGTGCTCCCATTGTGTCCCAGGGATCGCCTTGGTTCCATCAGTTTCCTTAGTGGCACAATGCTCTCCATGCTTCCATGATTGCCCACAATGTCACAATGCTCTCCATGCTTCCATGAGGCCCAGCTTTGCCACAACGGTCCCCTTGTGTCCATGAGGCCCCGCTGTGTCCCAATGGACAGATGGTTCCATGAGGTTCCGTGCTGTCCCCATGGTCTTCTTGAATCCGCAGTGTAACAATGGACCATTGCTTCCAGGCGGCCTCTCTTGTGTCACAAGGGGCTCCTTGATTCCAAGATTCGCCACGGTGTCACCATGGAGCCTTGTTTCTAGGAGGTTCTGTACTGTCACAATTGTCTCCTTGATGCCATGAGCCCCTGCAGTGTCACAATGGCTCCTTGCTTCCATGAGGAACACAAAAGCTTTGCATCAACACTGAGCAACAGCTGCTGAACACACCTGGGAGCATCTGCTTGCATCAAAAGAGGGCTTCAAGCTGAGAAAGGCAGCAGCAGCTTCCATCTGCAACAGAGAGCCAGGCAAAGGCCAGGGCCAGAGAATTCAGTGGAAAGACTGCGGGAATTCTGCTCCCAGAGATCATTCCTGCTCACAGGGTCCCTTGTAGAAAGGGGACATCATTCCAGGCAGCCTGGACTGAGCATGTAGGGTTTGTTGTTTAGGAAACCTGCTCAGGCTTTCCCATATTTCCTTACAAACAGGAAAACTTCTCTGGGCCTGTGTGCAGGCAGAGCCCTAAGGAGAGCAGTTGGCACATGGTGCCGTGGGCTGGGACAGCCAGCTGCAGAGCTCAAGGGAAGAAGCCCCGCTGTGTCACAATGGCTCCTTAGCTTCATGCGCATCACCTGTGTCACAATAGTCTCCTTGATTCCATGAGGCCCCACTGTGTCACAATGGCTCCTTGGCTTCATGTGCATCACCTGTGTCACAATAGTCTCCTTGATTCCATGAGGCCCCACTTTGTCACAATGGCTCCTTGCTTCCATGAGGTTCCGCAGTGTCACCGTGCTCACCTTTGATCCACATTGTCATAATGGACAATTGCTTCCATGTGGCCCCACTGTGTCACAATAGCCCCTTGCTTCCATAGGTTTTCTAGAATGTAATGTATAATTTTCTACAATGTAACAATGGACTCCTTGGTTCTGTGAGCTACCCTGCTTTTTGCAGAGGTGTCTTTGGTTCCAACAAGGCCTCGCTCTGTCTCAGTGCACCTTGGTTTCCATGCGCATCTGGAGTATCACAAAGGCTCCTTGGTTCCACGAGGTCTTGCTGTGTCACAATGGATGCTGTGCTCCATGAGGCCCTCCAAAGTCATCATGGAGCCTTGATTCCATGTGCTTCCATTGTGTCCCAGGGATCGCCTTGGTTCCATCAGTTTCCTTAGTGGCACAATGCTCTCCATGCTTCCATGATTGCCCACAATGTCACAATGCTCTCCATGCTTCCATGAGGCCCTGCTTTGCCACAACGGTCCCCTTGTGTCCATGAGGCCCCGCTGTGTCCCAATGGACAGATGGTTCCATGAGGTTCCGTGCTGTCCCCATGGTCTTCTTGAATCCGCAGTGTAACAATGGAACATTGCTTCCAGGCGGCCTCTCTGTGTCACAAGGGGCTCCTTGATTCCATGATTCGCCACGGCGTCACCATGGAGCCTTGTTTCTAGGAGGTTCTGTACTGTCACAATTGTCTCCTTGATGCCATGAGCTCCTGCAGTGTCACAATGGCTCCTTGCTTCCATGAGGAACACAAAAGCTTTGCATCAACACTGAGCAACAGCTGATGAACACACCTGGGAGCATCTGCTTGCATCAAAAGAGGGCTTCAAGCTGAGAAAGGCAGCAGCAGCTTCCATGTGCAACAGAGAGCCAGGCAAAGGACAGGGACAGAGAATTCAGTGGAAAGACTGCGGGAATTCTGCTCCCAGAGATCATTCCTGCTCACAGTGTCCCTTGTAGAAAGGGGACATCATTGCAGGCAGCCTGGACTGAGCATGTAGGGTTTGTTGTTGACGAAACCTGCTCAGGCTTTTCCATTCTTTCCTTACAAACAGGAAAACTTCTCTGGGCCTGTGTGCAGGCAGAGCCCTAAGGAGAGCAGTTGGCACATGGTGCCGTGAGCTGGGACAGCCAGCTGCAGAGCTCAAGGGAAGAAGCCCCGCTGTGTCACAATGGCTCCTTAGCTTCATGTGCATCACCTGTGTCACAATAGTCTCCTTGATTCCATGAGGCCCCACTGGGTCACAATGGCTCCTTGGCTTCATGTGCATCACCTGTGTCACCATGGTCTCCTTGATTCCATGAGGCCCCACTGTGTCACAATGGCTCCTTGGCTTCATGTGCATCACCTGTGTCACCATGGTCTCCTTGGTTCCATGAGGCCCCACTTTGTCACAATGGCTCCTTGCTTCCATGAGGTTCCACAGTGTCACCATGCTCACCTTTGATCCACATTGTCATAATGGACAATTGCTTCCATGTGGCCCCACTGTGTCACAATAGCCCCTTGCTTCCATAGGTTTTCTAGAATGTAATGTATAATTTTCTACAATGTAACAATGGACTCCTTGGTTCTGTGAGCTACCCTGCTTTTTGCAGAGGTGTCTTTGGTTCCAACAAGGCCTCGCTCTGTCTCAGTGCACCTTGGTTTCCATGCGCATCTGGAGTATCACAAAGGCTCCTTGCTTCCACGAGGTCTTGCTGTGTCACAATGGATCCTGTGCTCCATGAGGCCCTCCAAAGTCATCATGGAGCCTTGATTCCATGTGCTCCCATTGTGTCTCAGGGATCCACTTGGTTCCATCAGTTTCCTTAGTGGCACAATGCTCTCCATGCTTCCATGATTGCCCACAATGTCACAATGCTCTCCATGCTTCCATGAGGCCCAGCTTTGCCACAACGGTCCCCTTGTGTCCATGAGGCCCCGCTGTGTCCCAATGGACAGATGGTTCCATGAGGTTCCGTGCTGTCCCCATGGTCTTCTTGAATCCGCAGTGTAACAATGGACCATTGCTTCCAGGCGGCCTCTCTGTGTCACAAGGGGCTCCTTGATTCCATGATTCGCCACGGTGTCACCATGGAGCCTTGTTTCTAGGAGGTTCTGTACTGTCACAATTGTCTCCTTGATCCCATGAGCTCCTGCAGTGTCACAATGGCTCCTTGCTTCCATGAGGAACACAAAAGCTTTGCATCAACACTGAGCAACAGCTGCTGAACACACCTGGGAGCATCTGCTTGCATCAAAAGAGGGCTTCAAGCTGAGAAAGGCAGCAGCAGCTTCCATCTGCAACAGAGAGCCAGGCAAAGGACAGGGACAGAGAATTCAGTGGAAAGACTGCGGGAATTCTGCTCCCAGAGATCATTCCTGCTCACAGGGTCCCTTGTAGAAAGGGGACATCATTGCAGGCAGCCTGGACTGAGCATGTGGGGTTTGTTGATGAGGAAACCTGCTCAGGCTTTTCCATTCTTTCCTTACAAACAGGAAAACTTGTCTGGGCCTGTGTGCAGGCAGAGCCCTAAGGAGAGCAGTTGGCACATGGTGCCGTGGGCTGGGACAGCCAGCTGCAGAGCTCAAGGGAAGAAGCCCCACTGTGTCACAATGGCTCCTTGGCTTCATGTGCATCACCTGTGTCACAATAGTCTCCTTGATTCCATGAGGCCCCACTGTGTCACAATGGCTCCTTGGCTTCATGTGCATCACCTGTGTCACAATAGTCTCCTTGATTCCATGAGGCCCCACTGTGTCACAATGGCTCCTTGGCTACATGTGCATCACCTGTGTCACAATAGTCTCCTTGATTCCATGAGGCCCCACTGTGTCACAATGGCTCCTTGGCTTCATGTGCATCACCTGTGTCACAATAGTCTCCTTGATTCCATGAGGCCCCACTGTGTCACAATGGCTCCTTAGCTTCATGTGCATCACCTGTGTCACCATGGTCTCCTTGATTCCATGAGGCCCCACTGTGTCACAATGGCTCCTTGGCTTCATGTGCATCACCTGTGTCACCATGGTCTCCTTGATTCCATGAGGCCCCACTTTGTCACAATGGCTCCTTGCTTCCATGAGGTTCCACAGTGTCACCATGCTCACCTTTGATCCACATTGTCATAATGGACAATTGCTTCCATGTGGCCCCACTGTGTCACAATAGCCCCTTGCTTCCATAGGTTTTCTAGAATGTAATGTATAATTTTCTACAATGTAACAATGGACTCCTTGGTTCTGTGAGCTACCCTGCTTTTTGCAGAGGTGTCTTTGGTTCCAACAAGGCCTCGCTCTGTCTCAGTGCACCTTGGTTTCCATGCGCATCTGGAGTATCACAAAGGCTCCTTGCTTCCACGAGGTCTTGCTGTGTCACAATGGATCCTGTGCTCCATGAGGCCCTCCAAAGTCATCATGGAGCCTTGATTCCATGTGCTCCCATTGTGTCTCAGGGATCCACTTGGTTCCATCAGTTTCCTTAGTGGCACAATGCTCTCCATGCTTCCATGATTGCCCACAATGTCACAATGCTCTCCATGCTTCCATGAGGCCCTGCTTTGCCACAACGGTCCCCTTGTGTCCATGAGGCCCCGCTGTGTCCCAATGGACAGATGGTTCCATGAGGTTCCGTGCTGTCCCCATGGTCTTCTTGAATCCGCAGTGTAACAATGGACCATTGCTTCCAGGCGGCCTCTCTGTGTCACAAGGGGCTCCTTGATTCCATGATTCGCCACGGTGTCACCATGGAGCCTTGTTTCTAGGAGGTTCTGTACTGTCACAATTGTCTCCTTGATGCCATGAGCCCCTGCAGTGTCACAATGGCTCCTTGCTTCCATGAGGAACACAAAAGCTTTGCATCAACACTGAGCAACAGCTGCTGAACACACCTGGGAGCATCTGCTTGCATCAAAAGAGGGCTTCAAGCTGAGAAAGGCAGCAGCAGCTTCCATGTGCAACAGAGAGCCAGGCAAAGGGCAGGAACAGAGAATTCAGTGGAAAGACTGCGGGAATTCTGCTCCCAGAGATCATTCCTGCTCACAGTGTCCCTTGTAGAAAGGGGACATCATTCCAGGCAGCCTGGACTGAGCATGTAGGGTTTGTTGTTTAGGAAACCTGCTCAGGCTTTTCCATTCTTTCCTTACAAACAGGAAAACTTCTCTGGGCCTGTGTGCAGGCAGAGCCCTAAGGAGAGCAGTTGGCACATGGTGCCGTGGGCTGGGACAGCCAGCTGCAGAGCTCAAGGGAAGAAGCCCCGCTGTGTCACAATGGCTCCTTAGCTTCATGTGCATCACCTGTGTCACAATAGTCTCCTTGATTCCATGAGGCCCCACTGGGTCACAATGGCTCCTTAGCTTCATGTGCATCACCTGTGTCACAATAGTCTCCTTGATTCCATGAGGCCCCACTGTGTCACAATGGCTCCTTGGCTACATGTGCATCACCTGTGTCACAATAGTCTCCTTGATTCCATGAGGCCCCACTGTGTCACAATGGCTCCTTGGCTTCATGTGCATCACCTGTGTCACCATGGTCTCCTTGGTTCCATGAGGCCCCACTTTGTCACAATGGCTCCTTGCTTCCATGAGGTTCCACAGTGTCACCATGCTCACCTTTGATCCACATTGTCATAATGGACAATTGCTTCCATGTGGCCCCACTGTGTCACAATAGCCCCTTGCTTCCATAGGTTTTCTAGAATGTAATGTATAATTTTCTACAATGTAACAATGGACTCCTTGGTTCTGGGAGCTACCCTGCTTTTTGCAGAGGTGTCTTTGGTTCCAACAAGGCCTCGCTCTGTCTCAGTGCACCTTGGTTTCCATGCGCATCTGGAGTATCACAAAGGCTCCTTGCTTCCACGAGGTCTTGCTGTGTCACAATGGATGCTGTGCTCCATGAGGCCCTCCAAAGTCATCATGGAGCCTTGATTCCATGTGCTCCCATTGTGTCTCAGGGATCCACTTGGTTCCATCAGTTTCCTTAGTGGCACAATGCTCTCCATGCTTCCATGATTGCCCACAATGTCACAATGCTCTCCATGCTTCCATGAGGCCCAGCTTTGCCACAACGGTCCCCTTGTGTCCATGAGGCCCCGCTGTGTCCCAATGGACAGATGGTTCCATGAGGTTCCGTGCTGTCCCCATGGTCTTCTTGAATCCGCAGTGTAACAATGGACCATTGCTTCCAGGCGGCCTCTCTGTGTCACAAGGGGCTCCTTGATTCCATGATTCGCCACGGTGTCACCATGGAGCCTTGTTTCTAGGAGGTTCTGTACTGTCACAATTGTCTCCTTGATGCCATGAGCTCCTGCAGTGTCACAATGGCTCCTTGCTTCCATGAGGAACACAAAAGCTTTGCATCAACACTGAGCAACAGCTGCTGAACACACCTGGGAGCATCTGCTTGCATCAAAAGAGGGCTTCAAGCTGAGAAAGGCAGCAGCAGCTTCCATCTGCAACAGAGAGCCAGGCAAAGGACAGGGACAGAGAATTCAGTGGAAAGACTGCGGGAATTCTGCTCCCAGAGATCATTCCTGCTCACAGTGTCCCTTGTAGAAAGGGGACATCATTGCAGGCAGCCTGGACTGAGCATGTGGGGTTTGTTGATGAGGAAACCTGCTCAGGCTTTTCCATTCTTTCCTTACAAACAGGAAAACTTGTCTGGGCCTGTGTGCAGGCAGAGCCCTAAGGAGAGCAGTTGGCACAGGGTGCCGTGGGCTGGGACAGCCAGCTGCAGAGCTCAAGGGAAGAAGCCCCACTGTGTCACAATGGCTCCTTGGCTTCATGTGCATCACCTGTGTCACAATAGTCTCCTTGATTCCATGAGGCCCCACTGTGTCACAATGGCTCCTTGACTTCATGTGCATCACCTGTGTCACCATGGTCTCCTTGATTCCATGAGGCCCCACTGGGTCACAATGGCTCCTTGGCTACATGTGCATCACCTGTGTCACAATAGTCTCCTTGATTCCATGAGGCCCCACTGTGTCACAATGGCTCCTTGGCTTCATGTGCATCACCTGTGTCACAATAGTCTCCTTGATTCCATGAGGCCCCACTGTGTCACAATGGCTCCTTAGCTTCATGTGCATCACCTGTGTCACCATGGTCTCCTTGATTCCATGAGGCCCCACTGTGTCACAATGGCTCCTTGGCTTCATGTGCATCACCTGTGTCACAATGGTCTCCTTGATTCCATGAGGCCCCACTGCGTCACAATGGCTCCTTGCTTCCATGAGGTTCCACAGTGTCACCATGCTCACCTTTGATCCACATTGTCATAATGGACAATTGCTTCCATGTGGCCCCACTGTGTCACAATAGCCCCTTGCTTCCATAGGTTTTCTAGAATGTAATGTATAATTTTCTACAATGTAACAATGGACTCCTTGGTTCTGGGAGCTACCCTGCTTTTTGCAGAGGTGTCTTTGGTTCCAACAAGGCCTCGCTCTGTCTCAGTGCACCTTGGTTTCCATGCGCATCTGGAGTATCACAAAGGCTCCTTGCTTCCACGAGGTCTTGCTGTGTCACAATGGATCCTGTGCTCCATGAGGCCCTCCAAAGTCATCATGGAGCCTTGATTCCATGTGCTCCCATTGTGTCTCAGGGATCCACTTGGTTCCATCAGTTTCCTTAGTGGCACAATGCTCTCCATGCTTCCATGATTGCCCACAATGTCACAATGCTCTCCATGCTTCCATGAGGCCCAGCTTTGCCACAACGGTCCCCTTGTGTCCATGAGGCCCCGCTGTGTCCCAATGGACAGATGGTTCCATGAGGTTCCGTGCTGTCCCCATGGTCTTCTTGAATCCGCAGTGTAACAATGGACCATTGCTTCCAGGCGGCCTCTCTGTGTCACAAGGGGCTCCTTGATTCCATGATTCGCCACGGTGTCACCATGGAGCCTTGTTTCTAGGAGGTTCTGTACTGTCACAATTGTCTCCTTGATGCCATGAGCTCCTGCAGTGTCACAATGGCTCCTTGCTTCCATGAGGAACACAAAAGCTTTGCATCAACACTGAGCAACAGCTGCTGAACACACCTGGGAGCATCTGCTTGCATCAAAAGAGGGCTTCAAGCTGAGAATGGCAGCAGCAGCTTCCATGTGCAACAGAGAGCCAGGCAAAGGACAGGGACAGAGAATTCAGTGGAAAGACTGCGGGAATTCTGCTCCCAGAGATCATTCCTGCTCACAGTGTCCCTTGTAGAAAGGGGACATCATTGCAGGCAGCCTGGACTGAGCATGTGGGGTTTGTTGATGAGGAAACCTGCTCAGGCTTTTCCATTCTTTCCTTACAAACAGGAAAACTTGTCTGGGCCTGTGTGCAGGCAGAGCCCTAAGGAGAGCAGTTGGCACATGGTGCCGTGGGCTGGGACAGCCAGCTGCAGAGCTCAAGGGAAGAAGCCCCGCTGTGTCACAATGGCTCCTTGGCTTCATGTGCATCACCTGTGTCACAATAGTCTCCTTGATTCCATGAGGCCCCACTGGGTCACAATGGCTCCTTGGCTTCATGTGCATCACCTGTGTCACAATAGTCTCCTTGATTCCATGAGGCCCCACTGTGTCACAATGGCTCCTTGGCTACATGTGCATCACCTGTGTCACCATGGTCTCCTTGATTCCATGAGGCCCCACTGGGTCACAATGGCTCCTTGGCTTCATGTGCATCACCTGTGTCACAATAGTCTCCTTGATTCCATGAGGCCCCACTGGGTCACAATGGCTCCTTGGCTTCATGTGCATCACCTGTGTCACAATGGTCTCCTTGATTCCATGAGGCCCCACTTTGTCACAATGGCTCCTTGGCTTCATGTGCATCACCTGTGTCACCATGGTCTCCTTGATTCCATGAGGCCCCACTTTGTCACAATGGCTCCTTGCTTCCATGAGGTTCCACAGTGTCACCATGCTCACCTTTGATCCACATTGTCATAATGGACAATTGCTTCCATGTGGCCCCACTGTGTCACAATAGCCCCTTGGTTCCATAGGTTTTCTAGAATGTAATGTATAATTTTCTACAATGTAACAATGGACTCCTTGGTTCTGTGAGCTACCCTGCTTTTTGCAGAGGTGTCTTTGGTTCCAACAAGGCCTCGCTCTGTCTCAGTGCACCTTGGTTTCCATGCGCATCTGGAGTATCACAAAGGCTCCTTGCTTCCACGAGGTCTTGCTGTGTCACAATGGATCCTGTGCTCCATGAGGCCCTCCAAAGTCATCATGGAGCCTTGATTCCATGTGCTCCCATTGTGTCTCAGGGATCCACTTGGTTCCATCAGTTTCCTTAGTGGCACAATGCTCTCCATGCTTCCATGATTGCCCACAATGTCACAATGCTCTCCATGCTTCCATGAGGCCCAGCTTTGCCACAACGGTCCCCTTGTGTCCATGAGGCCCCGCTGTGTCCCAATGGACAGATGGTTCCATGAGGTTCCGTGCTGTCCCCATGGTCTTCTTGAATCCGCAGTGTAACAATGGACCATTGCTTCCAGGCGGCCTCTCTGTGTCACAAGGGGCTCCTTGATTCCATGATTCGCCACGGTGTCACCATGGAGCCTTGTTTCTAGGAGGTTCTGTACTGTCACAATTGTCTCCTTGATGCCATGAGCCCCTGCAGTGTCACAATGGCTCCTTGCTTCCATGAGGAACACAAAAGCTTTGCATCAACACTGAGCAACAGCTGCTGAACACACCTGGGAGCATCTGCTTGCATCAAAAGAGGGCTTCAAGCTGAGAAAGGCAGCAGCAGCTTCCATCTGCAACAGAGAGCCAGGCAAAGGACAGGAACAGAGAATTCAGTGGAAAGACTGCGGGAATTCTGCTCCCAGAGATCATTCCTGCTCACAGTGTCCCTTGTAGAAAGGGGACATCATTCCAGGCAGCCTGGACTGAGCATGTAGGGTTTGTTGTTGAGGAAACCTGCTCAGGCTTTTCCATTCTTTCCTTACAAACAGGAAAACTTCTCTGGGCCTGTGTGCAGGCAGAGCCCTAAGGAGAGCAGTTGGCACATGGTGCCGTGGGCTGGGACAGCCAGCTGCAGAGCTCAAGGGAAGAAGCCCCGCTGTGTCACAATGGCTCCTTAGCTTCATGTGCATCACCTGTGTCACAATAGTCTCCTTGATTCCATGAGGCCCCACTGGGTCACAATGGCTCCTTGGCTACATGTGCATCACCTGTGTCACAATAGTCTCCTTGATTCCATGAGGCCCCACTGTGTCACAATGGCTCCTTGGCTTCATGTGCATCACCTGTGTCACCATGGTCTCCTTGATTCCATGAGGCCCCACTTTGTCACAATGGCTCCTTGCTTCCATGAGGTTCCACAGTGTCACCATGCTCACCTTTGATCCACATTGTCATAATGGACAATTGCTTCCATGTGGCCCCACTGTGTCACAATAGCCCCTTGCTTCCATAGGTTTTCTAGAATGTAATGTATAATTTTCTACAATGTAACAATGGACTCCTTGGTTCTGTGAGCTACCCTGCTTTTTGCAGAGGTGTCTTTGGTTCCAACAAGGCCTCGCTCTGTCTCAGTGCACCCTGGCTTCCATGCGCATCTGGAGTATCACAAAGGCTCCTTGCTTCCACGAGGTCTTGCTGTGTCACAATGGATCCTGTGCTCCATGAGGCCCTCCAAAGTCATCATGGAGCCTTGATTCCATGTGCTCCCGTTGTGTCCCAGGGATCGACTTGGTTCCATCAGTTTCCTTAGTGGCACAATGCTCTCCATGCTTCCATGATTGCCCACAATGTCACAATGCTCTCCATGCTTCCATGAGGCCCAGCTTTGCCACAACGGTCCCCTTGTGTCCATGAGGCCCCGCTGTGTCCCAATGGACAGATGGTTCCATGAGGTTCCGTGCTGTCCCCATGGTCTTCTTGAATCCGCAGTGTAACAATGGACCATTGCTTCCAGGCGGCCTCTCTGTGTCACAAGGGGCTCCTTGATTCCATGATTCGCCACGGTGTCACCATGGAGCCTTGTTTCTAGGAGGTTCTGTACTGTCACAATTGTCTCCTTGATGCCATGAGCCCCTGCAGTGTCACAATGGCTCCTTGCTTCCATGAGGAACACAAAAGCTTTGCATCAACACTGAGCAACAGCTGCTGAACACACCTGGGAGCACCTGCTTGCATCAAAAGAGGGCTTCAAGCTGAGAATGGCAGCAGCAGCTTCCATGTGCAACAGAGAGCCAGGCAAAGGACAGGGACAGAGAATTCAGTGGAAAGACTGCGGGAATTCTGCTCCCAGAGATCATTCCTGCTCACAGTGTCCCTTGTAGAAAGGGGACATCATTCCAGGCAGCCTGGACTGAGCATGTAGGGTTTGTTGTTGAGGAAACCTGCTCAGGCTTTTCCATTCTTTCCTTACAAACAGGAAAACTTCTCTGGGCCTGTGTGCAGGCAGAGCCCTAAGGAGAGCAGTTGGCACATGGTGCCGTGGGCTGGGACAGCCAGCTGCAGAGCTCAAGGGAAGAAGCCCCGCTGTGTCACAATGGCTCCTTGGCTTCATGTGCATCACCTGTGTCACAATAGTCTCCTTGATTCCATGAGGCCCCACTGGGTCACAATGGCTCCTTGGCTTCATGTGCATCACCTGTGTCACAATAGTCTCCTTGATTCCATGAGGCCCCACTGGGTCACAATGGCTCCTTGGCTACATGTGCACCACCTGTGTCACCATGGTCTCCTTGATTCCATGAGGCCCCACTGTGTCACAATGGCTCCTTGGCTTCATGTGCATCACCTGTGTCACAATAGTCTCCTTGATTCCATGAGGCCCCACTGTGTCACAATGGCTCCTTGGCTTCATGTGCATCACCTGTGTCACAATGGTCTCCTTGATTCCATGAGGCCCCACTTTGTCACAATGGCTCCTTGGCTTCATGTGCATCACCTGTGTCACCATGGTCTCCTTGATTCCATGAGGCCCCACTTTGTCACAATGGCTCCTTGCTTCCATGAGGTTCCACAGTGTCACCATGCTCACCTTTGATCCACATTGTCATAATGGACAATTGCTTCCATGTGGCCCCACTGTGTCACAATAGCCCCTTGGTTCCATAGGTTTTCTAGAATGTAATGTATAATTTTCTACAATGTAACAATGGACTCCTTGGTTCTGTGAGCTACCCTGCTTTTTGCAGAGGTGTCTTTGGTTCCAACAAGGCCTCGCTCTGTCTCAGTGCACCTTGGTTTCCATGCGCATCTGGAGTATCACAAAGGCTCCTTGCTTCCACGAGGTCTTGCTGTGTCACAATGGATCCTGTGCTCCATGAGGCCCTCCAAAGTCATCATGGAGCCTTGATTCCATGTGCTCCCATTGTGTCCCAGGGATCGCCTTGGTTCCATCAGTTTCCTTAGTGGCATAATGCTCTCCATGCTTCCATGAGGCCCTGCTTTGCCACAACGGTCCCCTTGTGTCCATGAGGCCCCGCTGTGTCCTAATGGACAGATGGTTCCATGAGGTTCCGTGCTGTCCCCATGGTCTTCTTGAATCCGCAGTGTAACAATGGACCATTGCTTCCAGGCGGCCTCTCTGTGTCACAAGGGGCTCCTTGATTCCATGATTCGCCACGGCGTCACCATGGAGCCTTGTTTCTAGGAGGTTCTGTACTGTCACAATTGTCTCCTTGATGCCATGAGCCCCTGCAGTGTCACAATGGCTCCTTGCTTCCATGAGGAACACAAAAGCTTTGCATCAACACTGAGCAACAGCTGCTGAACACACCTGGGAGCATCTGCTTGCATCAAAAGAGGGCTTCAAGCTGAGAATGGCAGCAGCAGCTTCCATCTGCAACAGAGAGCCAGGCAAAGGACAGGGACAGAGAATTCAGTGGAAAGACTGCGGGAATTCTGCTCCCAGAGATCATTCCTGCTCACAGTGTCCCTTGTAGAAAGGGGACATCATTGCAGGCAGCCTGGACTGAGCATGTGGGGTTTGTTGATGAGGAAACCTGCTCAGGCTTTTCCATTCTTTCCTTACAAACAGGAAAACTTGTCTGGGCCTGTGTGCAGGCAGAGCCCTGAGGAGAGCACTTGGCACATGGTGCCGTGGGCTGGGACAGCCAGCTGCAGAGCTGAAGGGAAGAAGCCCCGCTGTGTCACAATGGCTCCTTGGCTTCATGTGCATCACCTGTGTCACAATAGTCTCCTTGATTCCATGAGGCCCCACTGTGTCACAATGGCTCCTTAGCTTCATGTGCATCACCTGTGTCACAATAGTCTCCTTGATTCCATGAGGCCCCACTGTGTCACAATGGCTCCTTGGCTTCATGTGCATCACCTGTGTCACCATGGTCTCCTTGATTCCATGAGGCCCCACTGTGTCACAATGGCTCCTTGGCTTCATGTGCATCACCTGTGTCACCATGGTCTCCTTGATTCCATGAGGCCCCACTGTGTCACAATGGCTCCTTGGCTTCATGTGCATCACCTGTGTCACCATGGTCTCCTTGATTCCATGAGGCCCCACTTTGTCACAATGGCTCCTTGCTTCCATGAGGTTCCACAGTGTCACCATGCTCACCTTTGATCCACATTGTCATAATGGACAATTGCTTCCATGTGGCCCCACTGTGTCACAATAGCCCCTTGCTTCCATAGGTTTTCTAGAATGTAATGTATAATTTTCTACAATGTAACAATGGACTCCTTGGTTCTGGGAGCTACCCTGCTTTTTGCAGAGGTGTCTTTGGTTCCAACAAGGCCTCGCTCTGTCTCAGTGCACCTTGGTTTCCATGCGCATCTGGAGTATCACAAAGGCTCCTTGCTTCCACGAGGTCTTGCTGTGTCACAATGGATGCTGTGCTCCATGAGGCCCTCCAAAGTCATCATGGAGCCTTGATTCCATGTGCTCCCATTGTGTCTCAGGGATCCACTTGGTTCCATCAGTTTCCTTAGTGGCACAATGCTCTCCATGCTTCCATGATTGCCCACAATGTCACAATGCTCTCCATGCTTCCATGAGGCCCAGCTTTGCCACAACGGTCCCCTTGTGTCCATGAGGCCCCGCTGTGTCCCAATGGACAGATGGTTCCATGAGGTTCCGTGCTGTCCCCATGGTCTTCTTGAATCCGCAGTGTAACAATGGACCATTGCTTCCAGGCGGCCACTCTGTGTCACAAGGGGCTCCTTGATTCCATGATTCGCCACGGCGTCACCATGGAGCCTTGTTTCTAGGAGGTTCTGTACTGTCACAATTGTCTCCTTGATGCCATGAGCCCCTGCAGTGTCACAATGGCTCCTTGCTTCCATGAGGAACACAAAAGCTTTGCATCAACACTGAGCAACAGCTGCTGAACACACCTGGGAGCATCTGCTTGCATCAAAAGAGGGCTTCAAGCTGAGAAAGGCAGCAGCAGCTTCCATCTGCAACAGAGAGCCAGGCAAAGGACAGGAACAGAGAATTCAGTGGAAAGACTGCGGGAATTCTGCTCCCAGAGATCATTCCTGCTCACAGTGTCCCTTGTAGAAAGGGGACATCATTCCAGGCAGCCTGGACTGAGCATGTGGGGTTTGTGAATGAGGAAACCTGCTCAGGCTTTTCCATTCTTTCCTTACAAACAGGAAAACTTGTCTGGACCTGTGTGCAGGCAGAGCCCTGAGGAGAGCACTTGGCACATGGTGCCGTGGGCTGGGACAGCCAGCTGCAGAGCTCAAGGGAAGAAGCCCCGCTGTGTCACAATGGCTCCTTGGCTTCATGTGCATCACCTGTGTCACAATAGTCTCCTTGATTCCATGAGGCCCCACTGTGTCACAATGGCTCCTTGGCTTCATGTGCATCACCTGTGTCACAATAGTCTCCTTGATTCCATGAGGCCCCACTGTGTCACAATGGCTCCTTGGCTTCATGTGCATCACCTGTGTCACCATGGTCTCCTTGATTCCATGAGGCCCCACTGTGTCACAATGGCTCCTTGCTTCCATGAGGTTCCGCAGTGTCACCATGCTCACCTTTGATCCACATTGTCATAATGGACAATTGCTTCCATGTGGCCCCACTCTGTCACAATAGCCCCTTGGTTCCATAGGTTTTCTAGAATGTAATGTATAATTTTCTACAATGTAACAATGGACTCCTTGGTTCTGGGAGCTACCCTGCTTTTTGCAGAGGTGTCTTTGGTTCCAACAAGGCCCCGCTGTGTCTCAGTGCACCCTGGCTTCCATGCGCATCTGGAGTATCACAAAGGCTCCTTGGTTCCACGAGGTCTTGCTGTGTCACAATGGATGCTGTGCTCCATGAGGCCCTCCAAAGTCATCATGGAGCCTTGATTCCATGTGCTTCCATTGTGTCCCAGTGATCGCCTTGGTTCCATCAGTTTCCTTAGTGGCACAATGCTCTCCATGCTTCCATGATTGCCCACAATGTCACAATGCTCTCCATGCTTCCATGAGGCCCTGCTTTGCCACAATGGTCCCCTTGTGCCCATGAGGCCCCGCTGTGTCCCAGTGGACGGAGGGTTCCATGTGGTTCCGTGCTGTCCCCATGGTCTTCTTGAATCCGCAGTGTAACAATGGACCATTGCTTCCAGGCGGCCTCTCTGTGTCACAAGGGGCTCCTTGATTCCATGATTCGCCACGGTGTCACCATGGAGCCTTGTTTCTAGGAGGTTCTGTACTGTCACAATTGTCTCCTTGATGCCATGAGCCCCTGCAGTGTCACAATGGCTCCTTGCTTCCATGAGGAACACAAAAGCTTTGCATCAACACTGAGCAACAGCTGCTGAACACACCTGGGAGCACCTGCTTGCATCAAAAGAGGGCTTCAAGCTGAGAATGGCAGCAGCAGCTTCCATCTGCAACAGAGAGCCAGGCAAAGGACAGGGACAGAGAATTCAGTGGAAAGACTGCGAGAATTCTGCTTTCAGTGATCATTCCTGCTCACAGTGTCCCTTGTAGAAAGGGGACATCATTCCAGGCAGCCTGGACGGAGCATGTAGGGTTTGTTGTTTAGGAAACCTGCTCAGGCTTTTCCATTCTTTCCTTACAAACAGGAAAACTTGTCTGGACCTGTGTGCAGGCAGAGCCCTGAGGAGAGCAGTTGGCACATGGTGCCGTGGGCTGGGACAGCCAGCTACAAAGCTCAAGGGAAGAAGCCCCGCTGTGTCACAATGGCTCCTTGGCTTCATGTGCATCACCTGTGTCACCATGGTCTCCTTGATTCCATGAGGCCCCGCTGTGTCCCAATGGACGGATGGTTCCATGAGGTTCCGTGCTGTCCCCATGGTCTTCTTGAATCCGCAGTGTAACAATGGACCATTGCTACCAGGCGGCCTCTGTGTCACAAGGGGCTCCTTGATTCCATGATTCGCCACGGCGTCACCATGGAGCCTTGTTTCTAGGAGGTTCTGTACTGTCACAATTGTCTCCTTGATGCCATGAGCCCCTGCAGTGTCACAATGGCTCCTTGCTTCCATGAGGAACACAAAAGCTTTGCATCAACACTGAGCAACAGCTGCTGAACACACCTGGGAGCATCTGCTTGCATCAAAAGAGGGCTTCAAGCTGAGAATGGCAGCAGCAGCTTCCATCTGCAACAGAGAGCCAGGCAAAGGACAGGGACAGAGAATTCAGTGGAAAGACTGCGGGAATTCTGCTCCCAGAGATCATTCCTGCTCACAGTGTCCCTTGTAGAAAGGGGACATCATACCAGGCAGCCTGGACTGAGCATGTAGGGTTTGTTGTTGAGGAAACCTACTCAGGCTTTTCCATTCTTTCCTTACAAACAGGAAAACTTCCCTGGGCCTGTGTGCAGGCAAAGCCCTGAGGAGAGCAGTTGGCACATGGTGCCGTGGGCTGGGACCGCCAGCTGCAGAGCTCAAGGGAAGAAGCCCCGCTGTGTCACAATGGCTCCTTGGCTTCATGTGCATCACATGTGTCACAATAGTCTCCTTGATTCCATGAGGCCCCACTGTGTCACAATGGCTCCTTGGCTTCATGTGCATCACCTGTGTCACCATGGTCTCCTTGATTCCATGAGGCCCCACTGTGTCACAATGGCTCCTTGGCTTCATGTGCATCACCTGTGTCACAATACTCTCCTTGATTCCATGAGGCCCCACTGCGTCACAAAGGCTCCTTGCTTCCATGAGGTTCCGCAGTGTCACCATGCTCACCTTTGATCCACTTTGTCATAATGGACAATTGCTTCCATGTGGCCCCACGGTGTCACAATAGCCCCTTGGTTCCATAGGTTTTCTAGAATGTAATGTATAATTTTCTACAATGTAACAATGGACTCCTTGGTTCTGGAAGCTACCCTGCTTTTTGCAGAGGTGTCTTTGGTTCCAACAAGGCCCCGCTGTGTCTCAGTGCACCCTGGCTTCCATGCGCATCTGGAGTATCACAAAGGCTCCTTGGTTCCACGAGGTCTTGCTGTGTCACAATGGATGCTGTGCTCCATGAGGCCCTCCAAAGTCATCATGGAGCCTTGATTCCATGTGCTTCCATTGTGTCCCAGTGATCGCCTTGGTTCCATCAGTTTCCTTAGTGGCACAATGCTCTCCATGCTTCCATGATTGCCCACAATGTCACAATGCTCTCCATGCTTCCATGAGGCCCTGCTTTGCCACAATGGTCCCCTTGTGACCATGAGGCCATGCTGTGTCCCAGTGGACGGAGGGTTCCATGAGGTTCCGTGCTGTCCCCATGGTCTTCTTGAATCCGCAGTGTAACAATGGACCATTGCTTCCAGGCGGCCTCTCTGTGTCACAAGGGGCTCCTTGATTCCATGATTCGCCACGGTGTCACCATGGAGCCTTGTTTCTAGGAGGTTCTGTACTGTCACAATTGTCTCCTTGATGCCATGAGCCCCTGCAGTGTCACAATGGCTCCTTGCTTCCATGAGGAACACAAAAGCTTTGCATCAACACTGAGCAACAGCTGCTGAACACACCTGGGAGCATCTGCTTGCATCAAAAGAGGGCTTCAAGCTGAGAAAGGCACCAGCAGTCTCCATCTGCAACAGAGAGCCAGGCAAAGGACAGGGACAGAGAATTCAGTGGAAAGACTGCGGGAATTCTGCTCCCAGAGATCATTCCTGCTCACAGGGTCCCTTGTAGAAAGGGGACATCATACCAGGCAGCCTGGACTGAGCATGTAGGGTTTGTTGTTGAGGAAACCTGCTCAGGCTTTTCCATTCTTTCCTTACAAACAGGAAAACTTCTCTGGGCCTGTGTGCAGGCAGAGCCCTGAGGAGAGCAGTTGGCACATGGTGCCGTGGGCTGGGACAGCCAGCTGCAGAGCTCAAGGGAAGAAGCCCTGCTGTGTCACAATGGCTCCTTGGCTTCATGTGCATCACCTGTGTCACCATGGTCTCCTTGATTCCATGAGGCCCCACTGTGTCACAATGGCTCCTTGGCTTCATGTGCATCACCTGTGTCACAATGGTCTCCTTGATTCCATGAGGCCCCAATGTGTCACAATGGCTCCTTGGCTTCATGTGCATCACCTGTGTCACCATGGTCTCCTTGATTCCATGAGGCCCCACTGTGTCACAATGGCTCCTTGGCTTCATGTGCATCACCTGTGTCACCATGGTCTCCTTGATTCCATGAGGTTCCGCAGTGTCACCATGCTCACCTTTGATCCACATTGTCATAATGGACAATTGCTTCCATGTGGCCCCACTGTGTCACAATAGCCCCTTGGTTCCATAGGTTTTCTAGAATGTAATGTATAATTTTCTACAATGTAACAATGGACTCCTTGGTTCTGGGAGCTACCCTGCTTTTTGCAGAGGTGTCTTTGGTTCCAACAAGGCCCCGCTGTGTCTCAGTGCACCCTGGCTTCCATGCGCATCTGGAGTATCACAAAGGCTCCTTGGTTCCACGAGGTCTTGCTGTGTCACAATGGATGCTGTGCTCCATGAGGCCCTCCAAAGTCATCATGGAGCCTTGATTCCATGTGCTTCCATTGTGTCCCAGTGATCGCCTTGGTTCCATCAGTTTCCTTAGTGGCACAATGCTCTCCATGCTTCCATGATTGCCCACAATGTCACAATGCTCTCCATGCTTCCATGAGGCCCTGCTTTGCCACAATGGTCCCCTTGTGCCCATGAGGCCCCGCTGTGTCCCAGTGGACGGAGGGTTCCATGAGGTTCTGTGCTGTCCCCATGGTCTTCTTGAATCCGCAGTGTAACAATGGACCATTGCTTCCAGGCGGCCTCTCTGTGTCACAAGGGGCTCCTTGATTCCATGATTCGCCACGGTGTCACCATGGAGCCTTGTTTCTAGGAGGTTCTGTACTGTCACAATTGTCTCCTTGATGCCATGAGCCCCTGCAGTGTCACAATGGCTCCTTGCTTCCATGAGGAACACAAAAGCTTTGCATCAACACTGAGCAACAGCTGCTGAACACACCTGGGAGCACCTGCTTGCATCAAAAGAGGGCTTCAAGCTGAGAATGGCAGCAGCAGCTTCCATCTGCAACAGAGAGCCAGGCAAAGGACAGGGACAGAGAATTCAGTGGAAAGACTGCGAGAATTCTGCTTTCAGTGATCATTCCTGCTCACAGTGTCCCTTGTAGAAAGGGGACATCATTCCAGGCAGCCTGGACGGAGCATGTAGGGTTTGTTGTTTAGGAAACCTGCTCAGGCTTTTCCATTCTTTCCTTACAAACAGGAAAACTTCCCTGGGCCTGTGTGCAGGCAGAGCCCTGAGGAGAGCAGTTGGCACATGGTGCCGTGGGCTGGGACAGCCAGCTACAAAGCTCAAGGGAAGAAGCCCCGCTGTGTCACAATGGCTCCTTGGCTTCATGTGCATCACCTGTGTCACCATGGTCTCCTTGATTCCATGAGGCCCCGCTGTGTCCCAATGGACGGATGGTTCCATGAGGTTCCGTGCTGTCCCCATGGTCTTCTTGAATCCGCAGTGTAACAATGGACCATTGCTACCAGGCGGCCTCTGTGTCACAAGGGGCTCCTTGATTCCATGATTCGCCACGGTGTCACCATGGAGCCTTGTTTCTAGGAGGTTCTGTACTGTCACAATTGTCTCCTTGATGCCATGAGCCCCTGCAGTGTCACAATGGCTCCTTGCTTCCATGAGGAACACAAAAGCTTTGCATCAACACTGAGCAACAGCTGCTGAACACACCTGGGAGCACCTGCTTGCATCAAAAGAGGGCTTCAAGCTGAGAATGGCAGCAGCAGCTTCCATCTGCAACAGAGAGCCAGGCAAAGGACAGGGACAGAGAATTCAGTGGAAAGACTGCGGGAATTCTGCTCCCAGAGATCATTCCTGCTCACAGTGTCCCTTGTAGAAAGGGGACATCATACCAGGCAGCCTGGACTGAGCATGTAGGGTTTGTTGTTGAGGAAACCTGCTCAGGCTTTTCCATTCTTTCCTTACAAACAGGAAAACTTCCCTGGGCCTGTGTGCAGGCAAAGCCCTGAGGAGAGCAGTTGGCACATGGTGCCGTGGGCTGGGACCGCCAGCTGCAGAGCTCAAGGGAAGAAGCCCCGCTGTGTCACAATGGCTCCTTGGCTTCATGTGCATCACCTGTGTCACAATAGTCTCCTTGATTCCATGAGGCCCCACTGTGTCACAATGGCTCCTTGGCTTCATGTGCATCACCTGTGTCACCATGGTCTCCTTGATTCCATGAGGCCCCACTGTGTCACAATGGCTCCTTGGCTTCATGTGCATCACCTGTGTCACCATGGTCTCCTTGATTCCATGAGGCCCCACTGCGTCACAAAGGCTCCTTGCTTCCATGAGGTTCCGCAGTGTCACCATGCTCACCTTTGATCCACTTTGTCATAATGGACAATTGCTTCCATGTGGCCCCACTGTGTCACAATAGCCCCTTGGTTCCATAGGTTTTCTAGAATGTAATGTATAATTTTCTACAATGTAACAATGGACTCCTTGGTTCTGGGAGCTACCCTGCTTTTTGCAGAGGTGTCTTTGGTTCCAACAAGGCCCCGCTGTGTCTCAGTGCACCCTGGCTTCCATGCGCATCTGGAGTATCACAAAGGCTCCTTGGTTCCACGAGGTCTTGCTGTGTCACAATGGATGCTGTGCTCCATGAGGCCCTCCAAAGTCATCATGGAGCCTTGATTCCATGTGCTTCCATTGTGTCCCAGTGATCGCCTTGGTTCCATCAGTTTCCTTAGTGGCACAATGCTCTCCATGCTTCCATGATTGCCCACAATGTCACAATGCTCTCCATGCTTCCATGAGGCCCTGCTTTGCCACAATGGTCCCCTTGTGACCATGAGGCCATGCTGTGTCCCAGTGGACGGAGGGTTCCATGAGGTTCCGTGCTGTCCCCATGGTCTTCTTGAATCCGCAGTGTAACAATGGACCATTGCTTCCAGGCGGCCTCTCTGTGTCACAAGGGGCTCCTTGATTCCATGATTCGCCACGGTGTCACCATGGAGCCTTGTTTCTAGGAGGTTCTGTACTGTCACAATTGTCTCCTTGATGCCATGAGCCCCTGCAGTGTCACAATGGCTCCTTGCTTCCATGAGGAACACAAAAGCTTTGCATCAACACTGAGAAACAGCTGCTGAACACACCTGGGAGCATCTGCTTGCATCAAAAGAGGGCTTCAAGCTGAGAAAGGCACCAGCAGTCTCCATCTGCAACAGAGAGCCAGGCAAAGGACAGGGACAGAGAATTCAGTGGAAAGACTGCGGGAATTCTGCTCCCAGAGATCATTCCTGCTCACAGGGTCCCTTGTAGAAAGGGGACATCATACCAGGCAGCCTGGACTGAGCATGTAGGGTTTGTTGTTGAGGAAACCTGCTCAGGCTTTTCCATTCTTTCCTTACAAACAGGAAAACTTCTCTGGGCCTGTGTGCAGGCAGAGCCCTGAGGAGAGCAGTTGGCACATGGTGCCGTGGGCTGGGACAGCCAGCTGCAGAGCTCAAGGGAAGAAGCCCTGCTGTGTCACAATGGCTCCTTGGCTTCATGTGCATCACCTGTGTCACAATAGTCTCCTTGATTCCATGAGGCCCCACTGTGTCACAATGGCTCCTTGGCTTCATGTGCATCACCTGTGTCACAATGGTCTCCTTGATTCCATGAGGCCCCACTGGGTCACAATGGCTCCTTGGCTTCATGTGCATCACCTGTGTCACCATGGTCTCCTTGATTCCATGAGGCCCCACTGTGTCACAATGGCTCCTTGGCTTCATGTGCATCACCTGTGTCACCATGGTCTCCTTGATTCCATGAGGCCCCACTGCGTCACAATGGCTCCTTGCTTCCATGAGGTTCCGCAGTGTCACCATGCTCACCTTTGATCCACATTGTCATAATGGACAATTGCTTCCATGTGGCCCCACTGTGTCACAATAGCCCCTTGGTTCCATAGGTTTTCTAGAATGTAATGTATAATTTTCTACAATGTAACAATGGACTCCTTGGTTCTGGGAGCTACCCTGCTTTTTGCAGAGGTGTCTTTGGTTCCAACAAGGCCCCGCTGTGTCTCGGTGCACCCTGGCTTCCATGCGCATCTGGAGTATCACAAAGGCTCCTTGCTTCCACGAGGTCTTGCTGTGTCACAATGGATGCTGTGCTCCATGAGGCCCTCCAAAGTCATCATGGAGCCTTGATTCCATGTGCTTCCATTGTGTCCCAGGGATCGCCTTGGTTCCATCAGTTTCCTTAGTGGCACAATGCTCTCCATGCTTCCATGATTGCCCACAATGTCACAATGCTCTCCATGCTTCCATGAGGCCCTGCTTTGCCACAATGGTCCCCTTGTGCCCATGAGGCCCCGCTGTGTCCCAGTGGACGGAGGGTTCCATGAGGTTCCGTGCTGTCCCCATGGTCTTCTTGAATCCGCAGTGTAACAATGGACCATTGCTTCCAGGCGGCCTCTCTGTGTCACAAGGGGCTCCTTGATTCCATGATTCGCCACGGTGTCACCATGGAGCCTTGTTTCTAGGAGGTTCTGTACTGTCACAATTGTCTCCTTGATGCCATGAGCCCCTGCAGTGTCACAATGGCTCCTTGCTTCCATGAGGAACACAAAAGCTTTGCATCAACACTGAGCAACAGCTGCTGAACACACCTGGGAGCACCTGCTTGCATCAAAAGAGGGCTTCAAGCTGAGAATGGCAGCAGCAGCTTCCATCTGCAACAGAGAGCCAGGCAAAGGACAGGGACAGAGAATTCAGTGGAAAGACTGCGAGAATTCTGCTTTCAGAGATCATTCCTGCTCACAGGGTCCCTTGTAGAAAGGGGACATCATTCCAGGCAGCCTGGACGGAGCATGTAGGGTTTGTTGTTTAGGAAACCTGCTCAGGCTTTTCCATTCTTTCCTTACAAACAGGAAAACTTCTCTGGGCCTGTGTGCAGGCAGGGCCCTGAGGAGAGCAGATGGCACATGGTGCCGTGGGCTGGGACAGCCAGCTGCAGAGCTCAAGGGAAGAAGCCCCGCTGTGTCACAATGGCTCCTTGGCTTCATGTGCATCACCTGTGTCACAATAGTCTCCTTGATTCCATGAGGCCCCCCTGTGTCACAATGGCTCCTTGGCTTCATGTGCATGACCTTTGTCACCATGGTCTCCTTGATTCCATGAGGCCCCACTGTGTCACAATGGCTCCTTGGCTTCATGTGCATCACCTGTGTCACCATGGTCTCCTTGATTCCATGAGGCCCCACTGCGTCACAAAGGCTCCTTGCTTCCATGAGGTTCCGCAGTGTCACCATGCTCACCTTTGATCCACTTTGTCATAATGGACAATTGCTTCCATGTGGCCCCACTGTGTCACAATAGCCCCTTGGTTCCATAGGTTTTCTAGAATGTAATGTATAATTTTCTACAATGTAACAATGGACTCCTTGGTTCGGGGAGCTACCCTGCTTTTTGCAGAGGTGTCTTTGGTTCCAACAAGGCCCTGCTGTGTCTCAGTGCACCCTGGCTTCCATGCGCATCTGGAGTATCACAAAGGCTCCTTGGTTCCACGAGGTCTTGCTGTGTCACAATGGATGCTGTGCTCCATGAGGCCCTCCAAAGTCATCATGGAGCCTTGATTCCATGTGCTTCCATTGTGTCCCAGGGATCGACTTGGTTCCATCAGTTTCCTTAGTGGCACAATGCTCTCCATGCTTCCATGATTGCCCACAATGTCACAATGCTTTCCATGCTTCCATGAGGCCCTGCTTCGCCACAATGGTCCCCTTGTGTCCATGAGGCCCCGCTGTGTCCCAATGGACGGAGGGTTCCATGAGGTTCCGTGCTGTCCCCATGGTCTTCTTGAATCCGCAGTGTAACAATGGACCATTGCTTCCAGGCGGCCTCTCTGTGTCACAAGGGGCTCCTTGATTCCATGATTCGCCACGGTGTCACCATGGAGCCTTGTTTCTAGGAGGTTCTGTACTGTCACAATTGTCTCCTTGATGCCATGAGCCCCTGCAGTGTCACAATGGCTCCTTGCTTCCATGAGGAACACAAAAGCTTTGCATCAACACTGAGCAACAGCTGCTGAACACACCTGGGAGCACCTGCTTGCATCAAAAGAGGGCTTCAAGCTGAGAATGGCAGCAGCAGCTTCCATCTGCAACAGAGAGCCAGGCAAAGGACAGGGACAGAGAATTCAGTGGAAAGACTGCGGGAATTCTGCTCCCAGAGATCATTCCTGCTCACAGGGTCCCTTGTAGAAAGGGGACATCATTCCAGGCAGCCTGGACTGAGCATGTAGGGTTTGTTGATGAGGAAACCTGCTCAGGCTTTTCCATTCTTTCCTTACAAACAGGAAAACTTCTCTGGGCCTGTGTGCAGGCAGAGCCCTGAGGAGAGCAGTTGGCACATGGTGCCATGGGCTGGGACAGCCAGCTGCAGAGCTCAAGGGAAGAAGCCCCGCTGTGTCACAATGGCTCCTTGGCTTCATGTGCATCACCTGTGTCACCATGGTCTCCTTGACTCCATGAGGCCCCACTGTGTCACAATGGCTCCTTGGCTTCATGTGCATCACCTGTGTCACCATGGTCTCCTTGATTCCATGAGGCCCCACTGTGTCACAAAGTCTCCTTGCTTCCATGAGGTTCCGCAGTGTCACCATGCTCACCTTTGATCCACATTGTCATAATGGACAATTGCTTCCATGTGGCCCCACTGTGTCACAATAGCCCCTTGGTTCCATAGGTTTTCTAGAATGTAATGTATAATTTTCTACAATGTAACAATGGACTCCTTGGTTCTGGGAGCTACCCTGCTTTTTGCAGAGGTGTCTTTGGTTCCAACAAGGCCTCGCTGTGTCTCAGTGCACCCTGGCTTCCATGCGCATCTGGAGTATCACAAAGGCTCCTTGGTTCCACGAGGTCTTGCTGTGTCACAATGGATGCTGTGCTCCATGAGGCCCTCCAAAGTCATCATGGAGCCTTGATTCCATGTGCTTCCATTGTGTCCCAGTGATCGCCTTGGTTCCATCAGTTTCCTTAGTGGCACAATGCTCTCCATGCTTCCATGATTGCCCACAATGTCACAATGCTCTCCATGCTTCCATGAGGCCCTGCTTTGCCACAATGGTCCCCTTGTGTCCATGAGGCCCCGCTGTGTCCCAATGGACGGAGGGTTCCATGAGGTTCCGTGCTGTCCCCATGGTCTTCTTGAATCCGCAGTGTAACAATGGACCATTGCTTCCAGGCGGCCTCTCTGTGTCACAAGGGGCTCCTTGATTCCATGATTCGCCACGGTGTCACCATGGAGCCTTGTTTCTAGGAGGTTCTGTACTGTCACAATTGTCTCCTTGATGCCATGAGCCCCTGCAGTGTCACAATGGCTCCTTGCTTCCATGAGGAACACAAAAGCTTTGCATCAACACTGAGCAACAGCTGCTGAACACACCTGGGAGCACCTGCTTGCATCAAAAGAGGGCTTCAAGCTGAGAATGGCAGCAGCAGCTTCCATCTGCAACAGAGAGCCAGGCAAAGGACAGGGACAGAGAATTCAGTGGAAAGACTGCGGGAATTCTGCTCCCAGAGATCATTCCTGCTCACAGGGTCCCTTGTAGAAAGGGGACATCATTCCAGGCAGCCTGGACTGAGCATGTAGGGTTTGTTGTTTAGGAAACCTGCTCAGGCTTTTCCATTCTTTCCTTACAAACAGGAAAACTTCTCTGGGCCTGTGTGCAGGCAGAGCCCTAAGGAGAGCAGTTGGCACATGGTGCCGTGGGCTGGGACCGCCAGCTGCAGAGCTCAAGGGAAGAAGCCCCACTGGGTCACAATGGCTCCTTGGCTTCATGTGCATCACCTGTGTCACCATGGTCTCCTTGATTCCATGAGGCCCCACTGTGTCACAATGGCTCCTTGGCTTCATGTGCATCACCTGTGTCACCATGGTCTCCTTGATTCCATGAGGCCCCACTGCGTCACAAAGGCTCCTTGCTTCCATGAGGTTCCGCAGTGTCACCATGCTCACCTTTGATCCACATTGTCATAATGGACAATTGCTTCCATGTGGCCCCACTGTGTCACAATAGCCCCTTGGTTCCATAGGTTTTCTAGAATGTAATGTATAATTTTCTACAATGTAACAATGGACTCCTTGGTTCGGGGAGCTACCCTGCTTTTTGCAGAGGTGTCTTTGGTTCCAACAAGGCCCTGCTGTGTCTCAGTGCACCCTGGCTTCCATGCGCATCTGGAGTATCACAAAGGCTCCTTGGTTCCACGAGGTCTTGCTGTGTCACAATGGATGCTGTGCTCCATGAGGCCCTCCAAAGTCATCATGGAGCCTTGATTCCATGTGCTTCCATTGTGTCCCAGTGATCGCCTTGGTTCCATCAGTTTCCTTAGTGGCACAATGCTCTCCATGCTTCCATGACTGCCCACAATGTCACAATGCTCTCCATGCTTCCATGAGGCCCTGCTTTGCCACAATGGTCCCCTTGTGTCCATGAGGCCCCGCTGTGTCCCACTGGACGGAGGGTTCCATGAGGTTCCGTGCTGTCCCCATGGTCTTCTTGAATCCGCAGTGTAACAATGGACCATTGCTTCCAGGCGGCCTCTCTGTGTCACAAGGGGCTCCTTGATTCCATGATTCCCCACGGTGTCACCATGGAGCCTTGTTTCTAGGAGGTTCTGTACTGTCACAATTGTCTCCTTGATCCCATGAGCCCCTGCAGTGTCACAATGGCTCCTTGCTTCCATGAGGAACACAAAAGCTTTGCATCAACACTGAGCAACAGCTGCTGAACACACCTGGGAGCATCTGCTTGCATCAAAAGAGGGCTTCAAGCTGAGAAAGGCACCAGCAGTCTCCATCTGCAACAGAGAGCCAGGCAAAGGACAGGGACAGAGAATTCAGTGGAAAGACTGCGGGAATTCTGCTCCCAGAGATCATTCCTGCTCACAGTGTCCCTTGTAGAAAGGGGACATCATACCAGGCAGCCTGGACTGAGCATGTAGGGTTTGTTGTTTAGGAAACCTGCTCAGGCTTTTCCATTCTTTCCTTACAAACAGGAAAACTTCTCTGGGCCTGTGTGCAGGCAGAGCCCTGAGGAGAGCAGTTGGCACATGGTGCCGTGGGCTGGGACAGCCAGCTGCAGAGCTCAAGGGAAGAAGCCCCGCTGTGTCACAATGGCTCCTTGGCTTCATGTGCATCACCTGTGTCACAATAGTCTCCTTGATTCCATGAGGCCCCACTGTGTCACAATGGCTCCTTGCTTCCATGAGGTTCCACAGTGTCACCATGCTCACCTTTGATCCACATTGTCATAATGGACAATTGCTTCCATGTGGCCCCACTGTGTCACAATAGCCCCTTGGTTCCATAGGTTTTCTAGAATGTAATGTATAATTTTCTACAATGTAACAATGGACTCCTTGGTTCTGGAAGCTACCCTGCTTTTTGCAGAGGTGTCTTTGGTTCCAACAAGGCCCCGCTGTGTCTCAGTGCACCCTGGCTTCCATGCGCATCTGGAGTATCACAAAGGCTCCTTGGTTCCACGAGGTCTTGCTGTGTCACAATGGATGCTGTGCTCCATGAGGCCCTCCAAAGTCATCATGGAGCCTTGATTCCATGTGCTTCCATTGTGTCCCAGTGATCGCCTTGGTTCCATCAGTTTCCTTAGTGGCACAATGCTCTCCATGCTTCCATGATTGCCCACAATGTCACAATGCTCTCCATGCTTCCATGAGGCCCTGCTTTGCCACAATGGTCCCCTTGTGACCATGAGGCCATGCTGTGTCCCAGTGGACGGAGGGTTCCATGAGGTTCCGTGCTGTCCCCATGGTCTTCTTGAATCCGCAGTGTAACAATGGACCATTGCTTCCAGGCGGCCTCTCTGTGTCACAAGGGGCTCCTTGATTCCATGATTCGCCACGGTGTCACCATGGAGCCTTGTTTCTAGGAGGTTCTGTACTGTCACAATTGTCTCCTTGATGCCATGAGCCCCTGCAGTGTCACAATGGCTCCTTGCTTCCATGAGGAACACAAAAGCTTTGCATCAACACTGAGCAACAGCTGCTGAACACACCTGGGAGCATCTGCTTGCATCAAAAGAGGGCTTCAAGCTGAGAAAGGCACCAGCAGTCTCCATCTGCAACAGAGAGCCAGGCAAAGGACAGGGACAGAGAATTCAGTGGAAAGACTGCGGGAATTCTGCTCCCAGAGATCATTCCTGCTCACAGGGTCCCTTGTAGAAAGGGGACATCATACCAGGCAGCCTGGACTGAGCATGTAGGGTTTGTTGTTGAGGAAACCTGCTCAGGCTTTTCCATTCTTTCCTTACAAACAGGAAAACTTCTCTGGGCCTGTGTGCAGGCAGAGCCCTGAGGAGAGCAGTTGGCACATGGTGCCGTGGGCTGGGACAGCCAGCTGCAGAGCTCAAGGGAAGAAGCCCTGCTGTGTCACAATGGCTCCTTGGCTTCATGTGCATCACCTGTGTCACCATGGTCTCCTTGATTCCATGAGGCCCCACTGTGTCACAATGGCTCCTTGGCTTCATGTGCATCACCTGTGTCACAATGGTCTCCTTGATTCCATGAGGCCCCAATGTGTCACAATGGCTCCTTGGCTTCATGTGCATCACCTGTGTCACCATGGTCTCCTTGATTCCATGAGGCCCCACTGTGTCACAATGGCTCCTTGGCTTCATGTGCATCACCTGTGTCACCATGGTCTCCTTGATTCCATGAGGCCCCACTGCGTCACAATGGCTCCTTGCTTCCATGAGGTTCCGCAGTGTCACCATGCTCACCTTTGATCCACATTGTCATAATGGACAATTGCTTCCATGTGGCCCCACTGTGTCACAATAGCCCCTTGGTTCCATAGGTTTTCTAGAATGTAATGTATAATTTTCTACAATGTAACAATGGACTCCTTGGTTCTGGGAGCTACCCTGCTTTTTGCAGAGGTGTCTTTGGTTCCAACAAGGCCCCGCTGTGTCTCAGTGCACCCTGGCTTCCATGCGCATCTGGAGTATCACAAAGGCTCCTTGGTTCCACGAGGTCTTGCTGTGTCACAATGGATGCTGTGCTCCATGAGGCCCTCCAAAGTCATCATGGAGCCTTGATTCCATGTGCTTCCATTGTGTCCCAGTGATCGCCTTGGTTCCATCAGTTTCCTTAGTGGCACAATGCTCTCCATGCTTCCATGATTGCCCACAATGTCACAATGCTCTCCATGCTTCCATGAGGCCCTGCTTTGCCACAATGGTCCCCTTGTGCCCATGAGGCCCCGCTGTGTCCCAGTGGACGGAGGGTTCCATGAGGTTCTGTGCTGTCCCCATGGTCTTCTTGAATCCGCAGTGTAACAATGGACCATTGCTTCCAGGCGGCCTCTCTGTGTCACAAGGGGCTCCTTGATTCCATGATTCGCCACGGTGTCACCATGGAGCCTTGTTTCTAGGAGGTTCTGTACTGTCACAATTGTCTCCTTGATGCCATGAGCCCCTGCAGTGTCACAATGGCTCCTTGCTTCCATGAGGAACACAAAAGCTTTGCATCAACACTGAGCAACAGCTGCTGAACACACCTGGGAGCACCTGCTTGCATCAAAAGAGGGCTTCAAGCTGAGAATGGCAGCAGCAGCTTCCATCTGCAACAGAGAGCCAGGCAAAGGACAGGGACAGAGAATTCAGTGGAAAGACTGCGAGAATTCTGCTTTCAGTGATCATTCCTGCTCACAGTGTCCCTTGTAGAAAGGGGACATCATTCCAGGCAGCCTGGACGGAGCATGTAGGGTTTGTTGTTTAGGAAACCTGCTCAGGCTTTTCCATTCTTTCCTTACAAACAGGAAAACTTCCCTGGGCCTGTGTGCAGGCAGAGCCCTGAGGAGAGCAGTTGGCACATGGTGCCGTGGGCTGGGACAGCCAGCTACAAAGCTCAAGGGAAGAAGCCCCGCTGTGTCACAATGGCTCCTTGGCTTCATGTGCATCACCTGTGTCACCATGGTCTCCTTGATTCCATGAGGCCCCGCTGTGTCCCAATGGACGGATGGTTCCATGAGGTTCCGTGCTGTCCCCATGGTCTTCTTGAATCCGCAGTGTAACAATGGACCATTGCTACCAGGCGGCCTCTGTGTCACAAGGGGCTCCTTGATTCCATGATTCGCCACGGTGTCACCATGGAGCCTTGTTTCTAGGAGGTTCTGTACTGTCACAATTGTCTCCTTGATGCCATGAGCCCCTGCAGTGTCACAATGGCTCCTTGCTTCCATGAGGAACACAAAAGCTTTGCATCAACACTGAGCAACAGCTGCTGAACACACCTGGGAGCACCTGCTTGCATCAAAAGAGGGCTTCAAGCTGAGAATGGCAGCAGCAGCTTCCATCTGCAACAGAGAGCCAGGCAAAGGACAGGGACAGAGAATTCAGTGGAAAGACTGCGGGAATTCTGCTCCCAGAGATCATTCCTGCTCACAGTGTCCCTTGTAGAAAGGGGACATCATACCAGGCAGCCTGGACTGAGCATGTAGGGTTTGTTGTTGAGGAAACCTGCTCAGGCTTTTCCATTCTTTCCTTACAAACAGGAAAACTTCCCTGGGCCTGTGTGCAGGCAAAGCCCTGAGGAGAGCAGTTGGCACATGGTGCCGTGGGCTGGGACCGCCAGCTGCAGAGCTCAAGGGAAGAAGCCCCGCTGTGTCACAATGGCTCCTTGGCTTCATGTGCATCACCTGTGTCACAATAGTCTCCTTGATTCCATGAGGCCCCACTGTGTCACAATGGCTCCTTGGCTTCATGTGCATCACCTGTGTCACCATGGTCTCCTTGATTCCATGAGGCCCCACTGTGTCACAATGGCTCCTTGGCTTCATGTGCATCACCTGTGTCACCATGGTCTCCTTGATTCCATGAGGCCCCACTGCGTCACAAAGGCTCCTTGCTTCCATGAGGTTCCGCAGTGTCACCATGCTCACCTTTGATCCACTTTGTCATAATGGACAATTGCTTCCATGTGGCCCCACTGTGTCACAATAGCCCCTTGGTTCCATAGGTTTTCTAGAATGTAATGTATAATTTTCTACAATGTAACAATGGACTCCTTGGTTCTGGGAGCTACCCTGCTTTTTGCAGAGGTGTCTTTGGTTCCAACAAGGCCCCGCTGTGTCTCAGTGCACCCTGGCTTCCATGCGCATCTGGAGTATCACAAAGGCTCCTTGGTTCCACGAGGTCTTGCTGTGTCACAATGGATGCTGTGCTCCATGAGGCCCTCTAAAGTCATCATGGAGCCTTGATTCCATGTGCTTCCATTGTGTCCCAGTGATCGCCTTGGTTCCATCAGTTTCCTTAGTGGCACAATGCTCTCCATGCTTCCATGATTGCCCACAATGTCACAATGCTCTCCATGCTTCCATGAGGCCCTGCTTTGCCACAATGGTCCCCTTGTGCCCATGAGGCCATGCTGTGTCCCAGTGGACGGAGGGTTCCATGAGGTTCCGTGCTGTCCCCATGGTCTTCTTGAATCCGCAGTGTAACAATGGACCATTGCTTCCAGGCGGCCTCTCTGTGTCACAAGGGGCTCCTTGATTCCATGATTCGCCACGGTGTCACCATGGAGCCTTGTTTCTAGGAGGTTCTGTACTGTCACAATTGTCTCCTTGATGCCATGAGCCCCTGCAGTGTCACAATGGCTCCTTGCTTCCATGAGGAAC
The DNA here is from genome assembly GCF_020740725.1 of Corvus hawaiiensis. Classification (NCBI taxonomy): domain Eukaryota; kingdom Metazoa; phylum Chordata; class Aves; order Passeriformes; family Corvidae; genus Corvus; species Corvus hawaiiensis. The sequence goes on along the minus strand of NC_063239.1, from coordinate 4,882,100 downwards.
ACAAAAGCTTTGCATCAACACTGAGAAACAGCTGCTGAACACACCTGGGAGCATCTGCTTGCATCAAAAGAGGGCTTCAAGCTGAGAAAGGCACCAGCAGTCTCCATCTGCAACAGAGAGCCAGGCAAAGGACAGGGACAGAGAATTCAGTGGAAAGACTGCGGGAATTCTGCTCCCAGAGATCATTCCTGCTCACAGGGTCCCTTGTAGAAAGGGGACATCATACCAGGCAGCCTGGACTGAGCATGTAGGGTTTGTTGTTGAGGAAACCTGCTCAGGCTTTTCCATTCTTTCCTTACAAACAGGAAAACTTCTCTGGGCCTGTGTGCAGGCAGAGCCCTAAGGAGAGCAGTTGGCACATGGTGCCGTGGGCTGGGACAGCCAGCTGCAGAGCTCAAGGGAAGAAGCCCTGCTGTGTCACAATGGCTCCTTGGCTTCATGTGCATCACCTGTGTCACAATAGTCTCCTTGATTCCATGAGGCCCCACTGTGTCACAATGGCTCCTTGGCTTCATGTGCATCACCTGTGTCACAATGGTCTCCTTGATTCCATGAGGCCCCACTGTGTCACAATGGCTCCTTGGCTTCATGTGCATCACCTGTGTCACCATGGTCTCCTTGATTCCATGAGGCCCCACTGTGTCACAATGGCTCCTTGGCTTCATGTGCATCACCTGTGTCACCATGGTCTCCTTGATTCCATGAGGCCCCACTGCGTCACAATGGCTCCTTGCTTCCATGAGGTTCCGCAGTGTCACCATGCTCACCTTTGATCCACATTGTCATAATGGACAATTGCTTCCATGTGGCCCCACTGTGTCACAATAGCCCCTTGGTTCCATAGGTTTTCTAGAATGTAATGTATAATTTTCTACAATGTAACAATGGACTCCTTGGTTCTGGGAGCTACCCTGCTTTTTGCAGAGGTGTCTTTGGTTCCAACAAGGCCCCGCTGTGTCTCGGTGCACCCTGGCTTCCATGCGCATCTGGAGTATCACAAAGGCTCCTTGGTTCCACGAGGTCTTGCTGTGTCACAATGGATCCTGTGCTCCATGAGGCCCTCCAAAGTCATCATGGAGCCTTGATTCCATGTGCTTCCATTGTGTCCCAGGGATCGCCTTGGTTCCATCAGTTTCCTTAGTGGCACAATGCTCTCCATGCTTCCATGATTGCCCACAATGTCACAATGCTCTCCATGCTTCCATGAGGCCCTGCTTTGCCACAATGCTCCCCTTGTGTCCATGAGGCCCCGCTGTGTCCCAGTGGACGGAGGGTTCCATGAGGTTCCGTGCTGTCCCCATGGTCTTCTTGAATCCGCAGTGTAACAATGGACCATTGCTTCCAGGCGGCCTCTCTGTGTCACAAGGGGCTCCTTGATTCCATGATTCGCCACGGTGTCACCATGGAGCCTTGTTTCTAGGAGGTTCTGTACTGTCACAATTGTCTCCTTGATGCCATGAGCCCCTGCAGTGTCACAATGGCTCCTTGCTTCCATGAGGAACACAAAAGCTTTGCATCAACACTGAGCAACAGCTGCTGAACACACCTGGGAGCACCTGCTTGCATCAAAAGAGGGCTTCAAGCTGAGAATGGCAGCAGCAGCTTCCATCTGCAACAGAGAGCCAGGCAAAGGACAGGGACAGAGAATTCAGTGGAAAGACTGCGAGAATTCTGCTTTCAGAGATCATTCCTGCTCACAGGGTCCCTTGTAGAAAGGGGACATCATTCCAGGCAGCCTGGACGGAGCATGTAGGGTTTGTTGTTTAGGAAACCTGCTCAGGCTTTTCCATTCTTTCCTTACAAACAGGAAAACTTCTCTGGGCCTGTGTGCAGGCAGGGCCCTGAGGAGAGCAGATGGCACATGGTGCCGTGGGCTGGGACAGCCAGCTGCAGAGCTCAAGGGAAGAAGCCCCGCTGTGTCACAATGGCTCCTTGGCTTCATGTGCATCACCTGTGTCACAATAGTCTCCTTGATTCCATGAGGCCCCCCTGTGTCACAATGGCTCCTTGGCTTCATGTGCATGACCTTTGTCACCATGGTCTCCTTGATTCCATGAGGCCCCACTGTGTCACAATGGCTCCTTGGCTTCATGTGCATCACCTGTGTCACCATGGTCTCCTTGATTCCATGAGGCCCCACTGCGTCACAAAGGCTCCTTGCTTCCATGAGGTTCCGCAGTGTCACCATGCTCACCTTTGATCCACTTTGTCATAATGGACAATTGCTTCCATGTGGCCCCACTGTGTCACAATAGCCCCTTGGTTCCATAGGTTTTCTAGAATGTAATGTATAATTTTCTACAATGTAACAATGGACTCCTTGGTTCGGGGAGCTACCCTGCTTTTTGCAGAGGTGTCTTTGGTTCCAACAAGGCCCTGCTGTGTCTCAGTGCACCCTGGCTTCCATGCGCATCTGGAGTATCACAAAGGCTCCTTGGTTCCACGAGGTCTTGCTGTGTCACAATGGATGCTGTGCTCCATGAGGCCCTCCAAAGTCATCATGGAGCCTTGATTCCATGTGCTTCCATTGTGTCCCAGGGATCGACTTGGTTCCATCAGTTTCCTTAGTGGCACAATGCTCTCCATGCTTCCATGATTGCCCACAATGTCACAATGCTTTCCATGCTTCCATGAGGCCCTGCTTCGCCACAATGGTCCCCTTGTGTCCATGAGGCCCCGCTGTGTCCCAATGGACGGAGGGTTCCATGAGGTTCCGTGCTGTCCCCATGGTCTTCTTGAATCCGCAGTGTAACAATGGACCATTGCTTCCAGGCGGCCTCTCTGTGTCACAAGGGGCTCCTTGATTCCATGATTCGCCACGGTGTCACCATGGAGCCTTGTTTCTAGGAGGTTCTGTACTGTCACAATTGTCTCCTTGATGCCATGAGCCCCTGCAGTGTCACAATGGCTCCTTGCTTCCATGAGGAACACAAAAGCTTTGCATCAACACTGAGCAACAGCTGCTGAACACACCTGGGAGCACCTGCTTGCATCAAAAGAGGGCTTCAAGCTGAGAATGGCAGCAGCAGCTTCCATCTGCAACAGAGAGCCAGGCAAAGGACAGGGACAGAGAATTCAGTGGAAAGACTGCGGGAATTCTGCTCCCAGAGATCATTCCTGCTCACAGGGTCCCTTGTAGAAAGGGGACATCATTCCAGGCAGCCTGGACTGAGCATGTAGGGTTTGTTGATGAGGAAACCTGCTCAGGCTTTTCCATTCTTTCCTTACAAACAGGAAAACTTCTCTGGGCCTGTGTGCAGGCAGAGCCCTGAGGAGAGCAGTTGGCACATGGTGCCATGGGCTGGGACAGCCAGCTGCAGAGCTCAAGGGAAGAAGCCCCGCTGTGTCACAATGGCTCCTTGGCTTCATGTGCATCACCTGTGTCACCATGGTCTCCTTGACTCCATGAGGCCCCACTGTGTCACAATGGCTCCTTGGCTTCATGTGCATCACCTGTGTCACCATGGTCTCCTTGATTCCATGAGGCCCCACTGTGTCACAAAGTCTCCTTGCTTCCATGAGGTTCCGCAGTGTCACCATGCTCACCTTTGATCCACATTGTCATAATGGACAATTGCTTCCATGTGGCCCCACTGTGTCACAATAGCCCCTTGGTTCCATAGGTTTTCTAGAATGTAATGTATAATTTTCTACAATGTAACAATGGACTCCTTGGTTCTGGGAGCTACCCTGCTTTTTGCAGAGGTGTCTTTGGTTCCAACAAGGCCTCGCTGTGTCTCAGTGCACCCTGGCTTCCATGCGCATCTGGAGTATCACAAAGGCTCCTTGGTTCCACGAGGTCTTGCTGTGTCACAATGGATGCTGTGCTCCATGAGGCCCTCCAAAGTCATCATGGAGCCTTGATTCCATGTGCTTCCATTGTGTCCCAGTGATCGCCTTGGTTCCATCAGTTTCCTTAGTGGCACAATGCTCTCCATGCTTCCATGATTGCCCACAATGTCACAATGCTCTCCATGCTTCCATGAGGCCCTGCTTTGCCACAATGGTCCCCTTGTGTCCATGAGGCCCCGCTGTGTCCCAATGGACGGAGGGTTCCATGAGGTTCCGTGCTGTCCCCATGGTCTTCTTGAATCCGCAGTGTAACAATGGACCATTGCTTCCAGGCGGCCTCTCTGTGTCACAAGGGGCTCCTTGATTCCATGATTCGCCACGGTGTCACCATGGAGCCTTGTTTCTAGGAGGTTCTGTACTGTCACAATTGTCTCCTTGATGCCATGAGCCCCTGCAGTGTCACAATGGCTCCTTGCTTCCATGAGGAACACAAAAGCTTTGCATCAACACTGAGCAACAGCTGCTGAACACACCTGGGAGCACCTGCTTGCATCAAAAGAGGGCTTCAAGCTGAGAATGGCAGCAGCAGCTTCCATCTGCAACAGAGAGCCAGGCAAAGGACAGGGACAGAGAATTCAGTGGAAAGACTGCGGGAATTCTGCTCCCAGAGATCATTCCTGCTCACAGGGTCCCTTGTAGAAAGGGGACATCATTCCAGGCAGCCTGGACTGAGCATGTAGGGTTTGTTGTTTAGGAAACCTGCTCAGGCTTTTCCATTCTTTCCTTACAAACAGGAAAACTTCTCTGGGCCTGTGTGCAGGCAGAGCCCTAAGGAGAGCAGTTGGCACATGGTGCCGTGGGCTGGGACCGCCAGCTGCAGAGCTCAAGGGAAGAAGCCCCGCTGTGTCACAATGGCTCCTTGGCTTCATGTGCATCACCTGTGTCACCATGGTCTCCTTGATTCCATGAGGCCCCACTGTGTCACAATGGCTCCTTGGCTTCATGTGCATCACCTGTGTCACCATGGTCTCCTTGATTCCATGAGGCCCCACTGCGTCACAAAGGCTCCTTGCTTCCATGAGGTTCCGCAGTGTCACCATGCTCACCTTTGATCCACATTGTCATAATGGACAATTGCTTCCATGTGGCCCCACTGTGTCACAATAGCCCCTTGGTTCCATAGGTTTTCTAGAATGTAATGTATAATTTTCTACAATGTAACAATGGACTCCTTGGTTCGGGGAGCTACCCTGCTTTTTGCAGAGGTGTCTTTGGTTCCAACAAGGCCCTGCTGTGTCTCAGTGCACCCTGGCTTCCATGCGCATCTGGAGTATCACAAAGGCTCCTTGGTTCCACGAGGTCTTGCTGTGTCACAATGGATGCTGTGCTCCATGAGGCCCTCCAAAGTCATCATGGAGCCTTGATTCCATGTGCTTCCATTGTGTCCCAGTGATCGCCTTGGTTCCATCAGTTTCCTTAGTGGCACAATGCTCTCCATGCTTCCATGACTGCCCACAATGTCACAATGCTCTCCATGCTTCCATGAGGCCCTGCTTTGCCACAATGGTCCCCTTGTGTCCATGAGGCCCCGCTGTGTCCCACTGGACGGAGGGTTCCATGAGGTTCCGTGCTGTCCCCATGGTCTTCTTGAATCCGCAGTGTAACAATGGACCATTGCTTCCAGGCGGCCTCTCTGTGTCACAAGGGGCTCCTTGATTCCATGATTCCCCACGGTGTCACCATGGAGCCTTGTTTCTAGGAGGTTCTGTACTGTCACAATTGTCTCCTTGATCCCATGAGCCCCTGCAGTGTCACAATGGCTCCTTGCTTCCATGAGGAACACAAAAGCTTTGCATCAACACTGAGCAACAGCTGCTGAACACACCTGGGAGCATCTGCTTGCATCAAAAGAGGGCTTCAAGCTGAGAAAGGCACCAGCAGTCTCCATCTGCAACAGAGAGCCAGGCAAAGGACAGGGACAGAGAATTCAGTGGAAAGACTGCGGGAATTCTGCTCCCAGAGATCATTCCTGCTCACAGTGTCCCTTGTAGAAAGGGGACATCATACCAGGCAGCCTGGACTGAGCATGTAGGGTTTGTTGTTTAGGAAACCTGCTCAGGCTTTTCCATTCTTTCCTTACAAACAGGAAAACTTCTCTGGGCCTGTGTGCAGGCAGAGCCCTGAGGAGAGCAGTTGGCACATGGTGCCGTGGGCTGGGACAGCCAGCTGCAGAGCTCAAGGGAAGAAGCCCCGCTGTGTCACAATGGCTCCTTGGCTTCATGTGCATCACCTGTGTCACAATAGTCTCCTTGATTCCATGAGGCCCCACTGTGTCACAATGGCTCCTTGCTTCCATGAGGTTCCACAGTGTCACCATGCTCACCTTTGATCCACATTGTCATAATGGACAATTGCTTCCATGTGGCCCCACTGTGTCACAATAGCCCCTTGGTTCCATAGGTTTTCTAGAATGTAATGTATAATTTTCTACAATGTAACAATGGACTCCTTGGTTCTGGAAGCTACCCTGCTTTTTGCAGAGGTGTCTTTGGTTCCAACAAGGCCCCGCTGTGTCTCAGTGCACCCTGGCTTCCATGCGCATCTGGAGTATCACAAAGGCTCCTTGGTTCCACGAGGTCTTGCTGTGTCACAATGGATGCTGTGCTCCATGAGGCCCTCCAAAGTCATCATGGAGCCTTGATTCCATGTGCTTCCATTGTGGCCCAGTGATCGCCTTGGTTCCATCAGTTTCCTTAGTGGCACAATGCTCTCCATGCTTCCATGATTGCCCACAATGTCACAATGCTCTCCATGCTTCCATGAGGCCCTGCTTTGCCACAATGGTCCCCTTGTGTCCATGAGGCCCCGCTGTGTCCCAATGGACGGAGGGTTCCATGAGGTTCCGTGCTGTCCCCATGGTCTTCTTGAATCCGCAGTGTAACAATGGACCATTGCTTCCAGGCGGCCTCTCTGTGTCACAAGGGGCTCCTTGATTCCATGATTCGCCACGGCGTCACCATGGAGCCTTGTTTCTAGGAGGTTCTGTACTGTCACAATTGTCTCCTTGATGCCATGAGCCCCTGCAGTGTCACAATGGCTCCTTGCTTCCATGAGGAACACAAAAGCTTTGCATCAACACTGAGCAACAGCTGCTGAACACACCTGGGAGCACCTGCTTGCATCAAAAGAGGGCTTCAAGCTGAGAATGGCAGCAGCAGCTTCCATCTGCAACAGAGAGCCAGGCAAAGGACAGGGACAGAGAATTCAGTGGAAAGACTGCGGGAATTCTGCTCCCAGAGATCATTCCTGCTCACAGGGTCCCTTGTAGAAAGGGGACATCATTCCAGGCAGCCTGGACTGAGCATGTAGGGTTTGTTGTTTAGGAAACCTGCTCAGGCTTTTCCATTCTTTCCTTACAAACAGGAAAACTTCTCTAGGCCTGTGTGCAGGCAGAGCCCTAAGGAGAGCAGTTGGCACATGGTGCCGTGGGCTGGGACTGCCAGCTGCAGAGCTCAAGGGAAGAAGCCCCGCTGTGTCACAATGGCTCCTTGGCTTCATGTGCATCACCTGTGTCACCATGGTCTCCTTGATTCCATGAGGCCCCACTGCGTCACAATGGCTCCTTGCTTCCATGAGGTTCCGCAGTGTCACCATGCTCACCTTTGATCCACATTGTCATAATGGACAATTGCTTCCATGTGGCCCCACGGTGTCACAATAGCCCCTTGGTTCCATAGGTTTTCTAGAATGTAATGTATAATTTTCTACAATGTAACAATGGACTCCTTGGTTCTGTGAGCTACCCTGCTTTTTGCAGAGGTGTCTTTGGTTCCAACAAGGCCCCTCTGTGTCTCAGTGCACCCTGGCTTCCATGCGCATCTGGAGTATCACAAAGGCTCCTTGGTTCCACGAGGTCTTGCTGTGTCACAATGGATGCTGTGCTCCATGAGGCCCTCCAAAGTCATCATGGAGCCTTGATTCCATGTGCTTCCATTGTGTCCCAGGGATCGCCTTGGTTCCATCAGGTTCCTTAGTGGCACAATGCTCTCCATGCTTCCATGATTGCCCACAATGTCACAATGCTCTCCATGCTTCCATGAGGCCCTGCTTTGCCACAATGGTCCCCTTGTGTCCATGAGGCCCCGCTGTGTCCCAATGGACGGATGGTTCCATGTGGTTCCGAGCTGTTCCCATGGTCTTCTTGAATCCGCAGTGCAACAATGGACCATTGCTTCCAGGCGGCCTCTGTGTCACAAGGGGCTCCTTGATTCCATGATTCGCCACGGTGTCACCATGGAGCCTTGTTTCTAGGAGGTTCTGTACTGTCACAATTGTCTCCTTGATGCCATGAGCCCCTGCAGTGTCACAATGGCTCCTTGCTTCCATGAGGAACACAAAAGCTTTGCATCAACACTGAGCAACAGCTGCTGAACACACCTGGGAGCACCTGCTTGCATCAAAAGAGGGCTTCAAGCTGAGAATGGCAGCAGCAGCTTCCATCTGCAACAGAGAGCCAGGCAAAGGACAGGGACAGAGAATTCAGTGGAAAGACTTCGAGAATTCTGCTTTCAGAGATCATTCCTGCTCACAGGGTCCCTTGTAGAAAGGGGACATCATTCCAGGCAGCCTGGACTGAGCATGTAGGGTTTGTTGTTTAGGAAACCTGCTCAGGCTTTTCCATTCTTTCCTTACAAACAGGAAAACTTCTCTGGGCCTGTGTGCAGGCAGAGCCCTAAGGAGAGCAGTTGGCACATGGTGCCGTGGGCTGGGACAGCCAGCTGCAGAGCTCAAGGGAAGAAGCCCCGCTGTGTCACAATGGCTCCTTGGCTTCATGTGCATCACCTGTGTCACAATAGTCTCCTTGATTCCATGAGGCCCCACTGTGTCACAATGGCTCCTTGGCTTCATGTGCATCACCTGTGTCACCATGGTCTCCTTGATTCCATGAGGCCCCACTGCGTCACAAAGGCTCCTTGCTTCCATGAGGTTCCGCAGTGTCACCATGCTCACCTTTGATCCACATTGTCATAATGGACAATTGCTTCCATGTGGCCCCACGGTGTCACAATAGCCCCTTGGTTCCATAGGTTTTCTAGAATGTAATGTATAATTTTCTACAATGTAACAATGGACTCTTTCGTTCTGGGAGCTACCCTGCTTTTTGCAGAGGTGTCTTTGGTTCCAACAAGGCCCCGCTGTGTCTCAGTGCACCCTGGCTTCCATGCGCATCTGGAGTATCACAAAGGCTCCTTGGTTCCACGAGGTCTTGCTGTGTCACAATGGATGCTGTGCTCCATGAGGCCCTCCAAAGTCATCATGGAGCCTTGATTCCATGTGCTCCCATTGTGTCTCAGGGATCCACTTGGTTCCATCAGTTTCCTTAGTGGCACAATGCTCTCCATGCTTCCATGATTGCCCACAATGTCACAATGCTCTCCATGCTTCCATGAGGCCCTGCTTTGCCACAATGCTCCCCTTGTGTCCATGAGGCCCCGCTGTGTCCCAGTGGACGGAGGGTTCCATGAGGTTCCGTGCTGTCCCCATGGTCTTCTTGAATCCGCAGTGTAACAATGGACCATTGCTTCCAGGCGGCCTCTCTGTGTCACAAGGGGCTCCTTGATTCCATGATTCGCCACGGTGTCACCATGGAGCCTTGTTTCTAGGAGGTTCTGTACTGTCACAATTGTCTCCTTGATCCCATGAGCCCCTGCAGTGTCACAATGGCTCCTTGCTTCCATGAGGAACACAAAAGCTTTGCATCAACACTGAGCAACAGCTGCTGAACACACCTGGGAGCACCTGCTTGCATCAAAAGAGGGCTTCAAGCTGAGAATGGCAGCAGCAGCTTCCATCTGCAACAGAGAGCCAGGCAAAGGACAGGGACAGAGAATTCTCTGGAAAGACTGCGAGAATTCTGCTCCCAGAGATCATTCCTGCTCACAGTGTCCCTTGTAGAAAGGGGACATCATTCCAGGCAGCCTGGACTGAGCATGTAGGGTTTGTTGTTGAGGAAACCTGCTCAGGCTTTTCCATTCTTTCCTTACAAACAGGAAAACTTCTCTGGGCCTGTGTGCAGGCAGAGCCCTGAGGAGAGCAGATGGCACATGGTGCCGTGGGCTGGGACAGCCAGCTGCAGAGCTCAAGGGAAGAAGCCCCGCTGTGTCACAATGGCTCCTTGGCTTCATGTGCATCACCTGTGTCACAATAGTCTCCTTGATTCCATGAGGCCCCCCTGTGTCACAATGGCTCCTTGGCTTCATGTGCATCACCTGTGTCACCATGGTCTCCTTGATTCCATGAGGCCCCACTGTGTCACAATGGCTCCTTGGCTTCATGTGCATCACCTGTGTCACCATGGTCTCCTTGATTCCATGAGGCCCCACTGCGTCACAAAGGCTCCTTGCTTCCATGAGGTTCCGCAGTGTCACCATGCTCACCTTTGATCCACATTGTCATAATGGACAATTGCTTCCATGTGGCCCCACTGTGTCACAATAGCCCCTTGGTTCCATAGGTTTTCTAGAATGTAATGTATAATTTTCTACAATGTAACAATGGACTCCTTGGTTCTGGGAGCTACCCTGCTTTTTGCAGAGGTGTCTTTGGTTCCAACAAGGCCCCTCTGTGTCTCAGTGCACCCTGGCTTCCATGCGCATCTGGAGTATCACAAAGGCTCCTTGGTTCCTCGAGGTCTTGCTGTGTCACAATGGATGCTGTGCTCCATGAGGCCCTCCAAAGTCATCATGGAGCCTTGATTCCATGTGCTTCCATTGTGTCCCAGTGATTGCCTTGGTTCCATCAGTTTCCTTAGTGGCACAATGCTCTCCATGCTTCCATGATTGCCCACAATGTCACAATGCTCTCCATGCTTCCATGAGGCCCTGCTTTGCCACAATGGTCCCCTTGTGTCCATGAGGCCCCGCTGTGTCCCAATGGACGGATGGTTCCATGAGGTTCCGAGCTGTTCCCATGGTCTTCTTGAATCCGCAGTGCAACAATGGACCATTGCTTCCAGGCGGCCTCTGTGTCACAAGGGGCTCCTTGATTCCATGATTCCCCACGGTGTCACCATGGAGCCTTGTTTCTAGGAGGTTCTGTACTGTCACAATTGTCTCCTTGATGCCATGAGCCCCTGCAGTGTCACAATGGCTCCTTGCTTCCATGAGGAACACAAAAGCTTTGCATCAACACTGAGCAACAGCTGCTGAACACACCTGGGAGCATCTGCTTGCATCAAAAGAGGGCTTCAAGCTGAGAATGGCAGCAGCAGCTTCCATCTGCAACAGAGAGCCAGGCAAAGGACAGGGACAGAGAATTCAGTGGAAAGACTGCGGGAATTCTGCTCCCAGAGATCATTCCTGCTCACAGGGTCCCTTGTAGAAAGGGGACATCATTCCAGGCAGCCTGGACTGAGCATGTAGGGTTTGTTGTTTAGGAAACCTGCTCAGGCTTTTCCATTCTTTCCTTACAAACAGGAAAACTTGTCTGGGCCTGTGTGCAGGCAGAGCCCTAAGGAGAGCAGTTGGCACATGGTGCCGTGGGCTGGGACCGCCAGCTGCAGAGCTCAAGGGAAGAAGCCCCACTGTGTCACAATGGCTCCTTGGCTTCATGTGCATCACCTGTGTCACAATAGTCTCCTTGATTCCATGAGGCCCCACTGTGTCACAATGGCTCCTTGGCTTCATGTGCATCACCTGTGTCACCATGGTCTCCTTGATTCCATGAGGCCCCACTGCGTCACAATGGCTCCTTGCTTCCATGAGGTTCCGCAGTGTCACCATGCTCACCTTTGATCCACATTGTCATAATGGACAATTGCTTCCATGTGGCCCCACGGTGTCACAATAGCCCCTTGGTTCCATAGGTTTTCTAGAATGTAATGTATAATTTTCTACAATGTAACAATGGACTCTTTCGTTCTGGGAGCTACCCTGCTTTTTGCAGAGGTGTCTTTGGTTCCAACAAGGCCCCGCTGTGTCTCAGTGCACCCTGGCTTCCATGCGCATCTGGAGTATCACAAAGGCTCCTTGGTTCCACGAGGTCTTGCTGTGTCACAATGGATGCTGTGCTCCATGAGGCCCTCCAAAGTCATCATGGAGCCTTGATTCCATGTGCTCCCATTGTGTCTCAGGGATCCACTTGGTTCCATCAGTTTCCTTAGTGGCACAATGCTCTCCATGCTTCCATGATTGCCCACAATGTCACAATGCTCTCCATGCTTCCATGAGGCCCTGCTTTGCCACAATGCTCCCCTTGTGTCCATGAGGCCCCGCTGTGTCCCAGTGGACGGAGGGTTCCATGAGGTTCCGTGCTGTCCCCATGGTCTTCTTGAATCCGCAGTGTAACAATGGACCATTGCTTCCAGGCGGCCTCTCTGTGTCACAAGGGGCTCCTTGATTCCATGATTCGCCACGGTGTCACCATGGAGCCTTGTTTCTAGGAGGTTCTGTACTGTCACAATTGTCTCCTTGATGCCATGAGCCCCTGCAGTGTCACAATGGCTCCTTGCTTCCATGAGGAACACAAAAGCTTTGCATCAACACTGAGCAACAGCTGCTGAACACACCTGGGAGCACCTGCTTGCATCAAAAGAGGGCTTCAAGCTGAGAATGGCAGCAGCAGCTTCCATCTGCAACAGAGAGCCAGGCAAAGGACAGGGACAGAGAATTCAGTGGAAAGACTGCGAGAATTCTGCTCCCAGAGATCATTCCTGCTCACAGTGTCCCTTGTAGAAAGGGGACATCATTCCAGGCAGCCTGGACTGAGCATGTAGGGTTTGTTGTTGAGGAAACCTGCTCAGGCTTTTCCATTCTTTCCTTACAAACAGGAAAACTTCTCTGGGCCTGTGTGCAGGCAGAGCCCTGAGGAGAGCAGATGGCACATGGTGCCGTGGGCTGGGACCGCCAGCTGCAGAGCTCAAGGGAAGAAGCCCCGCTGTGTCACAATGGCTCTTTGGCTTCATGTGCATCACCTGTGTCACAATAGTCTCCTTGATTCCATGAGGCCCCCCTGTGTCACAATGGCTCCTTGGCTTCATGTGCATCACCTGTGTCACCATGGTCTCCTTGATTCCATGAGGCCCCACTGTGTCACAATGGCTCCTTGGCTTCATGTGCATCACCTGTGTCACCATGGTCTCCTTGATTCCATGAGGCCCCACTGTGTCACAATGGCTCCTTGGCTTCATGTGCATCACCTGTGTCACCATGGTCTCCTTGATTCCATGAGGCCCCACTGCGTCACAAAGGCTCCTTGCTTCCATGAGGTTCCGCAGTGTCACCATGCTCACCTTTGATCCACATTGTCATAATGGACAATTGCTTCCATGTGGCCCCACTGTGTCACAATAGCCCCTTGGTTCCATAGGTTTTCTAGAATGTAATGTATAATTTTCTACAATGTAACAATGGACTCCTTGGTTCTGGGAGCTACCCTGCTTTTTGCAGAGGTGTCTTTGGTTCCAACAAGGCCCCGCTGTGTCTCAGTGCACCCTGGCTTCCATGCGCATCTGGAGTATCACAAAGGCTCCTTGGTTCCACGAGGTCTTGCTGTGTCACAATGGATGCTGTGCTCCATGAGGCCCTCCAAAGTCATCATGGAGCCTTGATTCCATGTGCTTCCATTGTGTCCCAGTGATTGCCTTGGTTCCATCAGTTTCCTTAGTGGCACAATGCTCTCCATGCTTCCATGATTGCCCACAATGTCACAATGCTCTCCATGCTTCCATGAGGCCCTGCTTTGCCACAATGGTCCCCTTGTGTCCATGAGGCCCCGCTGTGTCCCAATGGACGGATGGTTCCATGAGGTTCCGAGCTGTTCCCATGGTCTTCTTGAATCCGCAGTGCAACAATGGACCATTGCTTCCAGGCGGCCTCTGTGTCACAAGGGGCTCCTTGATTCCATGATTCGCCACGGTGTCACCATGGAGCCTTGTTTCTAGGAGGTTCTGTACTGTCACAATTGTCTCCTTGATGCCATGAGCCCCTGCAGTGTCACAATGGCTCCTTGCTTCCATGAGGAACACAAAAGCTTTGCATCAACACTGAGCAACAGCTGCTGAACACACCTGGGAGCATCTGCTTGCATCAAAAGAGGGCTTCAAGCTGAGAAAGGCAGCAGCAGCTTCCATCTACAACAGAGAGCCAGGCAAAGGACAGGGACAGAGAATTCAGTGGAAAGACTGCGGGAATTCTGCTCCCAGAGATCATTCCTGCTCACAGGGTCCCTTGTAGAAAGGGGACATCATTCCAGGCAGCCTGGACTGAGCATGTAGGGTTTGTTGTTTAGGAAACCTGCTCAGGCTTTTCCATTCTTTCCTTACAAACAGGAAAACTTGTCTGGGCCTGTGTGCAGGCAGAGCCCTAAGGAGAGCAGTTGGCACATGGTGCCGTGGGCTGGGACCGCCAGCTGCAGAGCTCAAGGGAAGAAGCCCCGCTGTGTCACAATGGCTCCTTGGCTTCATGTGCATCACCTGTGTCACAATAGTCTCCTTGATTCCATGAGGCCCCACTGTGTCACAATGGCTCCTTGGCTTCATGTGCATCACCTGTGTCACCATGGTCTCCTTGATTCCATGAGGCCCCACTGCGTCACAATGGCTCCTTGCTTCCATGAGGTTCCGCAGTGTCACCATGCTCACCTTTGATCCACATTGTCATAATGGACAATTGCTTCCATGTGGCCCCACGGTGTCACAATAGCCCCTTGGTTCCATAGGTTTTCTAGAATGTAATGTATAATTTTCTACAATGTAACAATGGACTCTTTCGTTCTGGGAGCTACCCTGCTTTTTGCAGAGGTGTCTTTGGTTCCAACAAGGCCCCGCTGTGTCTCAGTGCACCCTGGCTTCCATGCGCATCTGGAGTATCACAAAGGCTCCTTGGTTCCACGAGGTCTTGCTGTGTCACAATGGATGCTGTGCTCCATGAGGCCCTCCAAAGTCATCATGGAGCCTTGATTCCATGTGCTCCCATTGTGTCTCAGGGATCCACTTGGTTCCATCAGTTTCCTTAGTGGCACAATGCTCTCCATGCTTCCATGATTGCCCACAATGTCACAATGCTCTCCATGCTTCCATGAGGCCCTGCTTTGCCACAATGCTCCCCTTGTGTCCATGAGGCCCCGCTGTGTCCCAGTGGACGGAGGGTTCCATGAGGTTCCGTGCTGTCCCCATGGTCTTCTTGAATCCGCAGTGTAACAATGGACCATTGCTTCCAGGCGGCCTCTCTGTGTCACAAGGGGCTCCTTGATTCCATGATTCGCCACGGTGTCACCATGGAGCCTTGTTTCTAGGAGGTTCTGTACTGTCACAATTGTCTCCTTGATGCCATGAGCCCCTGCAGTGTCACAATGGCTCCTTGCTTCCATGAGGAACACAAAAGCTTTGCATCAACACTGAGCAACAGCTGCTGAACACACCTGGGAGCACCTGCTTGCATCAAAAGAGGGCTTCAAGCTGAGAATGGCAGCAGCAGCTTCCATCTGCAACAGAGAGCCAGGCAAAGGACAGGGACAGAGAATTCAGTGGAAAGACTGCGAGAATTCTGCTCCCAGAGATCATTCCTGCTCACAGGGTCCCTTGTAGAAAGGGGACATCATTCCAGGCAGCCTGGACTGAGCATGTAGGGTTTGTTGTTGAGGAAACCTGCTCAGGCTTTTCCATTCTTTCCTTACAAACAGGAAAACTTCTCTGGGCCTGTGTGCAGGCAGAGCCCTGAGGAGAGCAGATGGCACATGGTGCCGTGGGCTGGGACCGCCAGCTGCAGAGCTCAAGGGAAGAAGCCCCGCTGTGTCACAATGGCTCTTTGGCTTCATGTGCATCACCTGTGTCACAATAGTCTCCTTGATTCCATGAGGCCCCCCTGTGTCACAATGGCTCCTTGGCTTCATGTGCATCACCTGTGTCACCATGGTCTCCTTGATTCCATGAGGCCCCACTGTGTCACAATGGCTCCTTGGCTTCATGTGCATCACCTGTGTCACCATGGTCTCCTTGATTCCATGAGGCCCCACTGTGTCACAATGGCTCCTTGGCTTCATGTGCATCACCTGTGTCACCATGGTCTCCTTGATTCCATGAGGCCCCACTGCATCACAAAGGCTCCTTGCTTCCATGAGGTTCCGCAGTGTCACCATGCTCACCTTTGATCCACATTGTCATAATGGACAATTGCTTCCATGTGGCCCCACTGTGTCACAATAGCCCCTTGGTTCCATAGGTTTTCTAGAATGTAATGTATAATTTTCTACAATGTAACAATGGACTCCTTGGTTCTGGGAGCTACCCTGCTTTTTGCAGAGGTGTCTTTGGTTCCAACAAGGCCCCGCTGTGTCTCAGTGCACCCTGGCTTCCATGCGCATCTGGAGTATCACAAAGGCTCCTTGGTTCCACGAGGTCTTGCTGTGTCACAATGGATGCTGTGCTCCATGAGGCCCTCCAAAGTCATCATGGAGCCTTGATTCCATGTGCTTCCATTGTGTCCCAGTGATCGCCTTGGTTCCATCAGTTTCCTTAGTGGCACAATGCTCTCCATGCTTCCATGATTGCCCACAATGTCACAATGCTCTCCATGCTTCCATGAGGCCCTGCTTCGCCACAATGGTCCCCTTGTGCCCATGAGGCCCCGCTGTGTCCCAATGGACGGAGGGTTCCATGAGGTTCCGTGCTGTCCCCATGGTCTTCTTGAATCCGCAGTGTAACAATGGACCATTGCTTCCAGGCGGCCTCTCTGTGTCACAAGGGGCTCCTTGATTCCATGATTCGCCACGGTGTCACCATGGAGCCTTGTTTCTAGGAGGTTCTGTACTGTCACAATTGTCTCCTTGATGCCATGAGCCCCTGCAGTGTCACAATGGCTCCTTGCTTCCATGAGGAACACAAAAGCTTTGCATCAACACTGAGCAACAGCTGCTGAACACACCTGGGAGCACCTGCTTGCATCAAAAGAGGGCTTCAAGCTGAGAATGGCGGCAGCAGCTTCCATCTGCAACAGAGAGCCAGGCAAAGGACAGGGACAGAGAATTCAGTGGAAAGACTGCGGGAATTCTGCTCCCAGAGATCATTCCTGCTCACAGGGTCCCTTGTAGAAAGGGGACATCATTCCAGGCAGCCTGGACTGAGCATGTAGGGTTTGTTGTTGAGGAAACCTGCTCAGGCTTTTCCATTCTTTCCTTACAAACAGGAAAACTTGTCTGGGCCTGTGTGCAGGCAGAGCCCTAAGGAGAGCAGTTGGCACATGGTGCCGTGGGCTGGGACCGCCAGCTGCAGAGCTCAAGGGAAGAAGCCCCGCTGTGTCACAATGGCTCCTTGGCTTCATGTGCATCACCTGTGTCACAATAGTCTCCTTGATTCCATGAGGCCCCCCTGTGTCACAATGGCTCCTTGGCTTCATGTGCATGACCTGTGTCACCATGGTCTCCTTGATTCCATGAGGCCCCACTGTGTCACAATGGCTCCTTGGCTTCATGTGCATCACCTGTGTCACCATGGTCTCCTTGATTCTATGAGGCCCCACTGCGTCACAAAGGCTCCTTGCTTCCATGAGGTTCCGCAGTGTCACCATGCTCACCTTTGATCCACATTGTCATAATGGACAATTGCTTCCATGTGGCCCCACTGTGTCACAATAGCCCCTTGGTTCCATAGGTTTTCTAGAATGTAATGTATAATTTTCTACAATGTAACAATGGACTCTTTGGTTCTGGGAGCTACCCTGCTTTTTGCAGAGGTGTCTTTGGTTCCAACAAGGCCCCGCTGTGTCTCAGTGCACCCTGGCTTCCATGCGCATCTGGAGTATCACAAAGGCTCCTTGGTTCCACGAGGTCTTGCTGTGTCACAATGGATGCTGTGCTCCATGAGGCCCTCCAAAGTCATCATGGAGCCTTGATTCCATGTGCTTCCATTGTGTCCCAGGGATCGCCTTGGTTCCATCAGTTTCCTTAGCGGCACAATGCTCTCCATGCTTCCATGATTGCCCACAATGTCACAATGCTCTCCATGCTTCCATGAGGCCCTGCTTTGCCACAATGGTCCCCTTGTGCCCATGAGGCCCCGCTGTGTCCCAATGGACGGATGGTTCCATGAGGTTCCGAGCTGTTCCCATGGTCTTCTTGAATCCGCAGTGCAACAATGGACCATTGCTTCCAGGCGGCCTCTGTGTCACAAGGGGCTCCTTGATTCCATGATTCGCCACGGTGTCACCATGGAGCCTTGTTTCTAGGAGGTTCTGTACTGTCACAATTGTCTCCTTGATGCCATGAGCCCCTGCAGTGTCACAATGGCTCCTTGCTTCCATGAGGAACACAAAAGCTTTGCATCAACACTGAGCAACAGCTGCTGAACACACCTGGGAGCATCTGCTTGCATCAAAAGAGGGCTTCAAGCTGAGAATGGCAGCAGCAGCTTCCATCTGCAACAGAGAGCCAGGCAAAGGACAGGGACAGAGAATTCAGTGGAAAGACTGCGAGAATTCTGCTCCCAGAGATCATTCCTGCTCACAGGGTCCCTTGTAGAAAGGGGACATCATTCCAGGCAGCCTGGACTGAGCATGTAGGGTTTGTTGTTTAGGAAACCTGCTCAGGCTTTTCCATTCTTTCCTTACAAACAGGAAAACTTCTCTGGGCCTGTGTGCAGGCAGAGCCCTAAGGAGAGCAGTTGGCACATGGTGCCGTGGGCTGGGACAGCCAGCTGCAGAGCTGAAGGGAAGAAGCCCCGCTGTGTCACAATGGCTCCTTGGCTTCATGTGCATCACCTGTGTCACCATGGTCTCCTTGATTCCATGAGGCCCCACTGTGTCACAATGGCTCCTTGCTTCCATGAGGTTCCGCAGTGTCACCATGCTCACCTTTGATCCACATTGTCATAATGGACAATTGCTTCCATGTGGCCCCACGGTGTCACAATAGCCCCTTGGTTCCATAGGTTTTCTAGAATGTAATGTATAATTTTCTACAATGTAACAATGGACTCCTTGGTCCTGGGAGCTACCCTGCTTTTTGCAGAGGTGTCTTTGGTTCCAACAAGGCCCCTCTGTGTCTCAGTGCACCCTGGTTTCCATGCGCATCTGGAGTATCACAAAGGCTCCTTGGTTCCACGAGGTCTTGCTGTGTCACAATGGATGCTGTGCTCCATGAGGCCCTCCAAAGTCATCATGGAGCCTTGATTCCATGTGCTTCCATTGTGTCCCAGGGATCGCCTTGGTTCCATCAGTTTCCTTAGTGGCACAATGCTCTCCATGCTTCCATGATTGCCCACAATGTCACAATGCTCTCCATGCTTCCATGAGGCCCTGCTTTGCCACAATGGTCCCCTTGTGTCCATGAGGCCCCACTGTGTCCCAATGGACGGATGGTTCCATGTGGTTCCGAGCTGTTCCCATGGTCTTCTTGAATCCGCAGTGCAACAATGGACCATTGCTTCCAGGCGGCCTCTGTGTCACAAGGGGCTCCTTGATTCCATGATTCGCCACGGTGTCACCATGGAGCCTTGTTTCTAGGAGGTTCTGTACTGTCACAATTGTCTCCTTGATGCCATGAGCCCCTGCAGTGTCACAATGGCTCCTTGCTTCCATGAGGAACACAAAAGCTTTGCATCAACACTGAGCAACAGCTGCTGAACACACCTGGGAGCACCTGCTTGCATCAAAAGAGGGCTTCAAGCTGAGAATGGCAGCAGCAGCTTCCATCTGCAACAGAGAGCCAGGCAAAGGACAGGGACAGAGAATTCAGTGGAAAGACTTCGAGAATTCTGCTTTCAGAGATCATTCCTGCTCACAGGGTCCCTTGTAGAAAGGGGACATCATTCCAGGCAGCCTGGACTGAGCATGTAGGGTTTGTTGTTTAGGAAACCTGCTCAGGCTTTTCCATTCTTTCCTTACAAACAGGAAAACTTCTCTGGGCCTGTGTGCAGGCAGAGCCCTGAGGAGAGCAGTTGGCACATGGTGCCGTGGGCTGGGACCGCCAGCTGCAGAGCTCAAGGGAAGAAGCCCCGCTGTGTCACAATGGCTCCTTGGCTTCATGTGCATCACCTGTGTCACCATGGTCTCCTTGATTCCATGAGGCCCCACTGTGTCACAATGGCTCCTTGGCTTCATGTGCATCACCTGTGTCACCATGGTCTCCTTGATTCCATGAGGCCCCACTGCGTCACAAAGGCTCCTTGCTTCCATGAGGTTCCGCAGTGTCACCATGCTCACCTTTGATCCACATTGTCATAATGGACAATTGCTTCCATGTGGCCCCACTGTGTCACAATAGCCCCTTGGTTCCATAGGTTTTCTAGAATGTAATGTATAATTTTCTACAATGTAACAATGGACTCCTTGGTTCTGGGAGCTACCCTGCTTTTTGCAGAGGTGTCTTTGGTTCCAACAAGGCCCCGCTGTGTCTCAGTGCACCCTGGCTTCCATGCGCATCTGGACTATCACAAAGGCTCCTTGGTTCCTCGAGGTCTTGCTGTGTCACAATGGATGCTGTGCTCCATGAGGCCCTCCAAAGTCATCATGGAGCCTTGATTCCATGTGCTTCCATTGTGTCCCAGTGATCGCCTTGGTTCCATCAGTTTCCTTAGTGGCACAATGCTCTCCATGCTTCCATGATTGCCCACAATGTCACAATGCTCTCCATGCTTCCATGAGGCCCTGCTTTGCCACAATGGTCCCCTTGTGTCCATGAGGCCCCGCTGTGTCCCAATGGACGGATGGTTCCATGAGGTTCCGTGCTGTTCCCATGGTCTTCTTGAATCCGCAGTGCAACAATGGACCATTGCTTCCAGGCGGCCTCTGTGTCACAAGGGGCTCCTTGATTCCATGATTCCCCACGGTGTCACCATGAAGCCTTGTTTCTAGGAGGTTCTGTACTGTCACAATTGTCTCCTTGATGCCATGAGCCCCTGCAGTGTCACAATGGCTCCTTGCTTCCATGAGGAACACAAAAGCTTTGCATCAACACTGAGCAACAGCTGCTGAACACACCTGGGAGCATCTGCTTGCATCAAAAGAGGGCTTCAAGCTGAGAATGGCAGCAGCAGCTTCCATCTGCAACAGAGAGCCAGGCAAAGGACAGGGACAGAGAATTCAGTGGAAAGACTGCGGGAATTCTGCTTTCAGAGATCATTCCTGCTCACAGGGTCCCTTGTAGAAAGGGGACATCATTCCAGGCAGCCTGGACTGAGCATGTAGGGTTTGTTGTTTAGGAAACCTGCTCAGGCTTTTCCATTCTTTCCTTACAAACAGGAAAACTTCTCTGGGCCTGTGTGCAGGCAGAGCCCTAAGGAGAGCAGTTGGCACATGGTGCCGTGGGCTGGGACAGCCAGCTGCAGAGCTCAAGGGAAGAAGCCCCGCTGTGTCACAATGGCTCCTTGGCTTCATGTGCATCACCTGTGTCACCATGGTCTCCTTGATTCCATGAGGCCCCACTGCGTCACAAAGGCTCCTTGCTTCCATGAGGTTCCGCAGTGTCACCATGCTCACCTTTGATCCACATTGTCATAATGGACAATTGCTTCTATGTGGCCCCACTGTGTCACAATAGCCCCTTGGTTCCATAGGTTTTCTAGAATGTAATGTATAATTTTCTACAATGTAACAATGGACTCCTTGGTTCTGGGAGCTACCCTGCTTTTTGCAGAGGTGTCTTTGGTTCCAACAAGGCCCCGCTGTGTCTCAGTGCACCCTGGCTTCCATGCGCATCTGGACTATCACAAAGGCTCCTTGGTTCCTCGAGGTCTTGCTGTGTCACAATGGATGCTGTGCTCCATGAGGCCCTCCAAAGTCATCATGGAGCCTTGATTCCATGTGCTTCCATTGTGTCCCAGTGATCGCCTTGGTTCCATCAGTTTCCTTAGTGGCACAATGCTCTCCATGCTTCCATGATTGCCCACAATGTCACAATGCTCTCCATGCTTCCATGAGGCCCTGCTTTGCCACAATGGTCCCCTTGTGCCCATGAGGCCCCGCTGTGTCCCAGTGGACGGAGGGTTCCATGAGGTTCCGTGCTGTCCCCATGGTCTTCTTGAATCCGCAGTGTAACAATGGACCATTGCTTCCAGGCGGCCTCTCTGTGTCACAAGGGGCTCCTTGATTCCATGATTCCCCACGGTGTCACCATGGAGCCTTGTTTCTAGGAGGTTCTGTACTGTCACAATTGTCTCCTTGATCCCATGAGCCCCTGCAGTGTCACAATGGCTCCTTGCTTCCATGAGGAACACAAAAGCTTTGCATCAACACTGAGCAACAGCTGCTGAACACACCTGGGAGCACCTGCTTGCATCAACAGAGGGCTTCAAGCTGAGAATGGCAGCAGCAGCTTCCATCTGCAACAGAGAGCCAGGCAAAGGACAGGGACAGAGAATTCAGTGGAAAGACTGCGGGAATTCTGCTTTCAGAGATCATTCCTGCTCACAGGGTCCCTTGTAGAAAGGGGACATCATTCCAGGCAGCCTGGACTGAGCATGTAGGGTTTGTTGTTGAGGAAACCTGCTCAGGCTTTTCCATTCTTTCCTTACAAACAGGAAAACTTCTCTGGGCCTGTGTGCAGGCAGAGCCCTGAGGAGAGCAGTTGGCACATGGTGCCGTGGGCTGGGACCGCCAGCTGCAGAGCTCAAGGGAAGAAGCCCCGCTGTGTCACAATGGCTCCTTGGCTTCATGTGCATCACCTGTGTCACAATAGTCTCCTTGATTCCATGAGGCCCCACTGTGTCACAATGGCTCCTTGGCTTCATGTGCATCACCTGTGTCACCATGGTCTCCTTGATTCCATGAGGCCCCACTGCGTCACAAAGGCTCCTTGCTTCCATGAGGTTCCGCAGTGTCACCATGCTCACCTTTGATCCACATTGTCATAATGGACAATTGCTTCCATGTGGCCCCACTGTGTCACAATAGCCCCTTGGTTCCATAGGTTTTCTAGAATGTAATGTATAATTTTCTACAATGTAACAATGGACTCCTTGGTTCTGGGAGCTACCCTGCTTTTTGCAGAGGTGTCTTTGGTTCCAACAAGGCCCCGCTGTGTCTCAGTGCACCCTGGCTTCCATGCGCATCTGGAGTATCACAAAGGCTCCTTGGTTCCTCGAGGTCTTGCTGTGTCACAATGGATGCTGTGCTCCATGAGGCCCTCCAAAGTCATCATGGAGCCTTGATTCCATGTGCTTCCATTGTGTCCCAGTGATTGCCTTGGTTCCATCAGTTTCCTTAGTGGCACAATGCTCTCCATGCTTCCATGATTGCCCACAATGTCACAATGCTCTCCATGCTTCCATGAGGCCCTGCTTTGCCACAATGCTCCCCTTGTGTCCATGAGGCCCCGCTGTGTCCCAATGGACAGATGGTTCCATGAGGTTCCGTGCTGTTCCCATGGTCTTCTTGAATCCACAGTGCAACAATGGACCATTGCTTCCAGGCGGCCTCTGTGTCACAAGGGGCTCCTTGATTCCATGATTCCCCACGGTGTCACCATGGAGCCTTGTTTCTAGGAGGTTCTGTACTGTCACAATTGTCTCCTTGATCCCATGAGCCCCTGCAGTGTCACAATGGCTCCTTGCTTCCATGAGGAACACAAAAGCTTTGCATCAACACTGAGCAACAGCTGCTGAACACACCTGGGAGCATCTGCTTGCATCAAAAGAGGGCTTCAAGCTGAGAATGGCAGCAGCAGCTTCCATCTGCAACAGAGAGCCAGGCAAAGGACAGGGACAGAGAATTCAGTGGAAAGACTGCGGGAATTCTGCTTTCAGAGATCATTCCTGCTCACAGGGTCCCTTGTAGAAAGGGGACATCATTCCAGGCAGCCTGGACTGAGCATGTAGGGTTTGTTGTTTAGGAAACCTGCTCAGGCTTTTCCATTCTTTCCTTACAAACAGGAAAACTTCTCTGGGCCTGTGTGCAGGCAGAGCCCTAAGGAGAGCAGTTGGCACATGGTGCCGTGGGCTGGGACCGCCAGCTGCAGAGCTCAAGGGAAGAAGCCCCGCTGTGTCACAATGGCTCCTTGGCTTCATGTGCATCACCTGTGTCACCATGGTCTCCTTGATTCCATGAGGCCCCACTGTGTCACAATGGCTCCTTGGCTTCATGTGCATCACCTGTGTCACCATGGTCTCCTTGATTCCATGAGGCCCCACTGCGTCACAATGGCTCCTTGCTTCCATGAGGTTCCGCAGTGTCACCATGCTCACCTTTGATCCACATTGTCATAATGGACAATTGCTTCCATGTGGCCCCACTGTGTCACAATAGCCCCTTGGTTCCATAGGTTTTCTAGAATGTAATGTATAATTTTCTACAATGTAACAATGGACTCCTTGGTTCTGGGAGCTACCCTGCTTTTTGCAGAGGTGTCTTTGGTTCCAACAAGGCCCCGCTGTGTCTCAGTGCACCCTGGCTTCCATGCGCATCTGGAGTATCACAAAGGCTCCTTGGTTCCACGAGGTCTTGCTGTGTCACAATGGATGCTGTGCTCCATGAGGCCCTCCAAAATATTCATGGAGCCTTGATTCCATGTGCTTCCATTGTGGCCCAGTGATCGCCTTGGTTCCATCAATTTCCTTAGTGGCACAAGGCTCTCCATGCTTCCATGATTGCCCACAATGTCACAATGCTCTCCATGCTTCCATGAGGCCCTGCTTTGCCACAATGGACTCCTTGGTTCTGGGAGCTACCCTGCTTTTTGCAGAGGTGTCTTTGGTTCCAACAAGGCCCCGCTGTGTCTCAGTGCACCCTGGCTTCCATGCGCATCTGGAGTATCACAAAGGCTCCTTGGTTCCACGAGGTCTTGCTGTGTCACAATGGATGCTGTGCTCCATGAGGCCCTCCAAAATATTCATGGAGCCTTGATTCCATGTGCTTCCATTGTGGCCCAGTGATCGCCTTGGTTCCATCAATTTCCTTAGTGGCACAATGCTCTCCATGCTTCCATGATTGCCCACAATGTCACAATGCTCTCCATGCTTCCATGAGGCCCTGCTTTGCCACAATGGTCCCCTTGTGTCCATGAGGCCCCGCTGTGTCCCAGTGGACGGAGGGTTCCATGAGGTTCCGTGCTGTCCCCATGGTCTTCTTGAATCCGCAGTGTAACAATGGACCATTGCTTCCAGGCGGCCTCTCTGTGTCACAAGGGGCTCCTTGATTCCATGATTCCCCACGGCGTCACCATGGAGCCTTGTTTCTAGGAGGTTCTGTACTGTCACAATTGTCTCCTGGATCCCATGAGCCCCTGCAGTGTCACAATGGCTCCTTGCTTCCATGAGGAACACAAAAGCTTTGCATCAACACTGAGCAACAGCTGCTGAACACACCTGGGAGCATCTGCTTGCATCAAAAGAGGGCTTCAAGCTGAGAATGGCAGCAGCAGCTTCCATCTGCAACAGAGAGCCAGGCAAAGGACAGGGACAGAGAATTCAGTGGAAAGACTGCGAGAATTCTGCTCCCAGAGATCATTCCTGCTCACAGGGTCCCTTGTAGAAAGGGGACATCATTCCAGGCAGCCTGGACTGAGCATGTAGGGTTTGTTGTTTAGGAAACCTGCTCAGGCTTTTCCATTCTTTCCTTACAAACAGGAAAACTTCTCTGGGCCTGTGTGCAGGCAGAGCCCTAAGGAGAGCAGTTGGCACATGGTGCCGTGGGCTAGGACAGCCAGCTGCAGAGCTCAAGGGAAGAAGCCCCGCTGTGTCACAATGGCTCCTTGGCTTCATGTGCATCACCTGTGTCACCATGGTCTCCTTGATTCCATGAGGCCCCACTGCGTCACAAAGGCTCCTTGCTTCCATGAGGTTCCGCAGTGTCACCATGCTCACCTTTGATCCACATTGTCATAATGGACAATTGCTTCCATGTGGCCCCACTGTGTCACAATAGCCCCTTGGTTCCATAGGTTTTTGTTGGGGTCCCTCCCCTGCCGTGTAGCCCTGGGAGAGGGGCCCTGAGGGCACAGACACGGGGTTTCCTGCCCCTGCTCAGCCTCGTTCCCATTGGTTGGTTTGTGTTCCCTGCGCGGGCAGAAGGACCCTTGGTCCCGTGACTGGAACAGTTCCTGGGCAGAGCTCCGGCCATGCGGCTGGAGAAATAAACATCTCTCTGAAACATCTAGCAAGAATCTGTCTGTCCATATATATTTCCTTTCCATGGGACTCCTGGTTTGATATATGCGTGTTGCAGGATCCCCACTGCAACAAATGGTGGAGATTTGTGAGCAGAACCATCCCCGATCCCTAAGCGACTGATTTGTGTGAGTAAACCCTGGAAACTTTGGATTCCTCTTCTTGGTTTTGCTTTGCTATTCCATATCTAAACTATGGAGGAACCGTGGGAAGACTCTTGGCTCTCAGAGCCGCATATGGACATTTATCTTAAACTTAAAATGATTCTTGAACAACGATTTGTAAATTTTAGCTTGATTCAAGCTCAAAAAGAACTGAAACACTTCCTGGCATGGTTGTTTAAGAACTTTTTCTATGTTTCTTGGGATTTAATTCTTACCAAGGGCTTTTGGAAAACCGTTTGGACACAGTTAATATTGGAGTCAAAATATATGCCGATGGAAGAATATTTTCGTGAATATTATTTAGTTACTGAGACTGTTGAGCAATGTCAGCTGTGTCCTGGCGAAGGGAATCCTGGCGCAGGGACCGTGCGGCCCAGGCCACGTGCACCGAGCGCTCTGAGAGCAGCAGCGAGGCAGTTCCCGCGCGCGGGCGGAGCCACGCGAGCCGCAGTGTCGGTGGCGGAGCGGGGAGCGGCGGGACCCGGCGGGACCCGCACGGCGCAGCACAGCGCGTGGTGGAGCGAGCCCCGGGAACGCCCGACCGAGAGGGGCGGCGCGTGGGCAGCGGCTGGCGGCGATGGCGGTGGAACGGAGCCGCGCCCAGCCGAGACGCGCGCTGGAGCAGGGCGCGGGGGAGTCATCACTCGGGGGCCCGGCCGAGACGTGGGTGCAGCGCCCGGCAGCGGCAGCGAAGCTGCGACCAGAGGAGGCGACGCACGGAGAACTGAGCGGCACGGCCCGGCCCGGCCCGCACAGCCCCGAACGCGACCCCGGGAAGAGCGCGCAGGCACCAGCAGCTCCAACAATTCCAACACGGGAGCGACCGAAGGAGAGAGCAAAGACGCAGCGAGACAGAAAACAGCAGCCACTCGGAAAAAGGAAAAAATCATAGCAACTAAGACCTTAGGGATAGTAAAATGGTATAATGTTAAGCAAAATTATGGTTTTATAACAAGGTGTGACAACCAGCAAGACATATTCGTGCATAGAACTGCTATTAAAAAGAATAACCCTGAAAAATGCATCCCAAGCTTGGGAGATGGAGAGGTGGTGGAATTTAATATTGTAGTAGGGAGAAAAGGGTTACAAGCATCGCAGGTCACTGGGCCTGATGGTGTTCCTGTAAAAGGCAGTATATATGCAAAAAATCGTAGTCATGTTAGACAATATCTCCATTGTAAGCCCCCCCTACAGTTTCCCTTTCCTAATCCCACCTTTCCCTTTTACCCTATGTCCTATTACCCCCAGTGTATTCCTAATCCATTTTTTCATCCATGGTTTCCCTCACAAAACCATGCTTTTGCCAATTGTGTCCCCAAAAATCCCTTTCCAATGCCGAGTGGGGGATGAAAAGGGGGAGGGAAGAAGTTAAACCCTCTCCTGCCTCGGTTTCCCCACAAAGCATGCTCAGAGTTCTGTCTCCCTTCTGTCAGCCCTAAGATGTTCCACAGAATCTGATTGGACATTTAAAGACTCAGGAGGGTGGCTTGTTTTGTTTTGAAACTGTTCTTGTTATGTTTATCCAGTTGTTTTCATTCTCCTTTTATTAAAATAAAACGGGTGAGGTGTTGGGGTCCCTCCCCTGCCGTGTAGCCCTGGGAGAGGGGCCCTGAGGGCACAGACACGGGGTTTCCTGCCCCTGCTCAGCCTCGTTCCCATTGGTTGGTTTGTGTTCCCTGCGCGGGCAGAAGGACCCTTGGTCCCGTGACTGGAACAGTTCCTGGGCAGAGCTCCGGCCATGCGGCTGGAGAAATAAACATCTCTGAAACAGCTATCAGGAATCTGTCTGTCCATATATATTTCCTTTCCACGGGACTCCTGGTTTGATATATGCGTGTTGCAGGATCCCCACTGCAACAGGTTTTCTAGAATGTAATGTATAATTTTCTACAATGTAACAATGGACTCCTTGGTTCTGGGAGCTACCCTGCTTTTTGCAGAGGTGTCTTTGGTTCCAACAAGGCCCCGCTGTGTCTCAGTGCACCCTGGTTTCCATGCGCATCTGGAGTATCACAAAGGCTCCTTGGTTCCACGAGGTCTTGCTGTGTCACAATGGATGCTGTGCTCCATGAGGCCCTCCAAAGTCATCATGGAGCCTTGATTCCATGTGCTTCCATTGTGTCCCAGGGATCGCCTTGGTTCCATCAGTTTCCTTAGTGGCACAATGCTCTCCATGCTTCCATGATTGCCCACAATGTCACAATGCTCTCCATGCTTCCATGAGGCCCTGCTTTGCCACAATGGTCCCCTTGTGTCCATGAGGCCCCACTGTGTCCCAATGGACGGATGGTTCCATGTGGTTCCGAGCTGTTCCCATGGTCTTCTTGAATCCGCAGTGCAACAATGGACCATTGCTTCCAGGCGGCCTCTGTGTCACAAGGGGCTCCTTGATTCCATGATTCGCCACGGTGTCACCATGGAGCCTTGTTTCTAGGAGGTTCTGTACTGTCACAATTGTCTCCTTGATGCCATGAGCCCCTGCAGTGTCACAATGGCTCCTTGCTTCCATGAGGAACACAAAAGCTTTGCATCAACACTGAGCAACAGCTGCTGAACACACCTAGGAGCACCTGCTTGCATCAAAAGAGGGCTTCAAGCTGAGAATGGCAGCAGCAGCTTCCATCTGCAACAGAGAGCCAGGCAAAGGACAGGGACAGAGAATTCAGTGGAAAGACTGCGAGAATTCTGCTCCCAGAGATCATTCCTGCTCACAGGGTCCCTTGTAGAAAGGGGACATCATTCCAGGCAGCCTGGACTGAGCATGTAGGGTTTGTTGTTGAGGAAACCTGCTCAGGCTTTTCCATTCTTTCCTTACAAACAGGAAAACTTCTCTGGGCCTGTGTGCAGGCAGAGCCCTAAGGAGAGCAGATGGCACATGGTGCCGTGGGCTGGGACCGCCAGCTGCAGAGCTCAAGGGAAGAAGCCCCGCTGTGTCACAATGGCTCCTTGGCTTCATGTGCATCACCTGTGTCACCATGGTCTCCTTGATTCCATGAGGCCCCACTGTGTCACAATGGCTCCTTGGCTTCATGTGCATCACCTGTGTCACCATGGTCTCCTTGATTCCATGAGGCCCCACTGGGTCACAATGGCTCCTTGGCTTCATGTGCATCACCTGTGTCACCATGGTCTCCTTGATTCCATGAGGCCCCACTGTGTCACAATGGCTCCTTGGCTTCATGTGCATCACCTGTGTCACCATGGTCTCCTTGATTCCATGAGGCCCCACTGTGTCACAATGGCTCCTTGCTTCCATGAGGTTCCGCAGTGTCACCATGCTCACCTTTGATCCACATTGTCATAATGGACAATTGCTTCCATGTGGCCCCACTGTGTCACAATAGCCCCTTGGTTCCATAGGTTTTCTAGAATGTAATGTATAATTTTCTACAATGTAACAATGGACTCCTTGGTCCTGGGAGCTACCCTGCTTTTTGCAGAGGTGTCTTTGGTTCCAACAAGGCCCCGCTGTGTCTCAGTGCACCCTGGCTTCCATGCGCATCTGGAGTATCACAAAGGCTCCTTGGTTCCACGAGGTCTTGCTGTGTCACAATGGATCCTGTGCTCCATGAGGCCCTCCAAAGTCATCATGGAGCCTTGATTCCATGTGCTCCCATTGTGTCCCAGTGATCGCCTTGGTTCCATCAGTTTCCTTAGTGGCACAATGCTCTCCATGCTTCCATGATTGCCCACAATGTCACAATGCTCTCCATGCTTCCATGAGGCCCTGCTTTGCCACAATGGTCCCCTTGTGCCCATGAGGCCCCGCTGTGTCCCAGTGGACGGAGGGTTCCATGAGGTTCCATGCTGTCCCCATGGTCTTCTTGAATCCGCAGTGTAACAATGGACCATTGCTACCAGGCGGCCTCTCTGTGTCATAAGGGGCTCCTTGATTCCATGATTCGCCACGGTGTCACCATGGAGCCTTGTTTCTAGGAGGTTCTGTACTGTCACAATTGTCTCCTTGATGCCATGAGCCCCTGCAGTGTCACAATGGCTCCTTGCTTCCATGAGGAACACAAAAGCTTTGCATCAACACTGAGCAACAGCTGCTGAACACACCTGGGAGCACCTGCTTGCATCAACAGAGGGCTTCAAGCTGAGAATGGCAGCAGCAGCTTCCATCTGCAACAGAGAGCCAGGCAAAGGACAGGGACAGAGAATTCAGTGGAAAGACTGCGGGAATTCTGCTCCCAGAGATCATTCCTGCTCACAGGGTCCCTTGTAGAAAGGGGACATCATTCCAGGCAGCCTGGACTGAGCATGTAGGGTTTGTTGTTTAGGAAACCTGCTCAGGCTTTTCCATTCTTTCCTTACAAACAGGAAAACTTCTCTGGGCCTGTGTGCAGGCAGAGCCCTAAGGAGAGCAGTTGGCACATGGTGCCGTGGGCTGGGACCGCCAGCTGCAGAGCTCAAGGGAAGAAGCCCCGCTGTGTCACAATGGCTCCTTGGCTTCATGTGCATCACCTGTGTCACCATGGTCTCCTTGATTCCATGAGGCCCCCCTGTGTCACAATGGCTCCTTGGCTTCATGTGCATCACCTGTGTCACCATGGTCTCCTTGATTCCATGAGGCCCCACTGTGTCACAATGGCTCCTTGGCTTCATGTGCATCACCTGTGTCACCATGGTCTCCTTGATTCCATGAGGCCCCACTGCGTCACAAAGGCTCCTTGCTTCCATGAGGTTCCGCAGTGTCACCATGCTCACCTTTGATCCACATTGTCATAATGGACAATTGCTTCCATGTGGCCCCACTGTGTCACAATAGCCCCTTGGTTCCATAGGTTTTCTAGAATGTAATGTATAATTTTCTACAATGTAACAATGGACTCCTTGGTCCTGGGAGCTACCCTGCTTTTTGCAGAGGTGTCTTTGGTTCCAACAAGGCCCCGCTGTGTCTCAGTGCACCCTGGCTTCCATGCGCATCTGGAGTATCACAAAGGCTCCTTGGTTCCTCGAGGTCTTGCTGTGTCACAATGGATGCTGTGCTCCATGAGGCCCTCCAAAGTCATCATGGAGCCTTGATTCCATGTGCTTCCATTGTGTCCCAGTGATCGCCTTGGTTCCATCAGTTTCCTTAGTGGCACAATGCTCTCCATGCTTCCATGATTGCCCACAATGTCACAATGCTCTCCATGCTTCCATGAGGCCCTGCTTTGCCACAATGGTCCCCTTGTGCCCATGAGGCCCCGCTGTGTCCCAGTGGACGGAGGGTTCCATGAGGTTCCATGCTGTCCCCATGGTCTTCTTGAATCCGCAGTGTAACAATGGACCATTGCTTCCAGGCGGCCTCTCTGTGTCACAAGGGGCTCCTTGATTCCATGATTCCCCACGGTGTCACCATGGAGCCTTGTTTCTAGGAGGTTCTGTACTGTCACAATTGTCTCCTTGATGCCATGAGCCCCTGCAGTGTCACAATGGCTCCTTGCTTCCATGAGGAACACAAAAGCTTTGCATCAACACTGAGCAACAGCTGCTGAACACACCTGGGAGCACCTGCTTGCATCAAAAGAGGGCTTCAAGCTGAGAATGGCAGCAGCAGCTTCCATCTGCAACAGAGAGCCAGGCAAAGGACAGGGACAGAGAATTCAGTGGAAAGACTGCGGGAATTCTGCTTTCAGAGATCATTCCTGCTCACAGGGTCCCTTGTAGAAAGGGGACATCATTCCAGGCAGCCTGGACTGAGCATGTAGGGTTTGTTGTTTAGGAAACCTGCTCAGGCTTTTCCATTCTTTCCTTACAAACAGGAAAACTTCTCTGGGCCTGTGTGCAGGCAGAGCCCTGAGGAGAGCAGTTGGCACATGGTGCCGTGGGCTGGGACCGCCAGCTGCAGAGCTCAAGGGAAGAAGCCCCGCTGTGTCACAATGGCTCCTTGGCTTCATGTGCATCACCTGTGTCACAATAGTCTCCTTGATTCCATGAGGCCCCACTGTGTCACAATGGCTCCTTGGCTTCATGTGCATCACCTGTGTCACCATGGTCTCCTTGATTCCATGAGGCCCCACTGCGTCACAAAGGCTCCTTGCTTCCATGAGGTTCCGCAGTGTCACCATGCTCACCTTTGATCCACATTGTCATAATGGACAATTGCTTCCATGTGGCCCCACTGTGTCACAATAGCCCCTTGGTTCCATAGGTTTTCTAGAATGTAATGTATAATTTTCTACAATGTAACAATGGACTCCTTGGTTCTGGGAGCTACCCTGCTTTTTGCAGAGGTGTCTTTGGTTCCAACAAGGCCCCGCTGTGTCTCAGTGCACCCTGGCTTCCATGCGCATCTGGACTATCACAAAGGCTCCTTGGTTCCTCGAGGTCTTGCTGTGTCACAATGGATGCTGTGCTCCATGAGGCCCTCCAAAGTCATCATGGAGCCTTGATTCCATGTGCTTCCATTGTGTCCCAGTGATCGCCTTGGTTCCATCAGTTTCCTTAGTGGCACAATGCTCTCCATGCTTCCATGATTGCCCACAATGTCACAATGCTCTCCATGCTTCCATGAGGCCCTGCTTTGCCACAATGGTCCCCTTGTGTCCATGAGGCCCCGCTGTGTCCCAATGGACGGATGGTTCCATGAGGTTCCGTGCTGTTCCCATGGTCTTCTTGAATCCGCAGTGCAACAATGGACCATTGCTTCCAGGCGGCCTCTGTGTCACAAGGGGCTCCTTGATTCCATGATTCCCCACGGTGTCACCATGGAGCCTTGTTTCTAGGAGGTTCTGTACTGTCACAATTGTCTCCTTGATCCCATGAGCCCCTGCAGTGTCACAATGGCTCCTTGCTTCCATGAGGAACACAAAAGCTTTGCATCAACACTGAGCAACAGCTGCTGAACACACCTGGGAGCATCTGCTTGCATCAAAAGAGGGCTTCAAGCTGAGAATGGCAGCAGCAGCTTCCATCTGCAACAGAGAGCCAGGCAAAGGACAGGGACAGAGAATTCAGTGGAAAGACTGCGGGAATTCTGCTTTCAGAGATCATTCCTGCTCACAGGGTCCCTTGTAGAAAGTGGACATCATTCCAGGCAGCCTGGACTGAGCATGTAGGGTTTGTTGTTTAGGAAACCTGCTCAGGCTTTTCCATTCTTTCCTTACAAACAGGAAAACTTCTCTGGGCCTGTGTGCAGGCAGAGCCCTAAGGAGAGCAGTTGGCACATGGTGCCGTGGGCTGGGACCGCCAGCTGCAGAGCTCAAGGGAAGAAGCCCCGCTGTGTCACAATGGCTCCTTGGCTTCATGTGCATCACCTGTGTCACCATGGTCTCCTTGATTCCATGAGGCCCCACTGTGTCACAATGGCTCCTTGGCTTCATGTGCATCACCTGTGTCACCATGGTCTCCTTGATTCCATGAGGCCCCACTGCGTCACAAAGGCTCCTTGCTTCCATGAGGTTCCGCAGTGTCACCATGCTCACCTTTGATCCACATTGTCATAATGGACAATTGCTTCCATGTGGCCCCACTGTGTCACAATAGCCCCTTGGTTCCATAGGTTTTCTAGAATGTAATGTATAATTTTCTACAATGTAACAATGGACTCCTTGGTTCTGGGAGCTACCCTGCTTTTTGCAGAGGTGTCTTTGGTTCCAACAAGGCCCCGCTGTGTCTCAGTGCACCCTGGCTTCCATGCGCATCTGGAGTATCACAAAGGCTCCTTGGTTCCACGAGGTCTTGCTGTGTCACAATGGATCCTGTGCTCCATGAGGCCCTCCAAAATATTCATGGAGCCTTGATTCCATGTGCTTCCATTGTGGCCCAGTGATCGCCTTGGTTCCATCAATTTCCTTAGTGGCACAATGCTCTCCATGCTTCCATGATTGCCCACAATGTCACAATGCTCTCCATGCTTCCATGAGGCCCTGCTTTGCCACAATGGACTCCTTGGTTCGGGGAGCTACCCTGCTTTTTGCAGAGGTGTCTTTGGTTCCAACAAGGCCCCGCTGTGTCTCAGTGCACCCTGGCTTCCATGCGCATCTGGACTATCAAAAAGGCTCCTTGGTTCCACGAGGTCTTGCTGTGTCACAATGGATGCTGTGCTCCATGAGGCCCTCCAAAATATTCATGGAGCCTTGATTCCATGTGCTTCCATTGTGGCCCAGTGATCGCCTTGGTTCCATCAATTTCCTTAGTGGCACAATGCTCTCCATGCTTCCATGATTGCCCACAATGTCACAATGCTCTCCATGCTTCCATGAGGCCCTGCTTTGCCACAATGGTCCCCTTGTGTCCATGAGGCCCCGCTGTGTCCCAGTGGACGGAGGGTTCCATGAGGTTCCGTGCTGTCCCCATGGTCTTCTTGAATCCGCAGTGTAACAATGGACCATTGCTTCCAGGCGGCCTCTCTGTGTCACAAGGGGCTCCTTGATTCCATGATTCCCCACGGCGTCACCATGGAGCCTTGTTTCTAGGAGGTTCTGTACTGTCACAATTGTCTCCTGGATCCCATGAGCCCCTGCAGTGTCACAATGGCTCCTTGCTTCCATGAGGAACACAAAAGCTTTGCATCAACACTGAGCAACAGCTGCTGAACACACCTGGGAGCATCTGCTTGCATCAAAAGAGGGCTTCAAGCTGAGAATGGCAGCAGCAGCTTCCATCTGCAACAGAGAGCCAGGCAAAGGACAGGGACAGAGAATTCAGTGGAAAGACTGCGAGAATTCTGCTCCCAGAGATCATTCCTGCTCACAGGGTCCCTTGTAGAAAGGGGACATCATTCCAGGCAGCCTGGACTGAGCATGTAGGGTTTGTTGTTGAGGAAACCTGCTCAGGCTTTTCCATTCTTTCCTTACAAACAGGAAAACTTCTCTGGGCCTGTGTGCAGGCAGAGCCCTGAGGAGAGCAGATGGCACATGGTGCCGTGGGCTGGGACCGCCAGCTGCAGAGCTCAAGGGAAGAAGCCCCGCTGTGTCACAATGGCTCCTTGGCTTCATGTGCATCACCTGTGTCACCATGGTCTCCTTGATTCCATGAGGCCCCACTGTGTCACAATGGCTCCTTGGCTTCATGTGCATCACCTGTGTCACCATGGTCTCCTTGATTCCATGAGGCCCCACTGTGTCACAATGGCTCCTTGGCTTCATGTGCATCACCTGTGTCACCATGGTCTCCTTGATTCCATGAGGCCCCACTGTGTCACAATGGCTCCTTGGCTTCATGTGCATCACCTGTGTCACCATGGTCTCCTTGATTCCATGAGGCCCCACTGTGTCACAATGGCTCCTTGCTTCCATGAGGTTCCGCAGTGTCACCATGCTCACCTTTGATCCACATTGTCATAATGGACAATTGCTTCCATGTGGCCCCACTGTGTCACAATAGCCCCTTGGTTCCATAGGTTTTCTAGAATGTAATGTATAATTTTCTACAATGTAACAATGGACTCCTTGGTTCTGGGAGCTACCCTGCTTTTTGCAGAGGTGTCTTTGGTTCCAACAAGGCCCCGCTGTGTCTCAGTGCACCCTGGCTTCCATGCGCATCTGGAGTATCACAAAGGCTCCTTGGTTCCACGAGGTCTTGCTGTGTCACAATGGATGCTGTGCTCCATGAGGCCCTCCAAAGTCATCATGGAGCCTTGATTCCATGTGCTCCCATTGTGTCCCAGTGATCGCCTTGGTTCCATCAGTTTCCTTAGTGGCACAATGCTCTCCATGCTTCCATGATTGCCCACAATGTCACAATGCTCTCCATGCTTCCATGAGGCCCTGCTTTGCCACAATGGTCCCCTTGTGCCCATGAGGCCCCGCTGTGTCCCAGTGGACGGAGGGTTCCATGAGGTTCCATGCTGTCCCCATGGTCTTCTTGAATCCGCAGTGTAACAATGGACCATTGCTACCAGGCGGCCTCTCTGTGTCATAAGGGGCTCCTTGATTCCATGATTCGCCACGGTGTCACCATGGAGCCTTGTTTCTAGGAGGTTCTGTACTGTCACAATTGTCTCCTTGATGCCATGAGCCCCTGCAGTGTCACAATGGCTCCTTGCTTCCATGAGGAACACAAAAGCTTTGCATCAACACTGAGCAACAGCTGCTGAACACACCTGGGAGCACCTGCTTGCATCAACAGAGGGCTTCAAGCTGAGAATGGCAGCAGCAGCTTCCATCTGCAACAGAGAGCCAGGCAAAGGACAGGGACAGAGAATTCAGTGGAAAGACTGCGGGAATTCTGCTCCCAGAGATCATTCCTGCTCACAGGGTCCCTTGTAGAAAGGGGACATCATTCCAGGCAGCCTGGACTGAGCATGTAGGGTTTGTTGTTTAGGAAACCTGCTCAGGCTTTTCCATTCTTTCCTTACAAACAGGAAAACTTCTCTGGGCCTGTGTGCAGGCAGAGCCCTAAGGAGAGCAGTTGGCACATGGTGCCGTGGGCTGGGACCGCCAGCTGCAGAGCTCAAGGGAAGAAGCCCCGCTGTGTCACAATGGCTCCTTGGCTTCATGTGCATCACCTGTGTCACCATGGTCTCCTTGATTCCATGAGGCCCCCCTGTGTCACAATGGCTCCTTGGCTTCATGTGCATCACCTGTGTCACCATGGTCTCCTTGATTCCATGAGGCCCCACTGTGTCACAATGGCTCCTTGGCTTCATGTGCATCACCTGTGTCACCATGGTCTCCTTGATTCCATGAGGTCCCACTGCGTCACAAAGGCTCCTTGCTTCCATGAGGTTCCGCAGTGTCACCATGCTCACCTTTGATCCACATTGTCATAATGGACAATTGCTTCCATGTGGCCCCACTGTGTCACAATAGCCCCTTGGTTCCATAGGTTTTCTAGAATGTAATGTATAATTTTCTACAATGTAACAATGGACTCCTTGGTTCTGGGAGCTACCCTGCTTTTTGCAGAGGTGTCTTTGGTTCCAACAAGGCCCCGCTGTGTCTCAGTGCACCCTGGCTTCCATGCGCATCTGGACTATCACAAAGGCTCCTTGGTTCCTCGAGGTCTTGCTGTGTCACAATGGATCCTGTGCTCCATGAGGCCCTCCAAAGTCATCATGGAGCCTTGATTCCATGTGCTTCCATTGTGTCCCAGTGATCGCCTTGGTTCCATCAGTTTCCTTAGTGGCACAATGCTCTCCATGCTTCCATGATTGCCCACAATGTCACAATGCTCTCCATGCTTCCATGAGGCCCTGCTTTGCCACAATGGTCCCCTTGTGCCCATGAGGCCCCGCTGTGTCCCAGTGGACGGAGGGTTCCATGAGGTTCCATGCTGTCCCCATGGTCTTCTTGAATCCGCAGTGTAACAATGGACCATTGCTTCCAGGCGGCCTCTCTGTGTCACAAGGGGCTCCTTGATTCCATGATTCCCCACGGTGTCACCATGGAGCCTTGTTTCTAGGAGGTTCTGTACTGTCACAATTGTCTCCTTGATGCCATGAGCCCCTGCAGTGTCACAATGGCTCCTTGCTTCCATGAGGAACACAAAAGCTTTGCATCAACACTGAGCAACAGCTGCTGAACACACCTGGGAGCACCTGCTTGCATCAAAAGAGGGCTTCAAGCTGAGAATGGCAGCAGCAGCTTCCATCTGCAACAGAGAGCCAGGCAAAGGACAGGGACAGAGAATTCAGTGGAAAGACTGCGGGAATTCTGCTTTCAGAGATCATTCCTGCTCACAGGGTCCCTTGTAGAAAGGGGACATCATTCCAGGCAGCCTGGACTGAGCATGTAGGGTTTGTTGTTTAGGAAACCTGCTCAGGCTTTTCCATTCTTTCCTTACAAACAGGAAAACTTCTCTGGGCCTGTGTGCAGGCAGAGCCCTGAGGAGAGCAGTTGGCACATGGTGCCGTGGGCTGGGACCGCCAGCTGCAGAGCTCAAGGGAAGAAGCCCCGCTGTGTCACAATGGCTCCTTGGCTTCATGTGCATCACCTGTGTCACAATAGTCTCCTTGATTCCATGAGGCCCCACTGTGTCACAATGGCTCCTTGGCTTCATGTGCATCACCTGTGTCACCATGGTCTCCTTGATTCCATGAGGCCCCACTGCGTCACAAAGGCTCCTTGCTTCCATGAGGTTCCGCAGTGTCACCATGCTCACCTTTGATCCACATTGTCATAATGGACAATTGCTTCCATGTGGCCCCACTGTGTCACAATAGCCCCTTGGTTCCATAGGTTTTCTAGAATGTAATGTATAATTTTCTACAATGTAACAATGGACTCCTTGGTTCTGGGAGCTACCCTGCTTTTTGCAGAGGTGTCTTTGGTTCCAACAAGGCCCCGCTGTGTCTCAGTGCACCCTGGCTTCCATGCGCATCTGGACTATCACAAAGGCTCCTTGGTTCCTCGAGGTCTTGCTGTGTCACAATGGATGCTGTGCTCCATGAGGCCCTCCAAAGTCATCATGGAGCCTTGATTCCATGTGCTTCCATTGTGTCCCAGTGATCGCCTTGGTTCCATCAGTTTCCTTAGTGGCACAATGCTCTCCATGCTTCCATGATTGCCCACAATGTCACAATGCTCTCCATGCTTCCATGAGGCCCTGCTTTGCCACAATGGTCCCCTTGTGTCCATGAGGCCCCGCTGTGTCCCAATGGACGGATGGTTCCATGAGGTTCCGTGCTGTTCCCATGGTCTTCTTGAATCCGCAGTGCAACAATGGACCATTGCTTCCAGGCGGCCTCTGTGTCACAAGGGGCTCCTTGATTCCATGATTCCCCACGGTGTCACCATGGAGCCTTGTTTCTAGGAGGTTCTGTACTGTCACAATTGTCTCCTTGATCCCATGAGCCCCTGCAGTGTCACAATGGCTCCTTGCTTCCATGAGGAACACAAAAGCTTTGCATCAACACTGAGCAACAGCTGCTGAACACACCTGGGAGCATCTGCTTGCATCAAAAGAGGGCTTCAAGCTGAGAATGGCAGCAGCAGCTTCCATCTGCAACAGAGAGCCAGGCAAAGGACAGGGACAGAGAATTCAGTGGAAAGACTGCGGGAATTCTGCTTTCAGAGATCATTCCTGCTCACAGGGTCCCTTGTAGAAAGTGGACATCATTCCAGGCAGCCTGGACTGAGCATGTAGGGTTTGTTGTTTAGGAAACCTGCTCAGGCTTTTCCATTCTTTCCTTACAAACAGGAAAACTTCTCTGGGCCTGTGTGCAGGCAGAGCCCTAAGGAGAGCAGTTGGCACATGGTGCCGTGGGCTGGGACCGCCAGCTGCAGAGCTCAAGGGAAGAAGCCCCGCTGTGTCACAATGGCTCCTTGGCTTCATGTGCATCACCTGTGTCACCATGGTCTCCTTGATTCCATGAGGCCCCACTGTGTCACAATGGCTCCTTGGCTTCATGTGCATCACCTGTGTCACCATGGTCTCCTTGATTCCATGAGGCCCCACTGCGTCACAAAGGCTCCTTGCTTCCATGAGGTTCCGCAGTGTCACCATGCTCACCTTTGATCCACATTGTCATAATGGACAATTGCTTCCATGTGGCCCCACTGTGTCACAATAGCCCCTTGGTTCCATAGGTTTTCTAGAATGTAATGTATAATTTTCTACAATGTAACAATGGACTCCTTGGTTCTGGGAGCTACCCTGCTTTTTGCAGAGGTGTCTTTGGTTCCAACAAGGCCCCGCTGTGTCTCAGTGCACCCTGGCTTCCATGCGCATCTGGAGTATCACAAAGGCTCCTTGGTTCCACGAGGTCTTGCTGTGTCACAATGGATCCTGTGCTCCATGAGGCCCTCCAAAATATTCATGGAGCCTTGATTCCATGTGCTTCCATTGTGGCCCAGTGATCGCCTTGGTTCCATCAATTTCCTTAGTGGCACAATGCTCTCCATGCTTCCATGATTGCCCACAATGTCACAATGCTCTCCATGCTTCCATGAGGCCCTGCTTTGCCACAATGGACTCCTTGGTTCGGGGAGCTACCCTGCTTTTTGCAGAGGTGTCTTTGGTTCCAACAAGGCCCCGCTGTGTCTCAGTGCACCCTGGCTTCCATGCGCATCTGGACTATCAAAAAGGCTCCTTGGTTCCACGAGGTCTTGCTGTGTCACAATGGATGCTGTGCTCCATGAGGCCCTCCAAAATATTCATGGAGCCTTGATTCCATGTGCTTCCATTGTGGCCCAGTGATCGCCTTGGTTCCATCAATTTCCTTAGTGGCACAATGCTCTCCATGCTTCCATGATTGCCCACAATGTCACAATGCTCTCCATGCTTCCATGAGGCCCTGCTTTGCCACAATGGTCCCCTTGTGTCCATGAGGCCCCGCTGTGTCCCAGTGGACGGAGGGTTCCATGAGGTTCCGTGCTGTCCCCATGGTCTTCTTGAATCCGCAGTGTAACAATGGACCATTGCTTCCAGGCGGCCTCTCTGTGTCACAAGGGGCTCCTTGATTCCATGATTCCCCACGGCGTCACCATGGAGCCTTGTTTCTAGGAGGTTCTGTACTGTCACAATTGTCTCCTGGATCCCATGAGCCCCTGCAGTGTCACAATGGCTCCTTGCTTCCATGAGGAACACAAAAGCTTTGCATCAACACTGAGCAACAGCTGCTGAACACACCTGGGAGCATCTGCTTGCATCAAAAGAGGGCTTCAAGCTGAGAATGGCAGCAGCAGCTTCCATCTGCAACAGAGAGCCAGGCAAAGGACAGGGACAGAGAATTCAGTGGAAAGACTGCGAGAATTCTGCTCCCAGAGATCATTCCTGCTCACAGGGTCCCTTGTAGAAAGGGGACATCATTCCAGGCAGCCTGGACTGAGCATGTAGGGTTTGTTGTTGAGGAAACCTGCTCAGGCTTTTCCATTCTTTCCTTACAAACAGGAAAACTTCTCTGGGCCTGTGTGCAGGCAGAGCCCTGAGGAGAGCAGATGGCACATGGTGCCGTGGGCTGGGACCGCCAGCTGCAGAGCTCAAGGGAAGAAGCCCCGCTGTGTCACAATGGCTCCTTGGCTTCATGTGCATCACCTGTGTCACCATGGTCTCCTTGATTCCATGAGGCCCCACTGTGTCACAATGGCTCCTTGGCTTCATGTGCATCACCTGTGTCACCATGGTCTCCTTGATTCCATGAGGCCCCACTGTGTCACAATGGCTCCTTGGCTTCATGTGCATCACCTGTGTCACCATGGTCTCCTTGATTCCATGAGGCCCCACTGTGTCACAATGGCTCCTTGGCTTCATGTGCATCACCTGTGTCACCATGGTCTCCTTGATTCCATGAGGCCCCACTGTGTCACAATGGCTCCTTGCTTCCATGAGGTTCCGCAGTGTCACCATGCTCACCTTTGATCCACATTGTCATAATGGACAATTGCTTCCATGTGGCCCCACTGTGTCACAATAGCCCCTTGGTTCCATAGGTTTTCTAGAATGTAATGTATAATTTTCTACAATGTAACAATGGACTCCTTGGTTCTGGGAGCTACCCTGCTTTTTGCAGAGGTGTCTTTGGTTCCAACAAGGCCCCGCTGTGTCTCAGTGCACCCTGGCTTCCATGCGCATCTGGAGTATCAC
Organism: Corvus hawaiiensis; assembly: GCF_020740725.1. Taxonomy (NCBI): domain Eukaryota; kingdom Metazoa; phylum Chordata; class Aves; order Passeriformes; family Corvidae; genus Corvus; species Corvus hawaiiensis. The sequence continues at coordinate 4,840,598 of NC_063239.1, read as the reverse complement.
AAAGGCTCCTTGGTTCCACGAGGTCTTGCTGTGTCACAATGGATGCTGTGCTCCATGAGGCCCTCCAAAGTCATCATGGAGCCTTGATTCCATGTGCTCCCATTGTGTCCCAGTGATCGCCTTGGTTCCATCAGTTTCCTTAGTGGCACAATGCTCTCCATGCTTCCATGATTGCCCACAATGTCACAATGCTCTCCATGCTTCCATGAGGCCCTGCTTTGCCACAATGGTCCCCTTGTGCCCATGAGGCCCCGCTGTGTCCCAGTGGACGGAGGGTTCCATGAGGTTCCATGCTGTCCCCATGGTCTTCTTGAATCCGCAGTGTAACAATGGACCATTGCTACCAGGCGGCCTCTCTGTGTCATAAGGGGCTCCTTGATTCCATGATTCGCCACGGTGTCACCATGGAGCCTTGTTTCTAGGAGGTTCTGTACTGTCACAATTGTCTCCTTGATGCCATGAGCCCCTGCAGTGTCACAATGGCTCCTTGCTTCCATGAGGAACACAAAAGCTTTGCATCAACACTGAGCAACAGCTGCTGAACACACCTGGGAGCACCTGCTTGCATCAACAGAGGGCTTCAAGCTGAGAATGGCAGCAGCAGCTTCCATCTGCAACAGAGAGCCAGGCAAAGGACAGGGACAGAGAATTCAGTGGAAAGACTGCGGGAATTCTGCTCCCAGAGATCATTCCTGCTCACAGGGTCCCTTGTAGAAAGGGGACATCATTCCAGGCAGCCTGGACTGAGCATGTAGGGTTTGTTGTTTAGGAAACCTGCTCAGGCTTTTCCATTCTTTCCTTACAAACAGGAAAACTTCTCTGGGCCTGTGTGCAGGCAGAGCCCTAAGGAGAGCAGTTGGCACATGGTGCCGTGGGCTGGGACCGCCAGCTGCAGAGCTCAAGGGAAGAAGCCCCGCTGTGTCACAATGGCTCCTTGGCTTCATGTGCATCACCTGTGTCACCATGGTCTCCTTGATTCCATGAGGCCCCCCTGTGTCACAATGGCTCCTTGGCTTCATGTGCATCACCTGTGTCACCATGGTCTCCTTGATTCCATGAGGCCCCACTGTGTCACAATGGCTCCTTGGCTTCATGTGCATCACCTGTGTCACCATGGTCTCCTTGATTCCATGAGGTCCCACTGCGTCACAAAGGCTCCTTGCTTCCATGAGGTTCCGCAGTGTCACCATGCTCACCTTTGATCCACATTGTCATAATGGACAATTGCTTCCATGTGGCCCCACTGTGTCACAATAGCCCCTTGGTTCCATAGGTTTTCTAGAATGTAATGTATAATTTTCTACAATGTAACAATGGACTCCTTGGTTCTGGGAGCTACCCTGCTTTTTGCAGAGGTGTCTTTGGTTCCAACAAGGCCCCGCTGTGTCTCAGTGCACCCTGGCTTCCATGCGCATCTGGACTATCACAAAGGCTCCTTGGTTCCTCGAGGTCTTGCTGTGTCACAATGGATCCTGTGCTCCATGAGGCCCTCCAAAGTCATCATGGAGCCTTGATTCCATGTGCTTCCATTGTGTCCCAGTGATCGCCTTGGTTCCATCAGTTTCCTTAGTGGCACAATGCTCTCCATGCTTCCATGATTGCCCACAATGTCACAATGCTCTCCATGCTTCCATGAGGCCCTGCTTTGCCACAATGGTCCCCTTGTGCCCATGAGGCCCCGCTGTGTCCCAGTGGACGGAGGGTTCCATGAGGTTCCATGCTGTCCCCATGGTCTTCTTGAATCCGCAGTGTAACAATGGACCATTGCTTCCAGGCGGCCTCTCTGTGTCACAAGGGGCTCCTTGATTCCATGATTCCCCACGGTGTCACCATGGAGCCTTGTTTCTAGGAGGTTCTGTACTGTCACAATTGTCTCCTTGATGCCATGAGCCCCTGCAGTGTCACAATGGCTCCTTGCTTCCATGAGGAACACAAAAGCTTTGCATCAACACTGAGCAACAGCTGCTGAACACACCTGGGAGCACCTGCTTGCATCAACAGAGGGCTTCAAGCTGAGAATGGCAGCAGCAGCTTCCATCTGCAACAGAGAGCCAGGCAAAGGACAGGGACAGAGAATTCAGTGGAAAGACTGCGGGAATTCTGCTTTCAGAGATCATTCCTGCTCACAGGGTCCCTTGTAGAAAGGGGACATCATTCCAGGCAGCCTGGACTGAGCATGTAGGGTTTGTTGTTTAGGAAACCTGCTCAGGCTTTTCCATTCTTTCCTTACAAACAGGAAAACTTCTCTGGGCCTGTGTGCAGGCAGAGCCCTGAGGAGAGCAGTTGGCACATGGTGCCGTGGGCTGGGACCGCCAGCTGCAGAGCTCAAGGGAAGAAGCCCCGCTGTGTCACAATGGCTCCTTGGCTTCATGTGCATCACCTGTGTCACAATAGTCTCCTTGATTCCATGAGGCCCCACTGGGTCACAATGGCTCCTTGGCTTCATGTGCATCACCTGTGTCACCATGGTCTCCTTGATTCCATGAGGCCCCACTGCGTCACAAAGGCTCCTTGCTTCCATGAGGTTCCGCAGTGTCACCATGCTCACCTTTGATCCACATTGTCATAATGGACAATTGCTTCCATGTGGCCCCACTGTGTCACAATAGCCCCTTGGTTCCATAGGTTTTCTAGAATGTAATGTATAATTTTCTACAATGTAACAATGGACTCCTTGGTTCTGGGAGCTACCCTGCTTTTTGCAGAGGTGTCTTTGGTTCCAACAAGGCCTCGCTGTGTCTCAGTGCACCCTGGCTTCCATGCGCATCTGGACTATCACAAAGGCTCCTTGGTTCCTCGAAGTCTTGCTGTGTCACAATGGATGCTGTGCTCCATGAGGCCCTCCAAAGTCATCATGGAGCCTTGATTCCATGTGCTTCCATTGTGTCCCAGTGATCGCCTTGGTTCCATCAGTTTCCTTAGTGGCACAATGCTCTCCATGCTTCCATGATTGCCCACAATGTCACAATGCTCTCCATGCTTCCATGAGGCCCTGCTTTGCCACAATGGTCCCCTTGTGTCCATGAGGCCCCGCTGTGTCCCAATGGACGGATGGTTCCATGAGGTTCCGTGCTGTTCCCATGGTCTTCTTGAATCCGCAGTGCAACAATGGACCATTGCTTCCAGGCGGCCTCTGTGTCACAAGGGGCTCCTTGATTCCATGATTCCCCACGGTGTCACCATGGAGCCTTGTTTCTAGGAGGTTCTGTACTGTCACAATTGTCTCCTTGATGCCATGAGCTCCTGCAGTGTCACAATGGCTCCTTGCTTCCATGAGGAACACAAAAGCTTTGCATCAACACTGAGCAACAGCTGCTGAACACACCTGGGAGCATCTGCTTGCATCAAAAGAGGGCTTCAAGCTGAGAATGGCAGCAGCAGCTTCCATCTGCAACAGAGAGCCAGGCAAAGGACAGGGACAGAGAATTCAGTGGAAAGACTGCGGGAATTCTGCTCCCAGAGATCATTCCTGCTCACAGGGTCCCTTGTAGAAAGGGGACATCATTCCAGGCAGCCTGGACTGAGCATGTAGGGTTTGTTGTTGAGGAAACCTGCTCAGGCTTTTCCATTCTTTCCTTACAAACAGGAAAACTTCTCTGGGCCTGTGTGCAGGCAGAGCCCTAAGGAGAGCAGTTGGCACATGGTGCCGTGGGCTGGGACCGCCAGCTGCAGAGCTCAAGGGAAGAAGCCCCGCTGTGTCACAATGGCTCCTTGGCTTCATGTGCATCACCTGTGTCACCATGGTCTCCTTGATTCCATGAGGCCCCACTGTGTCACAATGGCTCCTTGGCTTCATGTGCATCACCTGTGTCACCATGGTCTCCTTGATTCCATGAGGCCCCACTGCGTCACAAAGGCTCCTTGCTTCCATGAGGTTCCGCAGTGTCACCATGCTCACCTTTGATCCACATTGTCATAATGGACAATTGCTTCCATGTGGCCCCACTGTGTCACAATAGCCCCTTGGTTCCATAGGTTTTCTAGAATGTAATGTATAATTTTCTACAATGTAACAATGGACTCCTTGGTTCTGGGAGCTACCCTGCTTTTTGCAGAGGTGTCTTTGGTTCCAACAAGGCCCCGCTGTGTCTCAGTGCACCCTGGCTTCCATGCGCATCTGGAGTATCACAAAGGCTCCTTGGTTCCACGAGGTCTTGCTGTGTCACAATGGATCCTGTGCTCCATGAGGCCCTCCAAAATATTCATGGAGCCTTGATTCCATGTGCTTCCATTGTGGCCCAGTGATCGCCTTGGTTCCATCAATTTCCTTAGTGGCACAATGCTCTCCATGCTTCCATGATTGCCCACAATGTCACAATGCTCTCCATGCTTCCATGAGGCCCTGCTTTGCCACAATGGACTCCTTGGTTCTGGGAGCTACCCTGCTTTTTGCAGAGGTGTCTTTGGTTCCAACAAGGCCCCGCTGTGTCTCAGTGCACCCTGGCTTCCATGCGCATCTGGAGTATCACAAAGGCTCCTTGGTTCCACGAGGTCTTGCTGTGTCACAATGGATGCTGTGCTCCATGAGGCCCTCCAAAATATTCATGGAGCCTTGATTCCATGTGCTTCCATTGTGGCCCAGTGATCGCCTTGGTTCCATCAATTTCCTTAGTGGCACAATGCTCTCCATGCTTCCATGATTGCCCACAATGTCACAATGCTCTCCATGCTTCCATGAGGCCCTGCTTTGCCACAATGGTCCCCTTGTGTCCATGAGGCCCCGCTGTGTCCCAGTGGACGGAGGGTTCCATGAGGTTCCGTGCTGTCCCCATGGTCTTCTTGAATCCGCAGTGTAACAATGGACCATTGCTTCCAGGCGGCCTCTCTGTGTCACAAGGGGCTCCTTGATTCCATGATTCCCCACGGCGTCACCATGGAGCCTTGTTTCTAGGAGGTTCTGTACTGTCACAATTGTCTCCTGGATCCCATGAGCCCCTGCAGTGTCACAATGGCTCCTTGCTTCCATGAGGAACACAAAAGCTTTGCATCAACACTGAGCAACAGCTGCTGAACACACCTGGGAGCATCTGCTTGCATCAAAAGAGGGCTTCAAGCTGAGAATGGCAGCAGCAGCTTCCATCTGCAACAGAGAGCCAGGCAAAGGACAGGGACAGAGAATTCAGTGGAAAGACTGCGAGAATTCTGCTCCCAGAGATCATTCCTGCTCACAGGGTCCCTTGTAGAAAGGGGACATCATTCCAGGCAGCCTGGACTGAGCATGTAGGGTTTGTTGTTGAGGAAACCTGCTCAGGCTTTTCCATTCTTTCCTTACAAACAGGAAAACTTCTCTGGGCCTGTGTGCAGGCAGAGCCCTGAGGAGAGCAGATGGCACATGGTGCCGTGGGCTGGGACCGCCAGCTGCAGAGCTCAAGGGAAGAAGCCCCGCTGTGTCACAATGGCTCCTTGGCTTCATGTGCATCACCTGTGTCACCATGGTCTCCTTGATTCCATGAGGCCCCACTGTGTCACAATGGCTCCTTGGCTTCATGTGCATCACCTGTGTCACCATGGTCTCCTTGATTCCATGAGGCCCCACTGTGTCACAATGGCTCCTTGGCTTCATGTGCATCACCTGTGTCACCATGGTCTCCTTGATTCCATGAGGCCCCACTGTGTCACAATGGCTCCTTGGCTTCATGTGCATCACCTGTGTCACCATGGTCTCCTTGATTCCATGAGGCCCCACTGTGTCACAATGGCTCCTTGCTTCCATGAGGTTCCGCAGTGTCACCATGCTCACCTTTGATCCACATTGTCATAATGGACAATTGCTTCCATGTGGCCCCACTGTGTCACAATAGCCCCTTGGTTCCATAGGTTTTCTAGAATGTAATGTATAATTTTCTACAATGTAACAATGGACTCCTTGGTTCTGGGAGCTACCCTGCTTTTTGCAGAGGTGTCTTTGGTTCCAACAAGGCCCCGCTGTGTCTCAGTGCACCCTGGCTTCCATGCGCATCTGGAGTATCACAAAGGCTCCTTGGTTCCACGAGGTCTTGCTGTGTCACAATGGATGCTGTGCTCCATGAGGCCCTCCAAAGTCATCATGGAGCCTTGATTCCATGTGCTCCCATTGTGTCCCAGTGATCGCCTTGGTTCCATCAGTTTCCTTAGTGGCACAATGCTCTCCATGCTTCCATGATTGCCCACAATGTCACAATGCTCTCCATGCTTCCATGAGGCCCTGCTTTGCCACAATGGTCCCCTTGTGCCCATGAGGCCCCGCTGTGTCCCAGTGGACGGAGGGTTCCATGAGGTTCCATGCTGTCCCCATGGTCTTCTTGAATCCGCAGTGTAACAATGGACCATTGCTACCAGGCGGCCTCTCTGTGTCATAAGGGGCTCCTTGATTCCATGATTCGCCACGGTGTCACCATGGAGCCTTGTTTCTAGGAGGTTCTGTACTGTCACAATTGTCTCCTTGATGCCATGAGCCCCTGCAGTGTCACAATGGCTCCTTGCTTCCATGAGGAACACAAAAGCTTTGCATCAACACTGAGCAACAGCTGCTGAACACACCTGGGAGCACCTGCTTGCATCAACAGAGGGCTTCAAGCTGAGAATGGCAGCAGCAGCTTCCATCTGCAACAGAGAGCCAGGCAAAGGACAGGGACAGAGAATTCAGTGGAAAGACTGCGGGAATTCTGCTCCCAGAGATCATTCCTGCTCACAGGGTCCCTTGTAGAAAGGGGACATCATTCCAGGCAGCCTGGACTGAGCATGTAGGGTTTGTTGTTTAGGAAACCTGCTCAGGCTTTTCCATTCTTTCCTTACAAACAGGAAAACTTCTCTGGGCCTGTGTGCAGGCAGAGCCCTAAGGAGAGCAGTTGGCACATGGTGCCGTGGGCTGGGACCGCCAGCTGCAGAGCTCAAGGGAAGAAGCCCCGCTGTGTCACAATGGCTCCTTGGCTTCATGTGCATCACCTGTGTCACCATGGTCTCCTTGATTCCATGAGGCCCCCCTGTGTCACAATGGCTCCTTGGCTTCATGTGCATCACCTGTGTCACCATGGTCTCCTTGATTCCATGAGGCCCCACTGTGTCACAATGGCTCCTTGGCTTCATGTGCATCACCTGTGTCACCATGGTCTCCTTGATTCCATGAGGTCCCACTGCGTCACAAAGGCTCCTTGCTTCCATGAGGTTCCGCAGTGTCACCATGCTCACCTTTGATCCACATTGTCATAATGGACAATTGCTTCCATGTGGCCCCACTGTGTCACAATAGCCCCTTGGTTCCATAGGTTTTCTAGAATGTAATGTATAATTTTCTACAATGTAACAATGGACTCCTTGGTCCTGGGAGCTACCCTGCTTTTTGCAGAGGTGTCTTTGGTTCCAACAAGGCCCCGCTGTGTCTCAGTGCACCCTGGCTTCCATGCGCATCTGGACTATCACAAAGGCTCCTTGGTTCCTCGAGGTCTTGCTGTGTCACAATGGATCCTGTGCTCCATGAGGCCCTCCAAAGTCATCATGGAGCCTTGATTCCATGTGCTTCCATTGTGTCCCAGTGATCGCCTTGGTTCCATCAGTTTCCTTAGTGGCACAATGCTCTCCATGCTTCCATGATTGCCCACAATGTCACAATGCTCTCCATGCTTCCATGAGGCCCTGCTTTGCCACAATGGTCCCCTTGTGCCCATGAGGCCCCGCTGTGTCCCAGTGGACGGAGGGTTCCATGAGGTTCCATGCTGTCCCCATGGTCTTCTTGAATCCGCAGTGTAACAATGGACCATTGCTTCCAGGCGGCCTCTCTGTGTCACAAGGGGCTCCTTGATTCCATGATTCCCCACGGTGTCACCATGGAGCCTTGTTTCTAGGAGGTTCTGTACTGTCACAATTGTCTCCTTGATGCCATGAGCCCCTGCAGTGTCACAATGGCTCCTTGCTTCCATGAGGAACACAAAAGCTTTGCATCAACACTGAGCAACAGCTGCTGAACACACCTGGGAGCACCTGCTTGCATCAACAGAGGGCTTCAAGCTGAGAATGGCAGCAGCAGCTTCCATCTGCAACAGAGAGCCAGGCAAAGGACAGGGACAGAGAATTCAGTGGAAAGACTGCGGGAATTCTGCTTTCAGAGATCATTCCTGCTCACAGGGTCCCTTGTAGAAAGGGGACATCATTCCAGGCAGCCTGGACTGAGCATGTAGGGTTTGTTGTTTAGGAAACCTGCTCAGGCTTTTCCATTCTTTCCTTACAAACAGGAAAACTTCTCTGGGCCTGTGTGCAGGCAGAGCCCTGAGGAGAGCAGTTGGCACATGGTGCCGTGGGCTGGGACCGCCAGCTGCAGAGCTCAAGGGAAGAAGCCCCGCTGTGTCACAATGGCTCCTTGGCTTCATGTGCATCACCTGTGTCACAATAGTCTCCTTGATTCCATGAGGCCCCACTGGGTCACAATGGCTCCTTGGCTTCATGTGCATCACCTGTGTCACCATGGTCTCCTTGATTCCATGAGGCCCCACTGCGTCACAAAGGCTCCTTGCTTCCATGAGGTTCCGCAGTGTCACCATGCTCACCTTTGATCCACATTGTCATAATGGACAATTGCTTCCATGTGGCCCCACTGTGTCACAATAGCCCCTTGGTTCCATAGGTTTTCTAGAATGTAATGTATAATTTTCTACAATGTAACAATGGACTCCTTGGTTCTGGGAGCTACCCTGCTTTTTGCAGAGGTGTCTTTGGTTCCAACAAGGCCCCGCTGTGTCTCAGTGCACCCTGGCTTCCATGCGCATCTGGACTATCACAAAGGCTCCTTGGTTCCTCGAGGTCTTGCTGTGTCACAATGGATGCTGTGCTCCATGAGGCCCTCCAAAGTCATCATGGAGCCTTGATTCCATGTGCTTCCATTGTGTCCCAGTGATCGCCTTGGTTCCATCAGTTTCCTTAGTGGCACAATGCTCTCCATGCTTCCATGATTGCCCACAATGTCACAATGCTCTCCATGCTTCCATGAGGCCCTGCTTTGCCACAATGGTCCCCTTGTGTCCATGAGGCCCCGCTGTGTCCCAATGGACGGATGGTTCCATGAGGTTCCGTGCTGTTCCCATGGTCTTCTTGAATCCGCAGTGCAACAATGGACCATTGCTTCCAGGCGGCCTCTGTGTCACAAGGGGCTCCTTGATTCCATGATTCCCCACGGTGTCACCATGGAGCCTTGTTTCTAGGAGGTTCTGTACTGTCACAATTGTCTCCTTGATGCCATGAGCCCCTGCAGTGTCACAATGGCTCCTTGCTTCCATGAGGAACACAAAAGCTTTGCATCAACACTGAGCAACAGCTGCTGAACACACCTGGGAGCATCTGCTTGCATCAAAAGAGGGCTTCAAGCTGAGAATGGCAGCAGCAGCTTCCATCTGCAACAGAGAGCCAGGCAAAGGACAGGGACAGAGAATTCAGTGGAAAGACTGCGGGAATTCTGCTCCCAGAGATCATTCCTGCTCACAGGGTCCCTTGTAGAAAGGGGACATCATTCCAGGCAGCCTGGACTGAGCATGTAGGGTTTGTTGTTGAGGAAACCTGCTCAGGCTTTTCCATTCTTTCCTTACAAACAGGAAAACTTCTCTGGGCCTGTGTGCAGGCAGAGCCCTAAGGAGAGCAGTTGGCACATGGTGCCGTGGGCTGGGACCGCCAGCTGCAGAGCTCAAGGGAAGAAGCCCCGCTGTGTCACAATGGCTCCTTGGCTTCATGTGCATCACCTGTGTCACCATGGTCTCCTTGATTCCATGAGGCCCCACTGTGTCACAATGGCTCCTTGGCTTCATGTGCATCACCTGTGTCACCATGGTCTCCTTGATTCCATGAGGCCCCACTGCGTCACAATGGCTCCTTGCTTCCATGAGGTTCCGCAGTGTCACCATGCTCACCTTTGATCCACATTGTCATAATGGACAATTGCTTCCATGTGGCCCCACTGTGTCACAATAGCCCCTTGGTTCCATAGGTTTTCTAGAATGTAATGTATAATTTTCTACAATGTAACAATGGACTCCTTGGTTCTGGGAGCTACCCTGCTTTTTGCAGAGGTGTCTTTGGTTCCAACAAGGCCCCGCTGTGTCTCAGTGCACCCTGGCTTCCATGCGCATCTGGAGTATCACAAAGGCTCCTTGGTTCCACGAGGTCTTGCTGTGTCACAATGGATCCTGTGCTCCATGAGGCCCTCCAAAATATTCATGGAGCCTTGATTCCATGTGCTTCCATTGTGGCCCAGTGATCGCCTTGGTTCCATCAATTTCCTTAGTGGCACAATGCTCTCCATGCTTCCATGATTGCCCACAATGTCACAATGCTCTCCATGCTTCCATGAGGCCCTGCTTTGCCACAATGGACTCCTTGGTTCTGGGAGCTACCCTGCTTTTTGCAGAGGTGTCTTTGGTTCCAACAAGGCCCCGCTGTGTCTCAGTGCACCCTGGCTTCCATGCGCATCTGGACTATCAAAAAGGCTCCTTGGTTCCACGAGGTCTTGCTGTGTCACAATGGATGCTGTGCTCCATGAGGCCCTCCAAAATATTCATGGAGCCTTGATTCCATGTGCTTCCATTGTGGCCCAGTGATCGCCTTGGTTCCATCAATTTCCTTAGTGGCACAATGCTCTCCATGCTTCCATGATTGCCCACAATGTCACAATGCTCTCCATGCTTCCATGAGGCCCTGCTTTGCCACAATGGTCCCCTTGTGTCCATGAGGCCCCGCTGTGTCCCAGTGGACGGAGGGTTCCATGAGGTTCCGTGCTGTCCCCATGGTCTTCTTGAATCCGCAGTGTAACAATGGACCATTGCTTCCAGGCGGCCTCTCTGTGTCACAAGGGGCTCCTTGATTCCATGATTCCCCACGGCGTCACCATGGAGCCTTGTTTCTAGGAGGTTCTGTACTGTCACAATTGTCTCCTGGATCCCATGAGCCCCTGCAGTGTCACAATGGCTCCTTGCTTCCATGAGGAACACAAAAGCTTTGCATCAACACTGAGCAACAGCTGCTGAACACACCTGGGAGCATCTGCTTGCATCAAAAGAGGGCTTCAAGCTGAGAATGGCAGCAGCAGCTTCCATCTGCAACAGAGAGCCAGGCAAAGGACAGGGACAGAGAATTCAGTGGAAAGACTGCGGGAATTCTGCTCCCAGAGATCATTCCTGCTCACAGGGTCCCTTGTAGAAAGGGGACATCATTCCAGGCAGCCTGGACTGAGCATGTAGGGTTTGTTGTTTAGGAAACCTGCTCAGGCTTTTCCATTCTTTCCTTACAAACAGGAAAACTTCTCTGGGCCTGTGTGCAGGCAGAGCCCTAAGGAGAGCAGTTGGCACATGGTGCCGTGGGCTAGGACAGCCAGCTGCAGAGCTCAAGGGAAGAAGCCCCGCTGTGTCACAATGGCTCCTTGGCTTCATGTGCATCACCTGTGTCACCATGGTCTCCTTGATTCCATGAGGCCCCACTGCGTCACAATGGCTCCTTGCTTCCATGAGGTTCCGCAGTGTCACCATGCTCACCTTTGATCCACATTGTCATAATGGACAATTGCTTCCATGTGGCCCCACTGTGTCACAATAGCCCCTTGGTTCCATAGGTTTTTGTTGGGGTCCCTCCCCTGCCGTGTAGCCCTGGGAGAGGGGCCCTGAGGGCACAGACACGGGGTTTCCTGCCCCTGCTCAGCCTCGTTCCCATTGGTTGGTTTGTGTTCCCTGCGCGGGCAGAAGGACCCTTGGTCCCGTGACTGGAACAGTTCCTGGGCAGAGCTCCGGCCATGCGGCTGGAGAAATAAACATCTCTCTGAAACATCTAGCAAGAATCTGTCTGTCCATATATATTTCCTTTCCATGGGACTCCTGGTTTGATATATGCGTGTTGCAGGATCCCCACTGCAACAAATGGTGGAGATTTGTGAGCAGAACGATCCCCGATCCCTAAGCGACTGATTTGTGTGAGTAAACCCTGGAAACTTTGGATTCCTCTTCTTGGTTTTGCTTTGCTATTCCATATCTAAACTATGGAGGAACCGTGGGAAGACTCTTGGCTCTCAGAGCCGCATATGGACATTTATCTTAAACTTAAAATGATTCTTGAACAACGATTTGTAAATTTTAGCTTGATTCAAGCTCAAAAAGAACTGAAACACTTCCTGGCATGGTTGTTTAAGAACTTTTTCTATGTTTCTTGGGATTTAATTCTTACCAAGGGCTTTTGGAAAACCGTTTGGACACAGTTAATATTGGAGTCAAAATATATGCCGATGGAAGAATATTTTCGTGAATATTATTTAGTTACTGAGACTGTTGAGCAATGTCAGCTGTGTCCTGGCAAAGGGAATCCTGGCGCAGGGACCGTGCGGCCCAGGCCACGTGCACCGAGCGCTCTGAGAGCAGCAGCGAGGCAGTTCCCGCGCGCGGGCGGAGCCACGCGAGCCGCAGTGTCGGTGGCGGAGCGGGGAGCGGCGGGACCCGGCGGGACCCGCACGGCGCAGCACAGCGCGTGGTGGAGCGAGCCCCGGGAACGCCCGACCGAGAGGGGCGGCGCGTGGGCAGCGGCTGGCGGCGATGGCGGTGGAACGGAGCCGCGCCCAGCCGAGACGCGCGCTGGAGCAGGGCGCGGGGGAGTCATCGCTCGGGGGCCCGGCCGAGACGTGGGTGCAGCGCCCGGCAGCGGCAGCGAAGCTGCGACCAGAGGAGGCGACGCACGGAGAACTGAGCGGCACGGCCCGGCCCGGCCCGCACAGCCCCGAACGCGACCCCGGGAAGAGCGCGCAGGCACCAGCAGCTCCAACAATTCCAACACGGGAGCGACCGAAGGAGAGAGCAAAGACGCAGCGAGACAGAAAACAGCAGCCACTCAGAAAAAGGAAAAAATCATAGCAACTAAGACCTTAGGGATAGTAAAATGGTATAATGTTAAGCAAAATTATGGTTTTATAACAAGGTGTGACAACCAGCAAGACATATTCGTGCATAGAACTGCTATTAAAAAGAATAACCCTGAAAAATGCATCCCAAGCTTGGGAGATGGAGAGGTGGTGGAATTTAATATTGTAGTAGGGAGAAAAGGGTTACAAGCATCGCAGGTCACTGGGCCTGATGGTGTTCCTGTAAAAGGCAGTATATATGCAAAAAATCGTAGTCATGTTAGACAATATCTCCATTGTAAGCCCCCCCTACAGTTTCCCTTTCCTAATCCCACCTTTCCCTTTTACCCTATGTCCTATTACCCCCAGTGTATTCCTAATCCATTTTTTCATCCATGGTTTCCCTCACAAAACCATGCTTTTGCCAATTGTGTCCCCAAAAATCCCTTTCCAATGCCGAGTGGGGGATGAAAAGGGGGAGGGAAGAAGTTAAACCCTCTCCTGCCTCGGTTTCCCCACAAAGCATGCTCAGAGTTCTGTCTCCCTTCTGTCAGCCCTAAGATGTTCCACAGAATCTGATTGGACATTTAAAGACTCAGGAGGGTGGCTTGTTTTGTTTTGAAACTGTTCTTGTTATGTTTATCCAGTTGTTTTCATTCTCCTTTTATTAAAATAAAACGGGTGAGGTGTTGGGGTCCCTCCCCTGCCGTGTAGCCCTGGGAGAGGGGCCCTGAGGGCACAGACACGGGGTTTCCTGCCCCTGCTCAGCCTCGTTCCCATTGGTTGGTTTGCGTTCCCTGCGCGGGCAGAAGGACCCTTGGTCCCGTGACTGGAACAGTTCCTGGGCAGAGCTCCGGCCATGCGGCTGGAGAAATAAACATCTCTGAAACAGCTATCAGGAATCTGTCTGTCCATATATATTTCCTTTCCACGGGACTCCTGGTTTGATATATGCGTGTTGCAGGATCCCCACTGCAACAGGTTTTCTAGAATGTAATGTATAATTTTCTACAATGTAACAATGGACTCCTTGGTTCTGTGAGCTACCCTGCTTTTTGCAGAGGTGTCTTTGGTTCCAACAAGGCCCCGCTGTGTCTCAGTGCACCCTGGTTTCCATGCGCATCTGGAGTATCACAAAGGCTCCTTGGTTCCACGAGGTCTTGCTGTGTCACAATGGATGCTGTGCTCCATGAGGCCCTCCAAAGTCATCATGGAGCCTTGATTCCATGTGCTTCCATTGTGTCCCAGGGATCGCCTTGGTTCCATCAGTTTCCTTAGTGGCACAATGCTCTCCATGCTTCCATGATTGCCCACAATGTCACAATGCTCTCCATGCTTCCATGAGGCCCTGCTTTGCCACAATGGTCCCCTTGTGTCCATGAGGCCCCACTGTGTCCCAATGGACGGATGGTTCCATGTGGTTCCGAGCTGTTCCCATGGTCTTCTTGAATCCGCAGTGCAACAATGGACCATTGCTTCCAGGCGGCCTCTGTGTCACAAGGGGCTCCTTGATTCCATGATTCGCCACGGTGTCACCATGGAGCCTTGTTTCTAGGAGGTTCTGTACTGTCACAATTGTCTCCTTGATGCCATGAGCCCCTGCAGTGTCACAATGGCTCCTTGCTTCCATGAGGAACACAAAAGCTTTGCATCAACACTGAGCAACAGCTGCTGAACACACCTGGGAGCACCTGCTTGCATCAAAAGAGGGCTTCAAGCTGAGAATGGCAGCAGCAGCTTCCATCTGCAACAGAGAGCCAGGCAAAGGACAGGGACAGAGAATTCAGTGGAAAGACTTCGAGAATTCTGCTTTCAGAGATCATTCCTGCTCACAGTGTCCCTTGTAGAAAGGGGACATCATTCCAGGCAGCCTGGACTGAGCATGTAGGGTTTGTTGTTTAGGAAACCTGCTCAGGCTTTTCCATTCTTTCCTTACAAACAGGAAAACTTCTCTGGGCCTGTGTGCAGGCAGAGCCCTAAGGAGAGCAGTTGGCACATGGTGCCGTGGGCTGGGACCGCCAGCTGCAGAGCTCAAGGGAAGAAGCCCCGCTGTGTCACAATGGCTCCTTGGCTTCATGTGCATCACCTGTGTCACAATAGTCTCCTTGATTCCATGAGGCCCCACTGTGTCACAATGGCTCCTTGGCTTCATGTGCATCACCTGTGTCACCATGGTCTCCTTGATTCCATGAGGCCTCACTGTGTCACAATGGCTCCTTGGCTTCATGTGCATCACCTGTGTCACCATGGTCTCCTTGATTCCATGAGGCCCCACTGCGTCACAAAGGCTCCTTGCTTCCATGAGGTTCCGCAGTGTCACCATGCTCACCTTTGATCCACATTGTCATAATGGACAATTGCTTCCATGTGGCCCCACTGTGTCACAATAGCCCCTTGGTTCCATAGGTTTTCTAGAATGTAATGTATAATTTTCTACAATGTAACAATGGACTCCTTGGTTCTGGGAGCTACCCTGCTTTTTGCAGAGGTGTCTTTGGTTCCAACAAGGCCCCGCTGTGTCTCAGTGCACCCTGGCTTCCATGCGCATCTGGAGTATCACAAAGGCTCCTTGGTTCCACGAGGTCTTGCTGTGTCACAATGGATCCTGTGCTCCATGAGGCCCTCCAAAGTCATCATGGAGCCTTGATTCCATGTGCTTCCATTGTGTCCCAGTGATCGCCTTGGTTCCATCAGTTTCCTTAGTGGCACAATGCTCTCCATGCTTCCATGACTGCCCACAATGTCACAATGCTCTCCATGCTTCCATGAGGCCCTGCTTTGCCACAATGGTCCCCTTGTGCCCATGAGGCCCCGCTGTGTCCCAATGGACGGAGGGTTCCATGAGGTTCCGTGCTGTCCCCATGGTCTTCTTGAATCCGCAGTGTAACAATGGACCATTGCTTCCAGGCGGCCTCTCTGTGTCACAAGGGGCTCCTTGATTCCATGATTCCCCACGGTGTCACCATGGAGCCTTGTTTCTAGGAGGTTCTGTACTGTCACAATTGTCTCCTTGATGCCATGAGCCCCTGCAGTGTCACAATGGCTCCTTGCTTCCATGAGGAACACAAAAGCTTTGCATCAACACTGAGCAACAGCTGCTGAACACACCTGGGAGCACCTGCTTGCATCAAAAGAGGGCTTCAAGCTGAGAATGGCAGCAGCAGCTTCCATCTGCAACAGAGAGCCAGGCAAAGGACAGGGACAGAGAATTCAGTGGAAAGACTGCGAGAATTCTGCTCCCAGAGATCATTCCTGCTCACAGGGTCCCTTGTAGAAAGGGGACATCATTCCAGGCAGCCTGGACTGAGCATGTAGGGTTTGTTGTTGAGGAAACCTGCTCAGGCTTTTCCATTCTTTCCTTACAAACAGGAAAACTTCTCTGGGCCTGTGTGCAGGCAGAGCCCTGAGGAGAGCAGATGGCACATGGTGCCGTGGGCTGGGACCGCCAGCTGCAGAGCTCAAGGGAAGAAGCCCCGCTGTGTCACAATGGCTCCTTGGCTTCATGTGCATCACCTGTGTCACCATGGTCTCCTTGATTCCATGAGGCCCCACTGTGTCACAATGGCTCCTTGGCTTCATGTGCATCACCTGTGTCACCATGGTCTCCTTGATTCCATGAGGCCCCACTGTGTCACAATGGCTCCTTGGCTTCATGTGCATCACCTGTGTCACCATGGTCTCCTTGATTCCATGAGGCCCCACTGTGTCACAATGGCTCCTTGGCTTCATGTGCATCACCTGTGTCACCATGGTCTCCTTGATTCCATGAGGCCCCACTGCGTCACAAAGGCTCCTTGCTTCCATGAGGTTCCGCAGTGTCACCATGCTCACCTTTGATCCACATTGTCATAATGGACAATTGCTTCCATGTGGCCCCACTGTGTCACAATAGCCCCTTGGTTCCATAGGTTTTCTAGAATGTAATGTATAATTTTCTACAATGTAACAATGGACTCCTTGGTTCTGGGAGCTACCCTGCTTTTTGCAGAGGTGTCTTTGGTTCCAACAAGGCCCTGCTGTGTCTCAGTGCACCCTGGCTTCCATGCGCATCTGGACTATCACAAAGGCTCCTTGGTTCCTCGAGGTCTTGCTGTGTCACAATGGATGCTGTGCTCCATGAGGCCCTCCAAAGTCATCATGGAGCCTTGATTCCATGTGCTTCCATTGTGTCCCAGTGATTGCCTTGGTTCCATCAGTTTCCTTAGTGGCACAATGCTCTCCATGCTTCCATGATTGCCCACAATGTCACAATGCTCTCCATGCTTCCATGAGGCCCTGCTTTGCCACAATGGTCCCCTTGTGTCCATGAGGCCCCGCTGTGTCCCAATGGACGGATGGTTCCATGAGGTTCCGTGCTGTTCCCATGGTCTTCTTGAATCCGCAGTGTAACAATGGACCATTGCTTCCAGGCGGCCTCTGTGTCACAAGGGGCTCCTTGATTCCATGATTCCCCACGGTGTCACCATGGAGCCTTGTTTCTAGGAGGTTCTGTACTGTCACAATTGTCTCCTTGATCCCATGAGCCCCTGCAGTGTCACAATGGCTCCTTGCTTCCATGAGGAACACAAAAGCTTTGCATCAACACTGAGCAACAGCTGCTGAACACACCTGGGAGCATCTGCTTGCATCAAAAGAGGGCTTCAAGCTGAGAATGGCAGCAGCAGCTTCCATCTGCAACAGAGAGCCAGGCAAAGGACAGGGACAGAGAATTCAGTGGAAAGACTGCGGGAATTCTGCTTTCAGAGATCATTCCTGCTCACAGGGTCCCTTGTAGAAAGGGGACATCATTCCAGGCAGCCTGGACTGAGCATGTAGGGTTTGTTGTTGAGGAAACCTGCTCAGGCTTTTCCATTCTTTCCTTACAAACAGGAAAACTTCTCTGGGCCTGTGTGCAGGCAGAGCCCTAAGGAGAGCAGTTGGCACATGGTGCCGTGGGCTGGGACCGCCAGCTGCAGAGCTCAAGGGAAGAAGCCCCGCTGTGTCACAATGGCTCCTTGGCTTCATGTGCATCACCTGTGTCACCATGGTCTCCTTGATTCCATGAGGCCCCACTGTGTCACAATGGCTCCTTGGCTTCATGTGCATCACCTGTGTCACCATGGTCTCCTTGATTCCATGAGGCCCCACTGCGTCACAATGGCTCCTTGCTTCCATGAGGTTCCGCAGTGTCACCATGCTCACCTTTGATCCACATTGTCATAATGGACAATTGCTTCCATGTGGCCCCACTGTGTCACAATAGCCCCTTGGTTCCATAGGTTTTCTAGAATGTAATGTATAATTTTCTACAATGTAACAATGGACTCCTTGGTTCTGGGAGCTACCCTGCTTTTTGCAGAGGTGTCTTTGGTTCCAACAAGGCCCCGCTGTGTCTCAGTGCACCCTGGCTTCCATGCGCATCTGGAGTATCACAAAGGCTCCTTGGTTCCACGAGGTCTTGCTGTGTCACAATGGATGCTGTGCTCCATGAGGCCCTCCAAAATATTCATGGAGCCTTGATTCCATGTGCTTCCATTGTGGCCCAGTGATCGCCTTGGTTCCATCAATTTCCTTAGTGGCACAATGCTCTCCATGCTTCCATGATTGCCCACAATGTCACAATGCTCTCCATGCTTCCATGAGGCCCTGCTTTGCCACAATGGACTCCTTGGTTCTGGGAGCTACCCTGCTTTTTGCAGAGGTGTCTTTGGTTCCAACAAGGCCCCGCTGTGTCTCAGTGCACCCTGGCTTCCATGCGCATCTGGACTATCAAAAAGGCTCCTTGGTTCCACGAGGTCTTGCTGTGTCACAATGGATGCTGTGCTCCATGAGGCCCTCCAAAATATTCATGGAGCCTTGATTCCATGTGCTTCCATTGTGTCCCAGTGATCGCCTTGGTTCCATCAATTTCCTTAGTGGCACAATGCTCTCCATGCTTCCATGATTGCCCACAATGTCACAATGCTCTCCATGCTTCCATGAGGCCCTGCTTTGCCACAATGGTCCCCTTGTGTCCATGAGGCCCCGCTGTGTCCCAGTGGACGGAGGGTTCCATGAGGTTCCGTGCTGTCCCCATGGTCTTCTTGAATCCGCAGTGTAACAATGGACCATTGCTTCCAGGCGGCCTCTCTGTGTCACAAGGGGCTCCTTGATTCCATGATTCCCCACGGCGTCACCATGGAGCCTTGTTTCTAGGAGGTTCTGTACTGTCACAATTGTCTCCTGGATCCCATGAGCCCCTGCAGTGTCACAATGGCTCCTTGCTTCCATGAGGAACACAAAAGCTTTGCATCAACACTGAGCAACAGCTGCTGAACACACCTGGGAGCATCTGCTTGCATCAAAAGAGGGCTTCAAGCTGAGAATGGCAGCAGCAGCTTCCATCTGCAACAGAGAGCCAGGCAAAGGACAGGGACAGAGAATTCAGTGGAAAGACTGCGGGAATTCTGCTCCCAGAGATCATTCCTGCTCACAGGGTCCCTTGTAGAAAGGGGACATCATTCCAGGCAGCCTGGACTGAGCATGTAGGGTTTGTTGTTTAGGAAACCTGCTCAGGCTTTTCCATTCTTTCCTTACAAACAGGAAAACTTCTCTGGGCCTGTGTGCAGGCAGAGCCCTGAGGAGAGCAGTTGGCACATGGTGCCGTGGGCTAGGACAGCCAGCTGCAGAGCTCAAGGGAAGAAGCCCCGCTGTGTCACAATGGCTCCTTGGCTTCATGTGCATCACCTGTGTCACCATGGTCTCCTTGATTCCATGAGGCCCCACTGCGTCACAATGGCTCCTTGCTTCCATGAGGTTCCGCAGTGTCACCATGCTCACCTTTGATCCACATTGTCATAATGGACAATTGCTTCCATGTGGCCCCACTGTGTCACAATAGCCCCTTGGTTCCATAGGTTTTTGTTGGGGTCCCTCCCCTGCCGTGTAGCCCTGGGAGAGGGGCCCTGAGGGCACAGACACGGGGTTTCCTGCCCCTGCTCAGCCTCGTTCCCATTGGTTGGTTTGTGTTCCCTGCGCGGGCAGAAGGACCCTTGGTCCCGTGACTGGAACAGTTCCTGGGCAGAGCTCCGGCCATGCGGCTGGAGAAATAAACATCTCTCTGAAACATCTAGCAAGAATCTGTCTGTCCATATATATTTCCTTTCCATGGGACTCCTGGTTTGATATATGCGTGTTGCAGGATCCCCACTGCAACAAATGGTGGAGATTTGTGAGCAGAACCATCCCCGATCCCTAAGCGACTGATTTGTGTGAGTAAACCCTGGAAACTTTGGATTCCTCTTCTTGGTTTTGCTTTGCTATTCCATATCTAAACTATGGAGGAACCGTGGGAAGACTCTTGGCTCTCAGAGCCGCATATGGACATTTATCTTAAACTTAAAATGATTCTTGAACAACGATTTGTAAATTTTAGCTTGATTCAAGCTCAAAAAGAACTGAAACACTTCCTGGCATGGTTGTTTAAGAACTTTTTCTATGTTTCTTGGGATTTAATTCTTACCAAGGGCTTTTGGAAAACCGTTTGGACACAGTTAATATTGGAGTCAAAATATATGCCGATGGAAGAATATTTTCGTGAATATTATTTAGTTACTGAGACTGTTGAGCAATGTCAGCTGTGTCCTGGCAAAGGGAATCCTGGCGCAGGGACCGTGCGGCCCAGGCCACGTGCACCGAGCGCTCTGAGAGCAGCAGCGAGGCAGTTCCCGCGCGCGGGCGGAGCCACGCGAGCCGCAGTGTCGGTGGCGGAGCGGGGAGCGGCGGGACCCGGCGGGACCCGCACGGCGCAGCACAGCGCGTGGTGGAGCGAGCCCCGGGAACGCCCGACCGAGAGGGGCGGCGCGTGGGCAGCGGCTGGCGGCGATGGCGGTGGAACGGAGCCGCGCCCAGCCGAGACGCGCGCTGGAGCAGGGCGCGGGGGAGTCATCGCTCGGGGGCCCGGCCGAGACGTGGGTGCAGCGCCCGGCAGCGGCAGCGAAGCTGCGACCAGAGGAGGCGACGCACGGAGAACTGAGCGGCACGGCCCGGCCCGGCCCGCACAGCCCCGAACGCGACCCCGGGAAGAGCGCGCAGGCACCAGCAGCTCCAACAATTCCAACACGGGAGCGACCGAAGGAGAGAGCAAAGACGCAGCGAGACAGAAAACAGCAGCCACTCGGAAAAAGGAAAAAATCATAGCAACTAAGACCTTAGGGATAGTAAAATGGTATAATGTTAAGCAAAATTATGGTTTTATAACAAGGTGTGACAACCAGCAAGACATATTCGTGCATAGAACTGCTATTAAAAAGAATAACCCTGAAAAATGCATCCCAAGCTTGGGAGATGGAGAGGTGGTGGAATTTAATATTGTAGTAGGGAGAAAAGGGTTACAAGCATCGCAGGTCACTGGGCCTGATGGTGTTCCTGTAAAAGGCAGTATATATGCAAAAAATCGTAGTCATGTTAGACAATATCTCCATTGTAAGCCCCCCCTACAGTTTCCCTTTCCTAATCCCACCTTTCCCTTTTACCCTATGTCCTATTACCCCCAGTGTATTCCTAATCCATTTTTTCATCCATGGTTTCCCTCACAAAGCCATGCTTTTGCCAATTGTGTCCCCAAAAATCCCTTTCCAATGCCGAGTGGGGGATGAAAAGGGGGAGGGAAGAAGTTAAACCCTCTCCTGCCTCAGTTTCCCCACAAAGCATGCTCAGAGTTCTGTCTCCCTTCTGTCAGCCCTAAGATGTTCCACAGAATCTGATTGGACATTTAAAGACTCAGGAGGGTGGCTTGTTTTGTTTTGAAACTGTTCTTGTTATGTTTATCCAGTTGTTTTCATTCTCCTTTTATTAAAATAAAACGGGTGAGGTGTTGGGGTCCCTCCCCTGCCGTGTAGCCCTGGGAGAGGGGCCCTGAGGGCACAGACACGGGGTTTCCTGCCCCTGCTCAGCCTCGTTCCCATTGGTTGGTTTGTGTTCCCTGCGCGGGCAGAAGGACCCTTGGTCCCGTGACTGGAACAGTTCCTGGGCAGAGCTCCGGCCATGCGGCTGGAGAAATAAACATCTCTGAAACAGCTATCAGGAATCTGTCTGTCCATATATATTTCCTTTCCACGGGACTCCTGGTTTGATATATGCGTGTTGCAGGATCCCCACTGCAACAGGTTTTCTAGAATGTAATGTATAATTTTCTACAATGTAACAATGGACTCCTTGGTTCTGTGAGCTACCCTGCTTTTTGCAGAGGTGTCTTTGGTTCCAACAAGGCCCCGCTGTGTCTCAGTGCACCCTGGTTTCCATGCGCATCTGGAGTATCACAAAGGCTCCTTGGTTCCACGAGGTCTTGCTGTGTCACAATGGATGCTGTGCTCCATGAGGCCCTCCAAAGTCATCATGGAGCCTTGATTCCATGTGCTTCCATTGTGTCCCAGGGATCGCCTTGGTTCCATCAGTTTCCTTAGTGGCACAATGCTCTCCATGCTTCCATGATTGCCCACAATGTCACAATGCTCTCCATGCTTCCATGAGGCCCTGCTTTGCCACAATGGTCCCCTTGTGTCCATGAGGCCCCACTGTGTCCCAATGGACGGATGGTTCCATGTGGTTCCGAGCTGTTCCCATGGTCTTCTTGAATCCGCAGTGCAACAATGGACCATTGCTTCCAGGCGGCCTCTGTGTCACAAGGGGCTCCTTGATTCCATGATTCGCCACGGTGTCACCATGGAGCCTTGTTTCTAGGAGGTTCTGTACTGTCACAATTGTCTCCTTGATGCCATGAGCCCCTGCAGTGTCACAATGGCTCCTTGCTTCCATGAGGAACACAAAAGCTTTGCATCAACACTGAGCAACAGCTGCTGAACACACCTGGGAGCACCTGCTTGCATCAAAAGAGGGCTTCAAGCTGAGAATGGCAGCAGCAGCTTCCATCTGCAACAGAGAGCCAGGCAAAGGACAGGGACAGAGAATTCAGTGGAAAGACTTCGAGAATTCTGCTTTCAGAGATCATTCCTGCTCACAGGGTCCCTTGTAGAAAGGGGACATCATTCCAGGCAGCCTGGACTGAGCATGTAGGGTTTGTTGTTTAGGAAACCTGCTCAGGCTTTTCCATTCTTTCCTTACAAACAGGAAAACTTCTCTGGGCCTGTGTGCAGGCAGAGCCCTGAGGAGAGCAGTTGGCACATGGTGCCGTGGGCTGGGACCGCCAGCTGCAGAGCTCAAGGAAAGAAGCCCCGCTGTGTCACAATGGCTCCTTGGCTTCATGTGCATCACCTGTGTCACAATAGTCTCCTTGATTCCATGAGGCCCCACTGTGTCACAATGGCTCCTTGGCTTCATGTGCATCACCTGTGTCACCATGGTCTCCTTGATTCCATGAGGCCTCACTGTGTCACAATGGCTCCTTGGCTTCATGTGCATCACCTGTGTCACCATGGTCTCCTTGATTCCATGAGGCCCCACTGTGTCACAAAGGCTCCTTGCTTCCATGAGGTTCCGCAGTGTCACCATGCTCACCTTTGATCCACATTGTCATAATGGACAATTGCTTCCATGTGGCCCCACTGTGTCACAATAGCCCCTTGGTTCCATAGGTTTTCTAGAATGTAATGTATAATTTTCTACAATGTAACAATGGACTCCTTGGTTCTGGGAGCTACCCTGCTTTTTGCAGAGGTGTCTTTGGTTCCAACAAGGCCCCGCTGTGTCTCAGTGCACCCTGGCTTCCATGCGCATCTGGACTATCACAAAGGCTCCTTGGTTCCACGAGGTCTTGCTGTGTCACAATGGATCCTGTGCTCCATGAGGCCCTCCAAAGTCATCATGGAGCCTTGATTCCATGTGCTTCCATTGTGTCCCAGTGATCGCCTTGGTTCCATCAGTTTCCTTAGTGGCACAATGCTCTCCATGCTTCCATGATTGCCCACAATGTCACAATGCTCTCCATGCTTCCATGAGGCCCTGCTTTGCCACAATGGTCCCCTTGTGCCCATGAGGCCCCGCTGTGTCCCAGTGGACGGAGGGTTCCATGAGGTTCCGTGCTGTCCCCATGGTCTTCTTGAATCCGCAGTGTAACAATGGACCATTGCTTCCAGGCGGCCTCTCTGTGTCACAAGGGGCTCCTTGATTCCATGATTCCCCACGGTGTCACCATGGAGCCTTGTTTCTAGGAGGTTCTGTACTGTCACAATTGTCTCCTTGATGCCATGAGCCCCTGCAGTGTCACAATGGCTCCTTGCTTCCATGAGGAACACAAAAGCTTTGCATCAACACTGAGCAACAGCTGCTGAACACACCTGGGAGCACCTGCTTGCATCAAAAGAGGGCTTCAAGCTGAGAATGGCAGCAGCAGCTTCCATCTGCAACAGAGAGCCAGGCAAAGGACAGGGACAGAGAATTCAGTGGAAAGACTGCGAGAATTCTGCTCCCAGAGATCATTCCTGCTCACAGGGTCCCTTGTAGAAAGGGGACATCATTCCAGGCAGCCTGGACTGAGCATGTAGGGTTTGTTGTTGAGGAAACCTGCTCAGGCTTTTCCATTCTTTCCTTACAAACAGGAAAACTTCTCTGGGCCTGTGTGCAGGCAGAGCCCTGAGGAGAGCAGATGGCACATGGTGCCGTGGGCTGGGACCGCCAGCTGCAGAGCTCAAGGGAAGAAGCCCCGCTGTGTCACAATGGCTCCTTGGCTTCATGTGCATCACCTGTG
Organism: Corvus hawaiiensis; assembly: GCF_020740725.1. Classification (NCBI taxonomy): domain Eukaryota; kingdom Metazoa; phylum Chordata; class Aves; order Passeriformes; family Corvidae; genus Corvus; species Corvus hawaiiensis. The sequence continues at coordinate 4,816,104 of NC_063239.1, read as the reverse complement.
TCACCATGGTCTCCTTGATTCCATGAGGCCCCACTGTGTCACAATGGCTCCTTGGCTTCATGTGCATCACCTGTGTCACCATGGTCTCCTTGATTCCATGAGGCCCCACTGTGTCACAATGGCTCCTTGGCTTCATGTGCATCACCTGTGTCACCATGGTCTCCTTGATTCCATGAGGCCCCACTGTGTCACAATGGCTCCTTGGCTTCATGTGCATCACCTGTGTCACCATGGTCTCCTTGATTCCATGAGGCCCCACTGTGTCACAATGGCTCCTTGCTTCCATGAGGTTCCGCAGTGTCACCATGCTCACCTTTGATCCACATTGTCATAATGGACAATTGCTTCCATGTGGCCCCACTGTGTCACAATAGCCCCTTGGTTCCATAGGTTTTCTAGAATGTAATGTATAATTTTCTACAATGTAACAATGGACTCCTTGGTCCTGGGAGCTACCCTGCTTTTTGCAGAGGTGTCTTTGGTTCCAACAAGGCCCCGCTGTGTCTCAGTGCACCCTGGCTTCCATGCGCATCTGGAGTATCACAAAGGCTCCTTGGTTCCACGAGGTCTTGCTGTGTCACAATGGATGCTGTGCTCCATGAGGCCCTCCAAAGTCATCATGGAGCCTTGATTCCATGTGCTCCCATTGTGTCCCAGTGATCGCCTTGGTTCCATCAGTTTCCTTAGTGGCACAATGCTCTCCATGCTTCCATGATTGCCCACAATGTCACAATGCTCTCCATGCTTCCATGAGGCCCTGCTTTGCCACAATGGTCCCCTTGTGCCCATGAGGCCCCGCTGTGTCCCAGTGGACGGAGGGTTCCATGAGGTTCCATGCTGTCCCCATGGTCTTCTTGAATCCGCAGTGTAACAATGGACCATTGCTACCAGGCGGCCTCTCTGTGTCACAAGGGGCTCCTTGATTCCATGATTCGCCACGGTGTCACCATGGAGCCTTGTTTCTAGGAGGTTCTGTACTGTCACAATTGTCTCCTTGATGCCATGAGCCCCTGCAGTGTCACAATGGCTCCTTGCTTCCATGAGGAACACAAAAGCTTTGCATCAACACTGAGCAACAGCTGCTGAACACACCTGGGAGCACCTGCTTGCATCAACAGAGGGCTTCAAGCTGAGAATGGCAGCAGCAGCTTCCATCTGCAACAGAGAGCCAGGCAAAGGACAGGGACAGAGAATTCAGTGGAAAGACTGCGGGAATTCTGCTCCCAGAGATCATTCCTGCTCACAGGGTCCCTTGTAGAAAGGGGACATCATTCCAGGCAGCCTGGACTGAGCATGTAGGGTTTGTTGTTTAGGAAACCTGCTCAGGCTTTTCCATTCTTTCCTTACAAACAGGAAAACTTCTCTGGGCCTGTGTGCAGGCAGAGCCCTAAGGAGAGCAGTTGGCACATGGTGCCGTGGGCTGGGACCGCCAGCTGCAGAGCTCAAGGGAAGAAGCCCCGCTGTGTCACAATGGCTCCTTGGCTTCATGTGCATCACCTGTGTCACCATGGTCTCCTTGATTCCATGAGGCCCCCCTGTGTCACAATGGCTCCTTGGCTTCATGTGCATCACCTGTGTCACCATGGTCTCCTTGATTCCATGAGGCCCCACTGTGTCACAATGGCTCCTTGGCTTCATGTGCATCACCTGTGTCACCATGGTCTCCTTGATTCCATGAGGCCCCACTGCGTCACAAAGGCTCCTTGCTTCCATGAGGTTCCGCAGTGTCACCATGCTCACCTTTGATCCACATTGTCATAATGGACAATTGCTTCCATGTGGCCCCACTGTGTCACAATAGCCCCTTGGTTCCATAGGTTTTCTAGAATGTAATGTATAATTTTCTACAATGTAACAATGGACTCCTTGGTTCTGGGAGCTACCCTGCTTTTTGCAGAGGTGTCTTTGGTTCCAACAAGGCCCCGCTGTGTCTCAGTGCACCCTGGCTTCCATGCGCATCTGGAGTATCACAAAGGCTCCTTGGTTCCTCGAGGTCTTGCTGTGTCACAATGGATGCTGTGCTCCATGAGGCCCTCCAAAGTCATCATGGAGCCTTGATTCCATGTGCTTCCATTGTGTCCCAGTGATTGCCTTGGTTCCATCAGTTTCCTTAGTGGCACAATGCTCTCCATGCTTCCATGATTGCCCACAATGTCACAATGCTCTCCATGCTTCCATGAGGCCCTGCTTTGCCACAATGGTCCCCTTGTGTCCATGAGGCCCCGCTGTGTCCCAATGGACGGATGGTTCCATGAGGTTCCGTGCTGTTCCCATGGTCTTCTTGAATCCGCAGTGCAACAATGGACCATTGCTTCCAGGCGGCCTCTGTGTCACAAGGGGCTCCTTGATTCCATGATTCCCCACGGTGTCACCATGGAGCCTTGTTTCTAGGAGGTTCTGTACTGTCACAATTGTCTCCTTGATCCCATGAGCCCCTGCAGTGTCACAATGGCTCCTTGCTTCCATGAGGAACACAAAAGCTTTGCATCAACACTGAGCAACAGCTGCTGAACACACCTGGGAGCATCTGCTTGCATCAAAAGAGGGCTTCAAGCTGAGAATGGCAGCAGCAGCTTCCATCTGCAACAGAGAGCCAGGCAAAGGACAGGGACAGAGAATTCAGTGGAAAGACTGCGGGAATTCTGCTTTCAGAGATCATTCCTGCTCACAGGGTCCCTTGTAGAAAGGGGACATCATTCCAGGCAGCCTGGACTGAGCATGTAGGGTTTGTTGTTGAGGAAACCTGCTCAGGCTTTTCCATTCTTTCCTTACAAACAGGAAAACTTCTCTGGGCCTGTGTGCAGGCAGAGCCCTAAGGAGAGCAGTTGGCACATGGTGCCGTGGGCTGGGACCGCCAGCTGCAGAGCTCAAGGGAAGAAGCCCCGCTGTGTCACAATGGCTCCTTGGCTTCATGTGCATCACCTGTGTCACCATGGTCTCCTTGATTCCATGAGGCCCCACTGTGTCACAATGGCTCCTTGGCTTCATGTGCATCACCTGTGTCACCATGGTCTCCTTGATTCCATGAGGCCCTACTGCGTCACAATGGCTCCTTGCTTCCATGAGGTTCCGCAGTGTCACCATGCTCACCTTTGATCCACATTGTCATAATGGACAATTGCTTCCATGTGGCCCCACTGTGTCACAATAGCCCCTTGGTTCCATAGGTTTTTGTTGGGGTCCCTCCCCTGCCGTGTAGCCCTGGGAGAGGGGCCCTGAGGGCACAGACACGGGGTTTCCTGCCCCTGCTCAGCCTCGTTCCCATTGGTTGGTTTGTGTTCCCTGCGCGGGCAGAAGGACCCTTGGTCCCGTGACTGGAACAGTTCCTGGGCAGAGCTCCGGCCATGCGGCTGGAGAAATAAACATCTCTCTGAAACATCTAGCAAGAATCTGTCTGTCCATATATATTTCCTTTCCATGGGACTCCTGGTTTGATATATGCGTGTTGCAGGATCCCCACTGCAACAAATGGTGGAGATTTGTGAGCAGAACCATCCCCGATCCCTAAGCGACTGATTTGTGTGAGTAAACCCTGGAAACTTTGGATTCCTCTTCTTGGTTTTGCTTTGCTATTCCATATCTAAACTATGGAGGAACCGTGGGAAGACTCTTGGCTCTCAGAGCCGCATATGGACATTTATCTTAAACTTAAAATGATTCTTGAACAACGATTTGTAAATTTTAGCTTGATTCAAGCTCAAAAAGAACTGAAACACTTCCTGGCATGGTTGTTTAAGAACTTTTTCTATGTTTCTTGGGATTTAATTCTTACCAAGGGCTTTTGGAAAACCGTTTGGACACAGTTAATATTGGAGTCAAAATATATGCCGATGGAAGAATATTTTCGTGAATATTATTTAGTTACTGAGACTGTTGAGCAATGTCAGCTGTGTCCTGGCAAAGGGAATCCTGGCGCAGGGACCGTGCGGCCCAGGCCACGTGCACCGAGCGCTCTGAGAGCAGCAGCGAGGCAGTTCCCGCGCGCGGGCGGAGCCACGCGAGCCGCAGTGTCGGTGGCGGAGCGGGGAGCGGCGGGACCCGGCGGGACCCGCACGGCGCAGCACAGCGCGTGGTGGAGCGAGCCCCGGGAACGCCCGACCGAGAGGGGCGGCGCGTGGGCAGCGGCTGGCGGCGATGGCGGTGGAACGGAGCCGCGCCCAGCCGAGACGCGCGCTGGAGCAGGGCGCGGGGGAGTCATCGCTCGGGGGCCCGGCCGAGACGTGGGTGCAGCGCCCGGCAGCGGCAGCGAAGCTGCGACCAGAGGAGGCGACGCACGGAGAACTGAGCGGCACGGCCCGGCCCGGCCCGCACAGCCCCGAACGCGACCCCGGGAAGAGCGCGCAGGCACCAGCAGCTCCAACAATTCCAACACGGGAGCGACCGAAGGAGAGAGCAAAGACGCAGCGAGACAGAAAACAGCAGCCACTCGGAAAAAGGAAAAAATCATAGCAACTAAGACCTTAGGGATAGTAAAATGGTATAATGTTAAGCAAAATTATGGTTTTATAACAAGGTGTGACAACCAGCAAGACATATTCGTGCATAGAACTGCTATTAAAAAGAATAACCCTGAAAAATGCATCCCAAGCTTGGGAGATGGAGAGGTGGTGGAATTTAATATTGTAGTAGGGAGAAAAGGGTTACAAGCATCGCAGGTCACTGGGCCTGATGGTGTTCCTGTAAAAGGCAGTATATATGCAAAAAATCGTAGTCATGTTAGACAATATCTCCATTGTAAGCCCCCCCTACAGTTTCCCTTTCCTAATCCCACCTTTCCCTTTTACCCTATGTCCTATTACCCCCAGTGTATTCCTAATCCATTTTTTCATCCATGGTTTCCCTCACAAAACCATGCTTTTGCCAATTGTGTCCCCAAAAATCCCTTTCCAATGCCGAGTGGGGGATGAAAAGGGGGAGGGAAGAAGTTAAACCCTCTCCTGCCTCGGTTTCCCCACAAAGCATGCTCAGAGTTCTGTCTCCCTTCTGTCAGCCCTAAGATGTTCCACAGAATCTGATTGGACATTTAAAGACTCAGGAGGGTGGCTTGTTTTGTTTTGAAACTGTTCTTGTTATGTTTATCCAGTTGTTTTCATTCTCCTTTTATTAAAATAAAACGGGTGAGGTGTTGGGGTCCCTCCCCTGCCGTGTAGCCCTGGGAGAGGGGCCCTGAGGGCACAGACACGGGGTTTCCTGCCCCTGCTCAGCCTCGTTCCCATTGGTTGGTTTGTGTTCCCTGCGCGGGCAGAAGGACCCTTGGTCCCGTGACTGGAACAGTTCCTGGGCAGAGCTCCGGCCATGCGGCTGGAGAAATAAACATCTCTGAAACAGCTATCAGGAATCTGTCTGTCCATATATATTTCCTTTCCACGGGACTCCTGGTTTGATATATGCGTGTTGCAGGATCCCCACTGCAACAGGTTTTCTAGAATGTAATGTATAATTTTCTACAATGTAACAATGGACTCCTTGGTTCTGGGAGCTACCCTGCTTTTTGCAGAGGTGTCTTTGGTTCCAACAAGGCCCCGCTGTGTCTCAGTGCACCCTGGTTTCCATGCGCATCTGGAGTATCACAAAGGCTCCTTGGTTCCACGAGGTCTTGCTGTGTCACAATGGATGCTGTGCTCCATGAGGCCCTCCAAAGTCATCATGGAGCCTTGATTCCATGTGCTTCCATTGTGTCCCAGGGATCGCCTTGGTTCCATCAGTTTCCTTAGTGGCACAATGCTCTCCATGCTTCCATGATTGCCCACAATGTCACAATGCTCTCCATGCTTCCATGAGGCCCTGCTTTGCCACAATGGTCCCCTTGTGTCCATGAGGCCCCACTGTGTCCCAATGGACGGATGGTTCCATGTGGTTCCGAGCTGTTCCCATGGTCTTCTTGAATCCGCAGTGCAACAATGGACCATTGCTTCCAGGCGGCCTCTGTGTCACAAGGGGCTCCTTGATTCCATGATTCGCCACGGTGTCACCATGGAGCCTTGTTTCTAGGAGGTTCTGTACTGTCACAATTGTCTCCTTGATGCCATGAGCCCCTGCAGTGTCACAATGGCTCCTTGCTTCCATGAGGAACACAAAAGCTTTGCATCAACACTGAGCAACAGCTGCTGAACACACCTGGGAGCACCTGCTTGCATCAAAAGAGGGCTTCAAGCTGAGAATGGCAGCAGCAGCTTCCATCTGCAACAGAGAGCCAGGCAAAGGACAGGGACAGAGAATTCAGTGGAAAGACTTCGAGAATTCTGCTTTCAGAGATCATTCCTGCTCACAGGGTCCCTTGTAGAAAGGGGACATCATTCCAGGCAGCCTGGACTGAGCATGTAGGGTTTGTTGTTGAGGAAACCTGCTCAGGCTTTTCCATTCTTTCCTTACAAACAGGAAAACTTCTCTGGGCCTGTGTGCAGGCAGAGCCCTGAGGAGAGCAGTTGGCACATGGTGCCGTGGGCTGGGACCGCCAGCTGCAGAGCTCAAGGAAAGAAGCCCCGCTGTGTCACAATGGCTCCTTGGCTTCATGTGCATCACCTGTGTCACAATAGTCTCCTTGATTCCATGAGGCCCCACTGTGTCACAATGGCTCCTTGGCTTCATGTGCATCACCTGTGTCACCATGGTCTCCTTGATTCCATGAGGCCTCACTGTGTCACAATGGCTCCTTGGCTTCATGTGCATCACCTGTGTCACCATGGTCTCCTTGATTCCATGAGGCCCCACTGCGTCACAAAGGCTCCTTGCTTCCATGAGGTTCCGCAGTGTCACCATGCTCACCTTTGATCCACATTGTCATAATGGACAATTGCTTCCATGTGGCCCCACTGTGTCACAATAGCCCCTTGGTTCCATAGGTTTTCTAGAATGTAATGTATAATTTTCTACAATGTAACAATGGACTCCTTGGTTCTGGGAGCTACCCTGCTTTTTGCAGAGGTGTCTTTGGTTCCAACAAGGCCCCGCTGTGTCTCAGTGCACCCTGGCTTCCATGCGCATCTGGAGTATCACAAAGGCTCCTTGGTTCCACGAGGTCTTGCTGTGTCACAATGGATCCTGTGCTCCATGAGGCCCTCCAAAGTCATCATGGAGCCTTGATTCCATGTGCTTCCATTGTGTCCCAGTGATCGCCTTGGTTCCATCAGTTTCCTTAGTGGCACAATGCTCTCCATGCTTCCATGACTGCCCACAATGTCACAATGCTCTCCATGCTTCCATGAGGCCCTGCTTTGCCACAATGGTCCCCTTGTGCCCATGAGGCCCCGCTGTGTCCCAGTGGACGGAGGGTTCCATGAGGTTCCGTGCTGTCCCCATGGTCTTCTTGAATCCGCAGTGTAACAATGGACCATTGCTTCCAGGCGGCCTCTCTGTGTCACAAGGGGCTCCTTGATTCCATGATTCGCCACGGTGTCACCATGGAGCCTTGTTTCTAGGAGGTTCTGTACTGTCACAATTGTCTCCTTGATGCCATGAGCCCCTGCAGTGTCACAATGGCTCCTTGCTTCCATGAGGAACACAAAAGCTTTGCATCAACACTGAGCAACAGCTGCTGAACACACCTGGGAGCACCTGCTTGCATCAAAAGAGGGCTTCAAGCTGAGAATGGCAGCAGCAGCTTCCATCTGCAACAGAGAGCCAGGCAAAGGACAGGGACAGAGAATTCAGTGGAAAGACTGCGAGAATTCTGCTCCCAGAGATCATTCCTGCTCACAGGGTCCCTTGTAGAAAGGGGACATCATTCCAGGCAGCCTGGACTGAGCATGTAGGGTTTGTTGTTGAGGAAACCTGCTCAGGCTTTTCCATTCTTTCCTTACAAACAGGAAAACTTCTCTGGGCCTGTGTGCAGGCAGAGCCCTGAGGAGAGCAGATGGCACATGGTGCCGTGGGCTGGGACCGCCAGCTGCAGAGCTCAAGGGAAGAAGCCCCGCTGTGTCACAATGGCTCCTTGGCTTCATGTGCATCACCTGTGTCACCATGGTCTCCTTGATTCCATGAGGCCCCACTGTGTCACAATGGCTCCTTGGCTTCATGTGCATCACCTGTGTCACCATGGTCTCCTTGATTCCATGAGGCCCCACTGTGTCACAATGGCTCCTTGGCTTCATGTGCATCACCTGTGTCACCATGGTCTCCTTGATTCCATGAGGCCCCACTGTGTCACAATGGCTCCTTGGCTTCATGTGCATCACCTGTGTCACCATGGTCTCCTTGATTCCATGAGGCCCCACTGTGTCACAATGGCTCCTTGCTTCCATGAGGTTCCGCAGTGTCACCATGCTCACCTTTGATCCACATTGTCATAATGGACAATTGCTTCCATGTGGCCCCACTGTGTCACAATAGCCCCTTGGTTCCATAGGTTTTCTAGAATGTAATGTATAATTTTCTACAATGTAACAATGGACTCCTTGGTTCTGGGAGCTACCCTGCTTTTTGCAGAGGTGTCTTTGGTTCCAACAAGGCCCCGCTGTGTCTCAGTGCACCCTGGCTTCCATGCGCATCTGGACTATCACAAAGGCTCCTTGGTTCCACGAGGTCTTGCTGTGTCACAATGGATGCTGTGCTCCATGAGGCCCTCCAAAATATTCATGGAGCCTTGATTCCATGTGCTTCCATTGTGGCCCAGTGATCGCCTTGGTTCCATCAATTTCCTTAGTGGCACAATGCTCTCCATGCTTCCATGATTGCCCACAATGTCACAATGCTCTCCATGCTTCCATGAGGCCCTGCTTTGCCACAATGGTCCCCTTGTGTCCATGAGGCCCCGCTGTGTCCCAGTGGACGGAGGGTTCCATGAGGTTCCGTGCTGTCCCCATGGTCTTCTTGAATCCGCAGTGTAACAATGGACCATTGCTTCCAGGCGGCCTCTCTGTGTCACAAGGGGCTCCTTGATTCCATGATTCCCCACGGCGTCACCATGGAGCCTTGTTTCTAGGAGGTTCTGTACTGTCACAATTGTCTCCTGGATCCCATGAGCCCCTGCAGTGTCACAATGGCTCCTTGCTTCCATGAGGAACACAAAAGCTTTGCATCAACACTGAGCAACAGCTGCTGAACACACCTGGGAGCACCTGCTTGCATCAAAAGAGGGCTTCAAGCTGAGAATGGCAGCAGCAGCTTCCATCTGCAACAGAGAGCCAGGCAAAGGACAGGGACAGAGAATTCAGTGGAAAGACTGCGGGAATTCTGCTCCCAGAGATCATTCCTGCTCACAGGGTCCCTTGTAGAAAGGGGACATCATTCCAGGCAGCCTGGACTGAGCATGTAGGGTTTGTTGTTGAGGAAACCTGCTCAGGCTTTTCCATTCTTTCCTTACAAACAGGAAAACTTCTCTGGGCCTGTGTGCAGGCAGAGCCCTAAGGAGAGCAGTTGGCACATGGTGCCGTGGGCTGGGACAGCCAGCTGCAGAGCTCAAGGGAAGAAGCCCCGCTGTGTCACAATGGCTCCTTGGCTTCATGTGCATCACCTGTGTCACCATGGTCTCCTTGATTCCATGAGGCCCCACTGCGTCACAATGGCTCCTTGCTTCCATGAGGTTCCGCAGTGTCACCATGCTCACCTTTGATCCACATTGTCATAATGGACAATTGCTTCCATGTGGCCCCACTGTGTCACAATAGCCCCTTGGTTCCATAGGTTTTTGTTGGGGTCCCTCCCCTGCCGTGTAGCCCTGGGAGAGGGGCCCTGAGGGCACAGACATGGGGTTTCCTGCCCCTGCTCAGCCTCGTTCCCATTGGTTGGTTTGTGTTCCCTGCGCGGGCAGAAGGACCCTTGGTCCCGTGACTGGAACAGTTCCTGGGCAGAGCTCCGGCCATGCGGCTGGAGAAATAAACATCTCTCTGAAACATCTAGCAAGAATCTGTCTGTCCATATATATTTCCTTTCCATGGGACTCCTGGTTTGATATATGCGTGTTGCAGGATCCCCACTGCAACAAATGGTGGAGATTTGTGAGCAGAACGATCCCCGATCCCTAAGCGACTGATTTGTGTGAGTAAACCCTGGAAACTTTGGATTCCTCTTCTTGGTTTTGCTTTGCTATTCCATATCTAAACTATGGAGGAACCGTGGGAAGACTCTTGGCTCTCAGAGCCGCATATGGACATTTATCTTAAACTTAAAATGATTCTTGAACAACGATTTGTAAATTTTAGCTTGATTCAAGCTCAAAAAGAACTGAAACACTTCCTGGCATGGTTGTTTAAGAACTTTTTCTATGTTTCTTGGGATTTAATTCTTACCAAGGGCTTTTGGAAAACCGTTTGGACACAGTTAATATTGGAGTCAAAATATATGCCGATGGAAGAATATTTTCGTGAATATTATTTAGTTACTGAGACTGTTGAGCAATGTCAGCTGTGTCCTGGCAAAGGGAATCCTGGCGCAGGGACCGTGCGGCCCAGGCCACGTGCACCGAGCGCTCTGAGAGCAGCAGCGAGGCAGTTCCCGCGCGCGGGCGGAGCCACGCGAGCCGCAGTGTCGGTGGCGGAGCGGGGAGCGGCGGGACCCGGCGGGACCCGCACGGCGCAGCACAGCGCGTGGTGGAGCGAGCCCCGGGAACGCCCGACCGAGAGGGGCGGCGCGTGGGCAGCGGCTGGCGGCGATGGCGGTGGAACGGAGCCGCGCCCAGCCGAGACGCGCGCTGGAGCAGGGCGCGGGGGAGTCATCGCTCGGGGGCCCGGCCGAGACGTGGGTGCAGCGCCCGGCAGCGGCAGCGAAGCTGCGACCAGAGGAGGCGACGCACGGAGAACTGAGCGGCACGGCCCGGCCCGGCCCGCACAGCCCCGAACGCGACCCCGGGAAGAGCGCGCAGGCACCAGCAGCTCCAACAATTCCAACACGGGAGCGACCGAAGGAGAGAGCAAAGACGCAGCGAGACAGAAAACAGCAGCCACTCGGAAAAAGGAAAAAATCATAGCAACTAAGACCTTAGGGATAGTAAAATGGTATAATGTTAAGCAAAATTATGGTTTTATAACAAGGTGTGACAACCAGCAAGACATATTCGTGCATAGAACTGCTATTAAAAAGAATAACCCTGAAAAATGCATCCCAAGCTTGGGAGATGGAGAGGTGGTGGAATTTAATATTGTAGTAGGGAGAAAAGGGTTACAAGCATCGCAGGTCACTGGGCCTGATGGTGTTCCTGTAAAAGGCAGTATATATGCAAAAAATCGTAGTCATGTTAGACAATATCTCCATTGTAAGCCCCCCCTACAGTTTCCCTTTCCTAATCCCACCTTTCCCTTTTACCCTATGTCCTATTACCCCCAGTGTATTCCTAATCCATTTTTTCATCCATGGTTTCCCTCACAAAACCATGCTTTTGCCAATTGTGTCCCCAAAAATCCCTTTCCAATGCCGAGTGGGGGATGAAAAGGGGGAGGGAAGAAGTTAAACCCTCTCCTGCCTCGGTTTCCCCACAAAGCATGCTCAGAGTTCTGTCTCCCTTCTGTCAGCCCTAAGATGTTCCACAGAATCTGATTGGACATTTAAAGACTCAGGAGGGTGGCTTGTTTTGTTTTGAAACTGTTCTTGTTATGTTTATCCAGTTGTTTTCATTCTCCTTTTATTAAAATAAAACGGGTGAGGTGTTGGGGTCCCTCCCCTGCCGTGTAGCCCTGGGAGAGGGGCCCTGAGGGCACAGACACGGGGTTTCCTGCCCCTGCTCAGCCTCGTTCCCATTGGTTGGTTTGCGTTCCCTGCGCGGGCAGAAGGACCCTTGGTCCCGTGACTGGAACAGTTCCTGGGCAGAGCTCCGGCCATGCGGCTGGAGAAATAAACATCTCTGAAACAGCTATCAGGAATCTGTCTGTCCATATATATTTCCTTTCCACGGGACTCCTGGTTTGATATATGCGTGTTGCAGGATCCCCACTGCAACAGGTTTTCTAGAATGTAATGTATAATTTTCTACAATGTAACAATGGACTCCTTGGTTCTGTGAGCTACCCTGCTTTTTGCAGAGGTGTCTTTGGTTCCAACAAGGCCCCGCTGTGTCTCAGTGCACCCTGGTTTCCATGCGCATCTGGAGTATCACAAAGGCTCCTTGGTTCCACGAGGTCTTGCTGTGTCACAATGGATGCTGTGCTCCATGAGGCCCTCCAAAGTCATCATGGAGCCTTGATTCCATGTGCTTCCATTGTGTCCCAGGGATCGCCTTGGTTCCATCAGTTTCCTTAGTGGCACAATGCTCTCCATGCTTCCATGATTGCCCACAATGTCACAATGCTCTCCATGCTTCCATGAGGCCCTGCTTTGCCACAATGGTCCCCTTGTGCCCATGAGGCCCCACTGTGTCCCAATGGACGGATGGTTCCATGTGGTTCCGAGCTGTTCCCATGGTCTTCTTGAATCCGCAGTGCAACAATGGACCATTGCTTCCAGGCGGCCTCTGTGTCACAAGGGGCTCCTTGATTCCATGATTCGCCACGGTGTCACCATGGAGCCTTGTTTCTAGGAGGTTCTGTACTGTCACAATTGTCTCCTTGATGCCATGAGCCCCTGCAGTGTCACAATGGCTCCTTGCTTCCATGAGGAACACAAAAGCTTTGCATCAACACTGAGCAACAGCTGCTGAACACACCTGGGAGCACCTGCTTGCATCAAAAGAGGGCTTCAAGCTGAGAATGGCAGCAGCAGCTTCCATCTGCAACAGAGAGCCAGGCAAAGGACAGGGACAGAGAATTCAGTGGAAAGACTTCGAGAATTCTGCTTTCAGAGATCATTCCTGCTCACAGGGTCCCTTGTAGAAAGGGGACATCATTCCAGGCAGCCTGGACTGAGCATGTAGGGTTTGTTGTTGAGGAAACCTGCTCAGGCTTTTCCATTCTTTCCTTACAAACAGGAAAACTTCTCTGGGCCTGTGTGCAGGCAGAGCCCTAAGGAGAGCAGTTGGCACATGGTGCCGTGGGCTGGGACCGCCAGCTGCAGAGCTCAAGGGAAGAAGCCCCGCTGTGTCACAATGGCTCCTTGGCTTCATGTGCATCACCTGTGTCACAATAGTCTCCTTGATTCCATGAGGCCCCACTGTGTCACAATGGCTCCTTGGCTTCATGTGCATCACCTGTGTCACCATGGTCTCCTTGATTCCATGAGGCCTCACTGTGTCACAATGGCTCCTTGGCTTCATGTGCATCACCTGTGTCACCATGGTCTCCTTGATTCCATGAGGCCCCACTGCGTCACAAAGGCTCCTTGCTTCCATGAGGTTCCGCAGTGTCACCATGCTCACCTTTGATCCACATTGTCATAATGGACAATTGCTTCCATGTGGCCCCACTGTGTCACAATAGCCCCTTGGTTCCATAGGTTTTCTAGAATGTAATGTATAATTTTCTACAATGTAACAATGGACTCCTTGGTTCTGGGAGCTACCCTGCTTTTTGCAGAGGTGTCTTTGGTTCCAACAAGGCCCCGCTGTGTCTCAGTGCACCCTGGCTTCCATGCGCATCTGGACTATCACAAAGGCTCCTTGGTTCCACGAGGTCTTGCTGTGTCACAATGGATGCTGTGCTCCATGAGGCCCTCCAAAGTCATCATGGAGCCTTGATTCCATGTGCTTCCATTGTGTCCCAGTGATCGCCTTGGTTCCATCAGTTTCCTTAGTGGCACAATGCTCTCCATGCTTCCATGACTGCCCACAATGTCACAATGCTCTCCATGCTTCCATGAGGCCCTGCTTTGCCACAATGGTCCCCTTGTGCCCATGAGGCCCCGCTGTGTCCCAGTGGACGGAGGGTTCCATGAGGTTCCGTGCTGTCCCCATGGTCTTCTTGAATCCGCAGTGTAACAATGGACCATTGCTTCCAGGCGGCCTCTCTGTGTCACAAGGGGCTCCTTGATTCCATGATTCCCCACGGTGTCACCATGGAGCCTTGTTTCTAGGAGGTTCTGTACTGTCACAATTGTCTCCTTGATGCCATGAGCCCCTGCAGTGTCACAATGGCTCCTTGCTTCCATGAGGAACACAAAAGCTTTGCATCAACACTGAGCAACAGCTGCTGAACACACCTGGGAGCACCTGCTTGCATCAAAAGAGGGCTTCAAGCTGAGAATGGCAGCAGCAGCTTCCATCTGCAACAGAGAGCCAGGCAAAGGACAGGGACAGAGAATTCAGTGGAAAGACTGTGAGAATTCTGCTCCCAGAGATCATTCCTGCTCACAGGGTCCCTTGTAGAAAGGGGACATCATTCCAGGCAGCCTGGACTGAGCATGTAGGGTTTGTTGTTGAGGAAACCTGCTCAGGCTTTTCCATTCTTTCCTTACAAACAGGAAAACTTCTCTGGGCCTGTGTGCAGGCAGAGCCCTGAGGAGAGCAGATGGCACATGGTGCCGTGGGCTGGGACCGCCAGCTGCAGAGCTCAAGGGAAGAAGCCCCGCTGTGTCACAATGGCTCCTTGGCTTCATGTGCATCACCTGTGTCACCATGGTCTCCTTGATTCCATGAGGCCCCACTGTGTCACAATGGCTCCTTGGCTTCATGTGCATCACCTGTGTCACCATGGTCTCCTTGATTCCATGAGGCCCCACTGTGTCACAATGGCTCCTTGGCTTCATGTGCATCACCTGTGTCACCATGGTCTCCTTGATTCCATGAGGCCCCACTGTGTCACAATGGCTCCTTGGCTTCATGTGCATCACCTGTGTCACCATGGTCTCCTTGATTCCATGAGGCCCCACTGTGTCACAATGGCTCCTTGCTTCCATGAGGTTCCGCAGTGTCACCATGCTCACCTTTGATCCACATTGTCATAATGGACAATTGCTTCCATGTGGCCCCACTGTGTCACAATAGCCCCTTGGTTCCATAGGTTTTCTAGAATGTAATGTATAATTTTCTACAATGTAACAATGGACTCCTTGGTCCTGGGAGCTACCCTGCTTTTTGCAGAGGTGTCTTTGGTTCCAACAAGGCCCCGCTGTGTCTCAGTGCACCCTGGCTTCCATGCGCATCTGGAGTATCACAAAGGCTCCTTGGTTCCACGAGGTCTTGCTGTGTCACAATGGATGCTGTGCTCCATGAGGCCCTCCAAAGTCATCATGGAGCCTTGATTCCATGTGCTTCCATTGTGTCCCAGAGATCGCCTTGGTTCCATCAGTTTCCTTAGTGGCACAATGCTCTCCATGCTTCCATGATTGCCCACAATGTCACAATGCTCTCCATGCTTCCATGAGGCCCTGCTTTGCCACAATGGTCCCCTTGTGCCCATGAGGCCCCGCTGTGTCCCAGTGGACGGAGGGTTCCATGAGGTTCCATGCTGTCCCCATGGTCTTCTTGAATCCGCAGTGTAACAATGGACCATTGCTACCAGGCGGCCTCTCTGTGTCACAAGGGGCTCCTTGATTCCATGATTCGCCACGGTGTCACCATGGAGCCTTGTTTCTAGGAGGTTCTGTACTGTCACAATTGTCTCCTTGATGCCATGAGCCCCTGCAGTGTCACAATGGCTCCTTGCTTCCATGAGGAACACAAAAGCTTTGCATCAACACTGAGCAACAGCTGCTGAACACACCTGGGAGCACCTGCTTGCATCAACAGAGGGCTTCAAGCTGAGAATGGCAGCAGCAGCTTCCATCTGCAACAGAGAGCCAGGCAAAGGACAGGGACAGAGAATTCAGTGGAAAGACTGCGGGAATTCTGCTCCCAGAGATCATTCCTGCTCACAGGGTCCCTTGTAGAAAGGGGACATCATTCCAGGCAGCCTGGACTGAGCATGTAGGGTTTGTTGTTTAGGAAACCTGCTCAGGCTTTTCCATTCTTTCCTTACAAACAGGAAAACTTCTCTGGGCCTGTGTGCAGGCAGAGCCCTAAGGAGAGCAGTTGGCACATGGTGCCGTGGGCTGGGACCGCCAGCTGCAGAGGTGAAGGGAAGAAGCCCCGCTGTGTCACAATGGCTCCTTGGCTTCATGTGCATCACCTGTGTCACCATGGTCTCCTTGATTCCATGAGGCCCCACTGTGTCACAATGGCTCCTTGGCTTCATGTGCATCACCTGTGTCACCATGGTCTCCTTGATTCCATGAGGCCCCACTGCGTCACAATGGCTCCTTGGCTTCATGTGCATCACCTGTGTCACCATGGTCTCCTTGATTCCATGAGGCCCCACTGCGTCACAAAGGCTCCTTGCTTCCATGAGGTTCCGCAGTGTCACCATGCTCACCTTTGATCCACATTGTCATAATGGACAATTGCTTCCATGTGGCCCCACTGTGTCACAATAGCCCCTTGGTTCCATAGGTTTTCTAGAATGTAATGTATAATTTTCTACAATGTAACAATGGACTCCTTGGTTCTGGGAGCTACCCTGCTTTTTGCAGAGGTGTCTTTGGTTCCAACAAGGCCCCGCTGTGTCTCAGTGCACCCTGGCTTCCATGCGCATCTGGAGTATCACAAAGGCTCCTTGGTTCCTCGAGGTCTTGCTGTGTCACAATGGATCCTGTGCTCCATGAGGCCCTCCAAAGTCATCATGGAGCCTTGATTCCATGTGCTTCCATTGTGTCCCAGTGATCGCCTTGGTTCCATCAGTTTCCTTAGTGGCACAATGCTCTCCATGCTTCCATGATTGCCCACAATGTCACAATGCTCTCCATGCTTCCATGAGGCCCTGCTTTGCCACAATGGTCCCCTTGTGTCCATGAGGCCCCGCTGTGTCCCAATGGACGGATGGTTCCATGAGGTTCCGTGCTGTTCCCATGGTCTTCTTGAATCCGCAGTGCAACAATGGACCATTGCTTCCAGGCGGCCTCTGTGTCACAAGGGGCTCCTTGATTCCATGATTCCCCACGGTGTCACCATGAAGCCTTGTTTCTAGGAGGTTCTGTACTGTCACAATTGTCTCCTTGATGCCATGAGCCCCTGCAGTGTCACAATGGCTCCTTGCTTCCATGAGGAACACAAAAGCTTTGCATCAACACTGAGCAACAGCTGCTGAACACACCTGGGAGCATCTGCTTGCATCAACAGAGGGCTTCAAGCTGAGAATGGCAGCAGCAGCTTCCATCTGCAACAGAGAGCCAGGCAAAGGACAGGGACAGAGAATTCAGTGGAAAGACTGCGGGAATTCTGCTTTCAGAGATCATTCCTGCTCACAGGGTCCCTTGTAGAAAGGGGACATCATTCCAGGCAGCCTGGACGGAGCATGTAGGGTTTGTTGTTGAGGAAACCTGCTCAGGCTTTTCCATTCTTTCCTTACAAACAGGAAAACTTCTCTGGGCCTGTGTGCAGGCAGAGCCCTAAGGAGAGCAGTTGGCACATGGTGCCGTGGGCTGGGACAGCCAGCTGCAGAGCTCAAGGGAAGAAGCCCCGCTGTGTCACAATGGCTCCTTGGCTTCATGTGCATCACCTGTGTCACAATAGTCTCCTTGATTCCATGAGGCCCCGCTGTGTCACAATGGCTCCTTGGCTTCATGTGCATCACCTGTGTCACCATGGTCTCCTTGATTCCATGAGGCCCCACTGCGTCACAAAGGCTCCTTGCTTCCATGAGGTTCCGCAGTGTCACCATGCTCACCTTTGATCCACATTGTCATAATGGACAATTGCTTCCATGTGGCCCCACTGTGTCACAATAGCCCCTTGGTTCCATAGGTTTTCTAGAATGTAATGTATAATTTTCTACAATGTAACAATGGACTCCTTGGTTCTGGGAGCTACCCTGCTTTTTGCAGAGGTGTCTTTGGTTCCAACAAGGCCCCGCTGTGTCTCAGTGCACCCTGGCTTCCATGCGCATCTGGAGTATCACAAAGGCTCCTTGGTTCCTCGAGGTCTTGCTGTGTCACAATGGATCCTGTGCTCCATGAGGCCCTCCAAAGTCATCATGGAGCCTTGATTCCATGTGCTTCCATTGTGTCCCAGTGATCGCCTTGGTTCCATCAGTTTCCTTAGTGGCACAATGCTCTCCATGCTTCCATGATTGCCCACAATGTCACAATGCTCTCCATGCTTCCATGAGGCCCTGCTTTGCCACAATGGTCCCCTTGTGCCCATGAGGCCCCGCTGTGTCCCAGTGGACGGAGGGTTCCATGAGGTTCCGTGCTGTCCCCATGGTCTTCTTGAATCCGCAGTGTAACAATGGACCATTGCTTCCAGGCGGCCTCTCTGTGTCACAAGGGGCTCCTTGATTCCATGATTCCCCACGGTGTCACCATGGAGCCTTGTTTCTAGGAGGTTCTGTACTGTCACAATTGTCTCCTTGATGCCATGAGCCCCTGCAGTGTCACAATGGCTCCTTGCTTCCATGAGGAACACAAAAGCTTTGCATCAACACTGAGCAACAGCTGCTGAACACACCTGGGAGCACCTGCTTGCATCAACAGAGGGCTTCAAGCTGAGAATGGCAGCAGCAGCTTCCATCTGCAACAGAGAGCCAGGCAAAGGACAGGGACAGAGAATTCAGTGGAAAGACTGCGGGAATTCTGCTTTCAGAGATCATTCCTGCTCACAGTGTCCCTTGTAGAAAGGGGACATCATTCCAGGCAGCCTGGACTGAGCATGTAGGGTTTGTTGTTTAGGAAACCTGCTCAGGCTTTTCCATTCTTTCCTTACAAACAGGAAAACTTCTCTGGGCCTGTGTGCAGGCAGAGCCCTGAGGAGAGCAGTTGGCACATGGTGCCGTGGGCTGGGACCGCCAGCTGCAGAGCTCAAGGGAAGAAGCCCCGCTGTGTCACAATGGCTCCTTGGCTTCATGTGCATCACCTGTGTCACCATGGTCTCCTTGATTCCATGAGGCCCCACTGCGTCACAAAGGCTCCTTGCTTCCATGAGGTTCCGCAGTGTCACCATGCTCACCTTTGATCCACATTGTCATAATGGACAATTGCTTCCATGTGGCCCCACTGTGTCACAATAGCCCCTTGGTTCCATAGGTTTTCTAGAATGTAATGTATAATTTTCTACAATGTAACAATGGACTCCTTGGTTCTGGGAGCTACCCTGCTTTTTGCAGAGGTGTCTTTGGTTCCAACAAGGCCCCGCTGTGTCTCAGTGCACCCTGGCTTCCATGCGCATCTGGAGTATCACAAAGGCTCCTTGGTTCCTCGAGGTCTTGCTGTGTCACAATGGATGCTGTGCTCCATGAGGCCCTCCAAAGTCATCATGGAGCCTTGATTCCATGTGCTTCCATTGTGTCCCAGTGATCGCCTTGGTTCCATCAGTTTCCTTAGTGGCACAATGCTCTCCATGCTTCCATGATTGCCCACAATGTCACAATGCTCTCCATGCTTCCATGAGGCCCTGCTTTGCCACAATGGTCCCCTTGTGTCCATGAGGCCCCGCTGTGTCCCAATGGACGGATGGTTCCATGAGGTTCCGTGCTGTTCCCATGGTCTTCTTGAATCCGCAGTGCAACAATGGACCATTGCTTCCAGGCGGCCTCTGTGTCACAAGGGGCTCCTTGATTCCATGATTCCCCACGGTGTCACCATGGAGCCTTGTTTCTAGGAGGTTCTGTACTGTCACAATTGTCTCCTTGATGCCATGAGCTCCTGCAGTGTCACAATGGCTCCTTGCTTCCATGAGGAACACAAAAGCTTTGCATCAACACTGAGCAACAGCTGCTGAACACACCTGGGAGCATCTGCTTGCATCAAAAGAGGGCTTCAAGCTGAGAATGGCAGCAGCAGCTTCCATCTGCAACAGAGAGCCAGGCAAAGGACAGGGACAGAGAATTCAGTGGAAAGACTGCGGGAATTCTGCTTTCAGAGATCATTCCTGCTCACAGGGTCCCTTGTAGAAAGGGGACATCATTCCAGGCAGCCTGGACTGAGCATGTAGGGTTTGTTGTTGAGGAAACCTGCTCAGGCTTTTCCATTCTTTCCTTACAAACAGGAAAACTTCTCTGGGCCTGTGTGCAGGCAGAGCCCTAAGGAGAGCAGTTGGCACATGGTGCCGTGGGCTGGGACCGCCAGCTGCAGAGCTCAAGGGAAGAAGCCCCGCTGTGTCACAATGGCTCCTTGGCTTCATGTGCATCACCTGTGTCACCATGGTCTCCTTGATTCCATGAGGCCCCACTGTGTCACAATGGCTCCTTGGCTTCATGTGCATCACCTGTGTCACCATGGTCTCCTTGATTCCATGAGGCCCCACTGCGTCACAATGGCTCCTTGCTTCCATGAGGTTCCGCAGTGTCACCATGCTCACCTTTGATCCACATTGTCATAATGGACAATTGCTTCCATGTGGCCCCACTGTGTCACAATAGCCCCTTGGTTCCATAGGTTTTCTAGAATGTAATGTATAATTTTCTACAATGTAACAATGGACTCCTTGGTTCTGGGAGCTACCCTGCTTTTTGCAGAGGTGTCTTTGGTTCCAACAAGGCCCCGCTGTGTCTCAGTGCACCCTGGCTTCCATGCGCATCTGGAGTATCACAAAGGCTCCTTGGTTCCACGAGGTCTTGCTGTGTCACAATGGATGCTGTGCTCCATGAGGCCCTCCAAAATATTCATGGAGCCTTGATTCCATGTGCTTCCATTGTGGCCCAGTGATCGCCTTGGTTCCATCAATTTCCTTAGTGGCACAATGCTCTCCATGCTTCCATGATTGCCCACAATGTCACAATGCTCTCCATGCTTCCATGAGGCCCTGCTTTGCCACAATGGTCCCCTTGTGTCCATGAGGCCCCGCTGTGTCCCAGTGGACGGAGGGTTCCATGAGGTTCCGTGCTGTCCCCATGGTCTTCTTGAATCCGCAGTGTAACAATGGACCATTGCTTCCAGGCGGCCTCTCTGTGTCACAAGGGGCTCCTTGATTCCATGATTCCCCACGGCGTCACCATGGAGCCTTGTTTCTAGGAGGTTCTGTACTGTCACAATTGTCTCCTGGATCCCATGAGCCCCTGCAGTGTCACAATGGCTCCTTGCTTCCATGAGGAACACAAAAGCTTTGCATCAACACTGAGCAACAGCTGCTGAACACACCTGGGAGCATCTGCTTGCATCAAAAGAGGGCTTCAAGCTGAGAATGGCAGCAGCAGCTTCCATCTGCAACAGAGAGCCAGGCAAAGGACAGGGACAGAGAATTCAGTGGAAAGACTGCGGGAATTCTGCTTTCAGAGATCATTCCTGCTCACAGGGTCCCTTGTAGAAAGGGGACATCATTCCAGGCAGCCTGGACTGAGCATGTAGGGTTTGTTGTTGAGGAAACCTGCTCAGGCTTTTCCATTCTTTCCTTACAAACAGGAAAACTTCTCTGGGCCTGTGTGCAGGCAGAGCCCTAAGGAGAGCAGT
The DNA here is from genome assembly GCF_020740725.1 of Corvus hawaiiensis. Classification (NCBI taxonomy): domain Eukaryota; kingdom Metazoa; phylum Chordata; class Aves; order Passeriformes; family Corvidae; genus Corvus; species Corvus hawaiiensis. The sequence continues at coordinate 4,794,891 of NC_063239.1, read as the reverse complement.
TGGCACATGGTGCCGTGGGCTGGGACAGCCAGCTGCAGAGCTCAAGGGAAGAAGCCCCGCTGTGTCACAATGGCTCCTTGGCTTCATGTGCATCACCTGTGTCACCATGGTCTCCTTGATTCCATGAGGCCCCACTGCGTCACAATGGCTCCTTGCTTCCATGAGGTTCCGCAGTGTCACCATGCTCACCTTTGATCCACATTGTCATAATGGACAATTGCTTCCATGTGGCCCCACTGTGTCACAATAGCCCCTTGGTTCCATAGGTTTTTGTTGGGGTCCCTCCCCTGCCGTGTAGCCCTGGGAGAGGGGCCCTGAGGGCACAGACACGGGGTTTCCTGCCCCTGCTCAGCCTCGTTCCCATTGGTTGGTTTGTGTTCCCTGCGCGGGCAGAAGGACCCTTGGTCCCGTGACTGGAACAGTTCCTGGGCAGAGCTCCGGCCATGCGGCTGGAGAAATAAACATCTCTCTGAAACATCTAGCAAGAATCTGTCTGTGCATATATATTTCCTTTCCATGGGACTCCTGGTTTGATATATGCGTGTTGCAGGATCCCCACTGCAACAAATGGTGGAGATTTGTGAGCAGAACCATCCCCGATCCCTAAGCGACTGATTTGTGTGAGTAAACCCTGGAAACTTTGGATTCCTCTTCTTGGTTTTGCTTTGCTATTCCATATCTAAACTATGGAGGAACCGTGGGAAGACTCTTGGCTCTCAGAGCCGCATATGGACATTTATCTTAAACTTAAAATGATTCTTGAACAACGATTTGTAAATTTTAGCTTGATTCAAGCTCAAAAAGAACTGAAACACTTCCTGGCATGGTTGTTTAAGAACTTTTTCTATGTTTCTTGGGATTTAATTCTTACCAAGGGCTTTTGGAAAACCGTTTGGACACAGTTAATATTGGAGTCAAAATATATGCCGATGGAAGAATATTTTCGTGAATATTATTTAGTTACTGAGACTGTTGAGCAATGTCAGCTGTGTCCTGGCGAAGGGAATCCTGGCGCAGGGACCGTGCGGCCCAGGCCACGTGCACCGAGCGCTCTGAGAGCAGCAGCGAGGCAGTTCCCGCGCGCGGGCGGAGCCACGCGAGCCGCAGTGTCGGTGGCGGAGCGGGGAGCGGCGGGACCCGGCGGGACCCGCACGGCGCAGCACAGCGCGTGGTGGAGCGAGCCCCGGGAACGCCCGACCGAGAGGGGCGGCGCGTGGGCAGCGGCTGGCGGCGATGGCGGTGGAACGGAGCCGCGCCCAGCCGAGACGCGCGCTGGAGCAGGGCGCGGGGGAGTCATCGCTCGGGGGCCCGGCCGAGACGTGGGTGCAGCGCCCGGCAGCGGCAGCGAAGCTGCGACCAGAGGAGGCGACGCACGGAGAACTGAGCGGCACGGCCCGGCCCGGCCCGCACAGCCCCGAACGCGACCCCGGGAAGAGCGCGCAGGCACCAGCAGCTCCAACAATTCCAACACGGGAGCGACCGAAGGAGAGAGCAAAGACGCAGCGAGACAGAAAACAGCAGCCACTCGGAAAAAGGAAAAAATCATAGCAACTAAGACCTTAGGGATAGTAAAACGGTATAATGTTAAGCAAAATTATGGTTTTATAACAAGGTGTGACAACCAGCAAGACATATTCGTGCATAGAACTGCTATTAAAAAGAATAACCCTGAAAAATGCATCCCAAGCTTGGGAGATGGAGAGGTGGTGGAATTTAATATTGTAGTAGGGAGAAAAGGGTTACAAGCATCGCAGGTCACTGGGCCTGATGGTGTTCCTGTAAAAGGCAGTATATATGCAAAAAATCGTAGTCATGTTAGACAATATCTCCATTGTAAGCCCCCCCTACAGTTTCCCTTTCCTAATCCCACCTTTCCCTTTTACCCTATGTCCTATTACCCCCAGTGTATTCCTAATCCATTTTTTCATCCATGGTTTCCCTCACAAAACCATGCTTTTGCCAATTGTGTCCCCAAAAATCCCTTTCCAATGCCGAGTGGGGGATGAAAAGGGGGAGGGAAGAAGTTAAACCCTCTCCTGCCTCAGTTTCCCCACAAAGCATGCTCAGAGTTCTGTCTCCCTTCTGTCAGCCCTAAGATGCTCCACAGAATCTGATTGGACATTTAAAGACTCAGGAGGGTGGCTTGTTTTGTTTTGAAACTGTTCTTGTTATGTTTATCCAGTTGTTTTCATTCTCCTTTTATTAAAATAAAACGGGTGAGGTGTTGGGGTCCCTCCCCTGCCGTGTAGCCCTGGGAGAGGGGCCCTGAGGGCACAGACACGGGGTTTCCTGCCCCTGCTCAGCCTCGTTCCCATTGGTTGGTTTGCGTTCCCTGCGCGGGCAGAAGGACCCTTGGTCCCGTGACTGGAACAGTTCCTGGGCAGAGCTCCGGCCATGCGGCTGGAGAAATAAACATCTCTGAAACAGCTATCAGGAATCTGTCTGTCCATATATATTTCCTTTCCACGGGACTCCTGGTTTGATATATGCGTGTTGCAGGATCCCCACTGCAACAGGTTTTCTAGAATGTAATGTATAATTTTCTACAATGTAACAATGGACTCCTTGGTTCTGTGAGCTACCCTGCTTTTTGCAGAGGTGTCTTTGGTTCCAACAAGGCCCCGCTGTGTCTCAGTGCACCCTGGCTTCCATGCGCATCTGGAGTATCACAAAGGCTCCTTGGTTCCACGAGGTCTTGCTGTGTCACAATGGATGCTGTGCTCCATGAGGCCCTCCAAAGTCATCATGGAGCCTTGATTCCATGTGCTTCCATTGTGTCCCAGGGATCGCCTTGGTTCCATCAGTTTCCTTAGTGGCACAATGCTCTCCATGCTTCCATGATTGCCCACAATGTCACAATGCTCTCCATGCTTCCATGAGGCCCTGCTTTGCCACAATGGTCCCCTTGTGTCCATGAGGCCCCGCTGTGTCCCAGTGGACGGAGGGTTCCATGAGGTTCCGTGCTGTCCCCATGGTCTTCTTGAATCCGCAGTGTAACAATGGACCATTGCTTCCAGGCGGCCTCTCTGTGTCACAAGGGGCTCCTTGATTCCATGATTCCCCACGGCGTCACCATGGAGCCTTGTTTCTAGGAGGTTCTGTACTGTCACAATTGTCTCCTGGATCCCATGAGCCCCTGCAGTGTCACAATGGCTCCTTGCTTCCATGAGGAACACAAAAGCTTTGCATCAACACTGAGCAACAGCTGCTGAACACACCTGGGAGCATCTGCTTGCATCAAAAGAGGGCTTCAAGCTGAGAATGGCAGCAGCAGCTTCCATCTGCAACAGAGAGCCAGGCAAAGGACAGGGACAGAGAATTCAGTGGAAAGACTGCGGGAATTCTGCTTTCAGAGATCATTCCTGCTCACAGGGTCCCTTGTAGAAAGGGGACATCATTCCAGGCAGCCTGGACTGAGCATGTAGGGTTTGTTGTTGAGGAAACCTGCTCAGGCTTTTCCATTCTTTCCTTACAAACAGGAAAACTTCTCTGGGCCTGTGTGCAGGCAGAGCCCTAAGGAGAGCAGTTGGCACATGGTGCCGTGGGCTGGGACAGCCAGCTGCAGAGCTCAAGGGAAGAAGCCCCGCTGTGTCACAATGGCTCCTTGGCTTCATGTGCATCACCTGTGTCACCATGGTCTCCTTGATTCCATGAGGCCCCACTGCGTCACAATGGCTCCTTGCTTCCATGAGGTTCCGCAGTGTCACCATGCTCACCTTTGATCCACATTGTCATAATGGACAATTGCTTCCATGTGGCCCCACTGTGTCACAATAGCCCCTTGGTTCCATAGGTTTTTGTTGGGGTCCCTCCCCTGCCGTGTAGCCCTGGGAGAGGGGCCCTGAGGGCACAGACACGGGGTTTCCTGCCCCTGCTCAGCCTCGTTCCCATTGGTTGGTTTGTGTTCCCTGCGCGGGCAGAAGGACCCTTGGTCCCGTGACTGGAACAGTTCCTGGGCAGAGCTCCGGCCATGCGGCTGGAGAAATAAACATCTCTCTGAAACATCTAGCAAGAATCTGTCTGTCCATATATATTTCCTTTCCATGGGACTCCTGGTTTGATATATGCGTGTTGCAGGATCCCCACTGCAACAAATGGTGGAGATTTGTGAGCAGAACCATCCCCGATCCCTAAGCGACTGATTTGTGTGAGTAAACCCTGGAAACTTTGGATTCCTCTTCTTGGTTTTGCTTTGCTATTCCATATCTAAACTATGGAGGAACCGTGGGAAGACTCTTGGCTCTCAGAGCCGCATATGGACATTTATCTTAAACTTAAAATGATTCTTGAACAACGATTTGTAAATTTTAGCTTGATTCAAGCTCAAAAAGAACTGAAACACTTCCTGGCATGGTTGTTTAAGAACTTTTTCTATGTTTCTTGGGATTTAATTCTTACCAAGGGCTTTTGGAAAACCGTTTGGACACAGTTAATATTGGAGTCAAAATATATGCCGATGGAAGAATATTTTCGTGAATATTATTTAGTTACTGAGACTGTTGAGCAATGTCAGCTGTGTCCTGGCAAAGGGAATCCTGGCGCAGGGACCGTGCGGCCCAGGCCACGTGCACCGAGCGCTCTGAGAGCAGCAGCGAGGCAGTTCCCGCGCGCGGGCGGAGCCACGCGAGCCGCAGTGTCGGTGGCGGAGCGGGGAGCGGCGGGACCCGGCGGGACCCGCACGGCGCAGCACAGCGCGTGGTGGAGCGAGCCCCGGGAACGCCCGACCGAGAGGGGCGGCGCGTGGGCAGCGGCTGGCGGCGATGGCGGTGGAACGGAGCCGCGCCCAGCCGAGACGCGCGCTGGAGCAGGGCGCGGGGGAGTCATCGCTCGGGGGCCCGGCCGAGACGTGGGTGCAGCGCCCGGCAGCGGCAGCGAAGCTGCGACCAGAGGAGGCGACGCACGGAGAACTGAGCGGCACGGCCCGGCCCGGCCCGCACAGCCCCGAACGCGACCCCGGGAAGAGCGCGCAGGCACCAGCAGCTCCAACAATTCCAACACGGGAGCGACCGAAGGAGAGAGCAAAGACGCAGCGAGACAGAAAACAGCAGCCACTCGGAAAAAGGAAAAAATCATAGCAACTAAGACCTTAGGGATAGTAAAACGGTATAATGTTAAGCAAAATTATGGTTTTATAACAAGGTGTGACAACCAGCAAGACATATTCGTGCATAGAACTGCTATTAAAAAGAATAACCCTGAAAAATGCATCCCAAGCTTGGGAGATGGAGAGGTGGTGGAATTTAATATTGTAGTAGGGAGAAAAGGGTTACAAGCATCGCAGGTCACTGGGCCTGATGGTGTTCCTGTAAAAGGCAGTATATATGCAAAAAATCGTAGTCATGTTAGACAATATCTCCATTGTAAGCCCCCCCTACAGTTTCCCTTTCCTAATCCCACCTTTCCCTTTTACCCTATGTCCTATTACCCCCAGTGTATTCCTAATCCATTTTTTCATCCATGGTTTCCCTCACAAAACCATGCTTTTGCCAATTGTGTCCCCAAAAATCCCTTTCCAATGCCGAGTGGGGGATGAAAAGGGGGAGGGAAGAAGTTAAACCCTCTCCTGCCTCAGTTTCCCCACAAAGCATGCTCAGAGTTCTGTCTCCCTTCTGTCAGCCCTAAGATGCTCCACAGAATCTGATTGGACATTTAAAGACTCAGGAGGGTGGCTTGTTTTGTTTTGAAACTGTTCTTGTTATGTTTATCCAGTTGTTTTCATTCTCCTTTTATTAAAATAAAACGGGTGAGGTGTTGGGGTCCCTCCCCTGCCGTGTAGCCCTGGGAGAGGGGCCCTGAGGGCACAGACACGGGGTTTCCTGCCCCTGCTCAGCCTCGTTCCCATTGGTTGGTTTGCGTTCCCTGCGCGGGCAGAAGGACCCTTGGTCCCGTGACTGGAACAGTTCCTGGGCAGAGCTCCGGCCATGCGGCTGGAGAAATAAACATCTCTGAAACAGCTATCAGGAATCTGTCTGTCCATATATATTTCCTTTCCACGGGACTCCTGGTTTGATATATGCGTGTTGCAGGATCCCCACTGCAACAGGTTTTCTAGAATGTAATGTATAATTTTCTACAATGTAACAATGGACTCCTTGGTTCTGTGAGCTACCCTGCTTTTTGCAGAGGTGTCTTTGGTTCCAACAAGGCCCCGCTGTGTCTCAGTGCACCCTGGCTTCCATGCGCATCTGGAGTATCACAAAGGCTCCTTGGTTCCACGAGGTCTTGCTGTGTCACAATGGATGCTGTGCTCCATGAGGCCCTCCAAAGTCATCATGGAGCCTTGATTCCATGTGCTTCCATTGTGTCCCAGGGATCGCCTTGGTTCCATCAGTTTCCTTAGTGGCACAATGCTCTCCATGCTTCCATGATTGCCCACAATGTCACAATGCTCTCCATGCTTCCATGAGGCCCTGCTTTGCCACAATGGTCCCCTTGTGTCCATGAGGCCCCGCTGTGTCCCAGTGGACGGAGGGTTCCATGAGGTTCCGTGCTGTCCCCATGGTCTTCTTGAATCCGCAGTGTAACAATGGACCATTGCTTCCAGGCGGCCTCTCTGTGTCACAAGGGGCTCCTTGATTCCATGATTCCCCACGGCGTCACCATGGAGCCTTGTTTCTAGGAGGTTCTGTACTGTCACAATTGTCTCCTGGATCCCATGAGCCCCTGCAGTGTCACAATGGCTCCTTGCTTCCATGAGGAACACAAAAGCTTTGCATCAACACTGAGCAACAGCTGCTGAACACACCTGGGAGCATCTGCTTGCATCAAAAGAGGGCTTCAAGCTGAGAATGGCAGCAGCAGCTTCCATCTGCAACAGAGAGCCAGGCAAAGGACAGGGACAGAGAATTCAGTGGAAAGACTGCGGGAATTCTGCTTTCAGAGATCATTCCTGCTCACAGGGTCCCTTGTAGAAAGGGGACATCATTCCAGGCAGCCTGGACTGAGCATGTAGGGTTTGTTGTTGAGGAAACCTGCTCAGGCTTTTCCATTCTTTCCTTACAAACAGGAAAACTTCTCTGGGCCTGTGTGCAGGCAGAGCCCTAAGGAGAGCAGTTGGCACATGGTGCCGTGGGCTGGGACAGCCAGCTGCAGAGCTCAAGGGAAGAAGCCCCGCTGTGTCACAATGGCTCCTTGGCTTCATGTGCATCACCTGTGTCACCATGGTCTCCTTGATTCCATGAGGCCCCACTGCGTCACAATGGCTCCTTGCTTCCATGAGGTTCCGCAGTGTCACCATGCTCACCTTTGATCCACATTGTCATAATGGACAATTGCTTCCATGTGGCCCCACTGTGTCACAATAGCCCCTTGGTTCCATAGGTTTTTGTTGGGGTCCCTCCCCTGCCGTGTAGCCCTGGGAGAGGGGCCCTGAGGGCACAGACACGGGGTTTCCTGCCCCTGCTCAGCCTCGTTCCCATTGGTTGGTTTGTGTTCCCTGCGCGGGCAGAAGGACCCTTGGTCCCGTGACTGGAACAGTTCCTGGGCAGAGCTCCGGCCATGCGGCTGGAGAAATAAACATCTCTCTGAAACATCTAGCAAGAATCTGTCTGTCCATATATATTTCCTTTCCATGGGACTCCTGGTTTGATATATGCGTGTTGCAGGATCCCCACTGCAACAAATGGTGGAGATTTGTGAGCAGAACCATCCCCGATCCCTAAGCGACTGATTTGTGTGAGTAAACCCTGGAAACTTTGGATTCCTCTTCTTGGTTTTGCTTTGCTATTCCATATCTAAACTATGGAGGAACCGTGGGAAGACTCTTGGCTCTCAGAGCCGCATATGGACATTTATCTTAAACTTAAAATGATTCTTGAACAACGATTTGTAAATTTTAGCTTGATTCAAGCTCAAAAAGAACTGAAACACTTCCTGGCATGGTTGTTTAAGAACTTTTTCTATGTTTCTTGGGATTTAATTCTTACCAAGGGCTTTTGGAAAACCGTTTGGACACAGTTAATATTGGAGTCAAAATATATGCCGATGGAAGAATATTTTCGTGAATATTATTTAGTTACTGAGACTGTTGAGCAATGTCAGCTGTGTCCTGGCAAAGGGAATCCTGGCGCAGGGACCGTGCGGCCCAGGCCACGTGCACCGAGCGCTCTGAGAGCAGCAGCGAGGCAGTTCCCGCGCGCGGGCGGAGCCACGCGAGCCGCAGTGTCGGTGGCGGAGCGGGGAGCGGCGGGACCCGGCGGGACCCGCACGGCGCAGCACAGCGCGTGGTGGAGCGAGCCCCGGGAACGCCCGACCGAGAGGGGCGGCGCGTGGGCAGCGGCTGGCGGCGATGGCGGTGGAACGGAGCCGCGCCCAGCCGAGACGCGCGCTGGAGCAGGGCGCGGGGGAGTCATCGCTCGGGGGCCCGGCCGAGACGTGGGTGCAGCGCCCGGCAGCGGCAGCGAAGCTGCGACCAGAGGAGGCGACGCACGGAGAACTGAGCGGCACGGCCCGGCCCGGCCCGCACAGCCCCGAACGCGACCCCGGGAAGAGCGCGCAGGCACCAGCAGCTCCAACAATTCCAACACGGGAGCGACCGAAGGAGAGAGCAAAGACGCAGCGAGACAGAAAACAGCAGCCACTCGGAAAAAGGAAAAAATCATAGCAACTAAGACCTTAGGGATAGTAAAACGGTATAATGTTAAGCAAAATTATGGTTTTATAACAAGGTGTGACAACCAGCAAGACATATTCGTGCATAGAACTGCTATTAAAAAGAATAACCCTGAAAAATGCATCCCAAGCTTGGGAGATGGAGAGGTGGTGGAATTTAATATTGTAGTAGGGAGAAAAGGGTTACAAGCATCGCAGGTCACTGGGCCTGATGGTGTTCCTGTAAAAGGCAGTATATATGCAAAAAATCGTAGTCATGTTAGACAATATCTCCATTGTAAGCCCCCCCTACAGTTTCCCTTTCCTAATCCCACCTTTCCCTTTTACCCTATGTCCTATTACCCCCAGTGTATTCCTAATCCATTTTTTCATCCATGGTTTCCCTCACAAAACCATGCTTTTGCCAATTGTGTCCCCAAAAATCCCTTTCCAATGCCGAGTGGGGGATGAAAAGGGGGAGGGAAGAAGTTAAACCCTCTCCTGCCTCAGTTTCCCCACAAAGCATGCTCAGAGTTCTGTCTCCCTTCTGTCAGCCCTAAGATGCTCCACAGAATCTGATTGGACATTTAAAGACTCAGGAGGGTGGCTTGTTTTGTTTTGAAACTGTTCTTGTTATGTTTATCCAGTTGTTTTCATTCTCCTTTTATTAAAATAAAACGGGTGAGGTGTTGGGGTCCCTCCCCTGCCGTGTAGCCCTGGGAGAGGGGCCCTGAGGGCACAGACACGGGGTTTCCTGCCCCTGCTCAGCCTCGTTCCCATTGGTTGGTTTGCGTTCCCTGCGCGGGCAGAAGGACCCTTGGTCCCGTGACTGGAACAGTTCCTGGGCAGAGCTCCGGCCATGCGGCTGGAGAAATAAACATCTCTGAAACAGCTATCAGGAATCTGTCTGTCCATATATATTTCCTTTCCACGGGACTCCTGGTTTGATATATGCGTGTTGCAGGATCCCCACTGCAACAGGTTTTCTAGAATGTAATGTATAATTTTCTACAATGTAACAATGGACTCCTTGGTTCTGTGAGCTACCCTGCTTTTTGCAGAGGTGTCTTTGGTTCCAACAAGGCCCCGCTGTGTCTCAGTGCACCCTGGCTTCCATGCGCATCTGGAGTATCACAAAGGCTCCTTGGTTCCACGAGGTCTTGCTGTGTCACAATGGATGCTGTGCTCCATGAGGCCCTCCAAAGTCATCATGGAGCCTTGATTCCATGTGCTTCCATTGTGTCCCAGGGATCGCCTTGGTTCCATCAGTTTCCTTAGTGGCACAATGCTCTCCATGCTTCCATGATTGCCCACAATGTCACAATGCTCTCCATGCTTCCATGAGGCCCTGCTTTGCCACAATGGTCCCCTTGTGTCCATGAGGCCCCGCTGTGTCCCAGTGGACGGAGGGTTCCATGAGGTTCCGTGCTGTCCCCATGGTCTTCTTGAATCCGCAGTGTAACAATGGACCATTGCTTCCAGGCGGCCTCTCTGTGTCACAAGGGGCTCCTTGATTCCATGATTCCCCACGGCGTCACCATGGAGCCTTGTTTCTAGGAGGTTCTGTACTGTCACAATTGTCTCCTGGATCCCATGAGCCCCTGCAGTGTCACAATGGCTCCTTGCTTCCATGAGGAACACAAAAGCTTTGCATCAACACTGAGCAACAGCTGCTGAACACACCTGGGAGCATCTGCTTGCATCAAAAGAGGGCTTCAAGCTGAGAATGGCAGCAGCAGCTTCCATCTGCAACAGAGAGCCAGGCAAAGGACAGGGACAGAGAATTCAGTGGAAAGACTGCGGGAATTCTGCTTTCAGAGATCATTCCTGCTCACAGGGTCCCTTGTAGAAAGGGGACATCATTCCAGGCAGCCTGGACTGAGCATGTAGGGTTTGTTGTTGAGGAAACCTGCTCAGGCTTTTCCATTCTTTCCTTACAAACAGGAAAACTTCTCTGGGCCTGTGTGCAGGCAGAGCCCTAAGGAGAGCAGTTGGCACATGGTGCCGTGGGCTGGGACAGCCAGCTGCAGAGCTCAAGGGAAGAAGCCCCGCTGTGTCACAATGGCTCCTTGGCTTCATGTGCATCACCTGTGTCACCATGGTCTCCTTGATTCCATGAGGCCCCACTGCGTCACAATGGCTCCTTGCTTCCATGAGGTTCCGCAGTGTCACCATGCTCACCTTTGATCCACATTGTCATAATGGACAATTGCTTCCATGTGGCCCCACTGTGTCACAATAGCCCCTTGGTTCCATAGGTTTTTGTTGGGGTCCCTCCCCTGCCGTGTAGCCCTGGGAGAGGGGCCCTGAGGGCACAGACACGGGGTTTCCTGCCCCTGCTCAGCCTCGTTCCCATTGGTTGGTTTGTGTTCCCTGCGCGGGCAGAAGGACCCTTGGTCCCGTGACTGGAACAGTTCCTGGGCAGAGCTCCGGCCATGCGGCTGGAGAAATAAACATCTCTCTGAAACATCTAGCAAGAATCTGTCTGTGCATATATATTTCCTTTCCATGGGACTCCTGGTTTGATATATGCGTGTTGCAGGATCCCCACTGCAACAAATGGTGGAGATTTGTGAGCAGAACCATCCCCGATCCCTAAGCGACTGATTTGTGTGAGTAAACCCTGGAAACTTTGGATTCCTCTTCTTGGTTTTGCTTTGCTATTCCATATCTAAACTATGGAGGAACCGTGGGAAGACTCTTGGCTCTCAGAGCCGCATATGGACATTTATCTTAAACTTAAAATGATTCTTGAACAACGATTTGTAAATTTTAGCTTGATTCAAGCTCAAAAAGAACTGAAACACTTCCTGGCATGGTTGTTTAAGAACTTTTTCTATGTTTCTTGGGATTTAATTCTTACCAAGGGCTTTTGGAAAACCGTTTGGACACAGTTAATATTGGAGTCAAAATATATGCCGATGGAAGAATATTTTCGTGAATATTATTTAGTTACTGAGACTGTTGAGCAATGTCAGCTGTGTCCTGGCGAAGGGAATCCTGGCGCAGGGACCGTGCGGCCCAGGCCACGTGCACCGAGCGCTCTGAGAGCAGCAGCGAGGCAGTTCCCGCGCGCGGGCGGAGCCACGCGAGCCGCAGTGTCGGTGGCGGAGCGGGGAGCGGCGGGACCCGGCGGGACCCGCACGGCGCAGCACAGCGCGTGGTGGAGCGAGCCCCGGGAACGCCCGACCGAGAGGGGCGGCGCGTGGGCAGCGGCTGGTGGCGATGGCGGTGGAACGGAGCCGCGCCCAGCCGAGACGCGCGCTGGAGCAGGGCGCGGGGGAGTCATCGCTCGGGGGCCCGGCCGAGACGTGGGTGCAGCGCCCGGCAGCGGCAGCGAAGCTGCGACCAGAGGAGGCGACGCACGGAGAACTGAGCGGCACGGCCCGGCCCGGCCCGCACAGCCCCGAACGCGACCCCGGGAAGAGCGCGCAGGCACCAGCAGCTCCAACAATTCCAACACGGGAGCGACCGAAGGAGAGAGCAAAGACGCAGCGAGACAGAAAACAGCAGCCACTCGGAAAAAGGAAAAAATCATAGCAACTAAGACCTTAGGGATAGTAAAACGGTATAATGTTAAGCAAAATTATGGTTTTATAACAAGGTGTGACAACCAGCAAGACATATTCGTGCATAGAACTGCTATTAAAAAGAATAACCCTGAAAAATGCATCCCAAGCTTGGGAGATGGAGAGGTGGTGGAATTTAATATTGTAGTAGGGAGAAAAGGGTTACAAGCATCGCAGGTCACTGGGCCTGATGGTGTTCCTGTAAAAGGCAGTATATATGCAAAAAATCGTAGTCATGTTAGACAATATCTCCATTGTAAGCCCCCCCTACAGTTTCCCTTTCCTAATCCCACCTTTCCCTTTTACCCTATGTCCTATTACCCCCAGTGTATTCCTAATCCATTTTTTCATCCATGGTTTCCCTCACAAAACCATGCTTTTGCCAATTGTGTCCCCAAAAATCCCTTTCCAATGCCGAGTGGGGGATGAAAAGGGGGAGGGAAGAAGTTAAACCCTCTCCTGCCTCAGTTTCCCCACAAAGCATGCTCAGAGTTCTGTCTCCCTTCTGTCAGCCCTAAGATGTTCCACAGAATCTGATTGGACATTTAAAGACTCAGGAGGGTGGCTTGTTTTGTTTTGAAACTGTTCTTGTTATGTTTATCCAGTTGTTTTCATTCTCCTTTTATTAAAATAAAACGGGTGAGGTGTTGGGGTCCCTCCCCTGCCGTGTAGCCCTGGGAGAGGGGCCCTGAGGGCACAGACACGGGGTTTCCTGCCCCTGCTCAGCCTCGTTCCCATTGGTTGGTTTGCGTTCCCTGCGCGGGCAGAAGGACCCTTGGTCCCGTGACTGGAACAGTTCCTGGGCAGAGCTCCGGCCATGCGGCTGGAGAAATAAACATCTCTGAAACAGCTATCAGGAATCTGTCTGTCCATATATATTTCCTTTCCACGGGACTCCTGGTTTGATATATGCGTGTTGCAGGATCCCCACTGCAACAGGTTTTCTAGAATGTAATGTATAATTTTCTACAATGTAACAATGGACTCCTTGGTTCTGTGAGCTACCCTGCTTTTTGCAGAGGTGTCTTTGGTTCCAACAAGGCCCCGCTGTGTCTCAGTGCACCCTGGTTTCCATGCGCATCTGGAGTATCACAAAGGCTCCTTGGTTCCACGAGGTCTTGCTGTGTCACAATGGATGCTGTGCTCCATGAGGCCCTCCAAAGTCATCATGGAGCCTTGATTCCATGTGCTTCCATTGTGTCCCAGGGATCGCCTTGGTTCCATCAGTTTCCTTAGTGGCACAATGCTCTCCATGCTTCCATGATTGCCCACAATGTCACAATGCTCTCCATGCTTCCATGAGGCCCTGCTTTGCCACAATGGTCCCCTTGTGTCCATGAGGCCCCACTGTGTCCCAATGGACGGATGGTTCCATGTGGTTCCGAGCTGTTCCCATGGTCTTCTTGAATCTGCAGTGCAACAATGGACCATTGCTTCCAGGCGGCCTCTGTGTCACAAGGGGCTCCTTGATTCCATGATTCGCCACGGTGTCACCATGGAGCCTTGTTTCTAGGAGGTTCTGTACTGTCACAATTGTCTCCTTGATGCCATGAGCCCCTGCAGTGTCACAATGGCTCCTTGCTTCCATGAGGAACACAAAAGCTTTGCATCAACACTGAGCAACAGCTGCTGAACACACCTGGGAGCACCTGCTTGCATCAAAAGAGGGCTTCAAGCTGAGAATGGCAGCAGCAGCTTCCATCTGCAACAGAGAGCCCGGCAAAGGACAGGGACAGAGAATTCAGTGGAAAGACTTCGAGAATTCTGCTTTCAGAGATCATTCCTGCTCACAGGGTCCCTTGTAGAAAGGGGACATCATTCCAGGCAGCCTGGACTGAGCATGTAGGGTTTGTTGTTTAGGAAACCTGCTCAGGCTTTTCCATTCTTTCCTTACAAACAGGAAAACTTCTCTGGGCCTGTGTGCAGGCAGAGCCCTAAGGAGAGCAGTTGGCACATGGTGCCGTGGGCTGGGACCGCCAGCTGCAGAGGTGAAGGGAAGAAGCCCCGCTGTGTCACAATGGCTCCTTGGCTTCATGTGCATCACCTGTGTCACCATGGTCTCCTTGATTCCATGAGGCCCCACTGTGTCACAATGGCTCCTTGGCTTCATGTGCATCACCTGTGTCACCATGGTCTCCTTGATTCCATGAGGCCCCACTGCGTCACAATGGCTCCTTGGCTTCATGTGCATCACCTGTGTCACCATGGTCTCCTTGATTCCATGAGGCCCCACTGCGTCACAAAGGCTCCTTGCTTCCATGAGGTTCCGCAGTGTCACCATGCTCACCTTTGATCCACATTGTCATAATGGACAATTGCTTCCATGTGGCCCCACTGTGTCACAATAGCCCCTTGGTTCCATAGGTTTTCTAGAATGTAATGTATAATTTTCTACAATGTAACAATGGACTCCTTGGTTCTGGGAGCTACCCTGCTTTTTGCAGAGGTGTCTTTGGTTCCAACAAGGCCCCGCTGTGTCTCAGTGCACCCTGGCTTCCATGCGCATCTGGAGTATCACAAAGGCTCCTTGGTTCCTCGAGGTCTTGCTGTGTCACAATGGATCCTGTGCTCCATGAGGCCCTCCAAAGTCATCATGGAGCCTTGATTCCATGTGCTTCCATTGTGTCCCAGTGATCGCCTTGGTTCCATCAGTTTCCTTAGTGGCACAATGCTCTCCATGCTTCCATGATTGCCCACAATGTCACAATGCTCTCCATGCTTCCATGAGGCCCTGCTTTGCCACAATGGTCCCCTTGTGTCCATGAGGCCCCGCTGTGTCCCAATGGACGGATGGTTCCATGAGGTTCCGTGCTGTTCCCATGGTCTTCTTGAATCCGCAGTGCAACAATGGACCATTGCTTCCAGGCGGCCTCTGTGTCACAAGGGGCTCCTTGATTCCATGATTCCCCACGGTGTCACCATGAAGCCTTGTTTCTAGGAGGTTCTGTACTGTCACAATTGTCTCCTTGATGCCATGAGCCCCTGCAGTGTCACAATGGCTCCTTGCTTCCATGAGGAACACAAAAGCTTTGCATCAACACTGAGCAACAGCTGCTGAACACACCTGGGAGCATCTGCTTGCATCAACAGAGGGCTTCAAGCTGAGAATGGCAGCAGCAGCTTCCATCTGCAACAGAGAGCCAGGCAAAGGACAGGGACAGAGAATTCAGTGGAAAGACTGCGGGAATTCTGCTTTCAGAGATCATTCCTGCTCACAGGGTCCCTTGTAGAAAGGGGACATCATTCCAGGCAGCCTGGACGGAGCATGTAGGGTTTGTTGTTTAGGAAACCTGCTCAGGCTTTTCCATTCTTTCCTTACAAACAGGAAAACTTCTCTGGGCCTGTGTGCAGGCAGAGCCCTAAGGAGAGCAGTTGGCACATGGTGCCGTGGGCTGGGACAGCCAGCTGCAGAGCTCAAGGGAAGAAGCCCCGCTGTGTCACAATGGCTCCTTGGCTTCATGTGCATCACCTGTGTCACAATAGTCTCCTTGATTCCATGAGGCCCCACTGTGTCACAATGGCTCCTTGGCTTCATGTGCATCACCTGTGTCACCATGGTCTCCTTGATTCCATGAGGCCCCACTGCGTCACAAAGGCTCCTTGCTTCCATGAGGTTCCGCAGTGTCACCATGCTCACCTTTGATCCACATTGTCATAATGGACAATTGCTTCCATGTGGCCCCACTGTGTCACAATAGCCCCTTGGTTCCATAGGTTTTCTAGAATGTAATGTATAATTTTCTACAATGTAACAATGGACTCCTTGGTTCTGGGAGCTACCCTGCTTTTTGCAGAGGTGTCTTTGGTTCCAACAAGGCCCCGCTGTGTCTCAGTGCACCCTGGCTTCCATGCGCATCTGGAGTATCACAAAGGCTCCTTGGTTCCACGAGGTCTTGCTGTGTCACAATGGATCCTGTGCTCCATGAGGCCCTCCAAAGTCATCATGGAGCCTTGATTCCATGTGCTTCCATTGTGTCCCAGTGATCGCCTTGGTTCCATCAGTTTCCTTAGTGGCACAATGCTCTCCATGCTTCCATGATTGCCCACAATGTCACAATGCTCTCCATGCTTCCATGAGGCCCTGCTTTGCCACAATGGTCCCCTTGTGCCCATGAGGCCCCGCTGTGTCCCAGTGGACGGAGGGTTCCATGAGGTTCCATGCTGTCCCCATGGTCTTCTTGAATCCGCAGTGTAACAATGGACCATTGCTTCCAGGCGGCCTCTCTGTGTCACAAGGGGCTCCTTGATTCCATGATTCCCCACGGTGTCACCATGGAGCCTTGTTTCTAGGAGGTTCTGTACTGTCACAATTGTCTCCTTGATGCCATGAGCCCCTGCAGTGTCACAATGGCTCCTTGCTTCCATGAGGAACACAAAAGCTTTGCATCAACACTGAGCAACAGCTGCTGAACACACCTGGGAGCACCTGCTTGCATCAACAGAGGGCTTCAAGCTGAGAATGGCAGCAGCAGCTTCCATCTGCAACAGAGAGCCAGGCAAAGGACAGGGACAGAGAATTCAGTGGAAAGACTGCGGGAATTCTGCTTTCAGAGATCATTCCTGCTCACAGTGTCCCTTGTAGAAAGGGGACATCATTCCAGGCAGCCTGGACTGAGCATGTAGGGTTTGTTGTTTAGGAAACCTGCTCAGGCTTTTCCATTCTTTCCTTACAAACAGGAAAACTTCTCTGGGCCTGTGTGCAGGCAGAGCCCTGAGGAGAGCAGTTGGCACATGGTGCCGTGGGCTGGGACCGCCAGCTGCAGAGCTCAAGGGAAGAAGCCCCGCTGTGTCACAATGGCTCCTTGGCTTCATGTGCATCACCTGTGTCACCATGGTCTCCTTGATTCCATGAGGCCCCACTGCGTCACAAAGGCTCCTTGCTTCCATGAGGTTCCGCAGTGTCACCATGCTCACCTTTGATCCACATTGTCATAATGGACAATTGCTTCCATGTGGCCCCACTGTGTCACAATAGCCCCTTGGTTCCATAGGTTTTCTAGAATGTAATGTATAATTTTCTACAATGTAACAATGGACTCCTTGGTTCTGGGAGCTACCCTGCTTTTTGCAGAGGTGTCTTTGGTTCCAACAAGGCCCCGCTGTGTCTCAGTGCACCCTGGCTTCCATGCGCATCTGGAGTATCACAAAGGCTCCTTGGTTCCTCGAGGTCTTGCTGTGTCACAATGGATGCTGTGCTCCATGAGGCCCTCCAAAGTCATCATGGAGCCTTGATTCCATGTGCTTCCATTGTGTCCCAGTGATCGCCTTGGTTCCATCAGTTTCCTTAGTGGCACAATGCTCTCCATGCTTCCATGATTGCCCACAATGTCACAATGCTCTCCATGCTTCCATGAGGCCCTGCTTTGCCACAATGGTCCCCTTGTGTCCATGAGGCCCCGCTGTGTCCCAATGGACGGATGGTTCCATGAGGTTCCGTGCTGTTCCCATGGTCTTCTTGAATCCGCAGTGCAACAATGGACCATTGCTTCCAGGCGGCCTCTGTGTCACAAGGGGCTCCTTGATTCCATGATTCCCCACGGTGTCACCATGGAGCCTTGTTTCTAGGAGGTTCTGTACTGTCACAATTGTCTCCTTGATGCCATGAGCTCCTGCAGTGTCACAATGGCTCCTTGCTTCCATGAGGAACACAAAAGCTTTGCATCAACACTGAGCAACAGCTGCTGAACACACCTGGGAGCATCTGCTTGCATCAAAAGAGGGCTTCAAGCTGAGAATGGCAGCAGCAGCTTCCATCTGCAACAGAGAGCCAGGCAAAGGACAGGGACAGAGAATTCAGTGGAAAGACTGCGGGAATTCTGCTTTCAGAGATCATTCCTGCTCACAGGGTCCCTTGTAGAAAGGGGACATCATTCCAGGCAGCCTGGACTGAGCATGTAGGGTTTGTTGTTGAGGAAACCTGCTCAGGCTTTTCCATTCTTTCCTTACAAACAGGAAAACTTCTCTGGGCCTGTGTGCAGGCAGAGCCCTAAGGAGAGCAGTTGGCACATGGTGCCGTGGGCTGGGACCGCCAGCTGCAGAGCTCAAGGGAAGAAGCCCCGCTGTGTCACAATGGCTCCTTGGCTTCATGTGCATCACCTGTGTCACCATGGTCTCCTTGATTCCATGAGGCCCCACTGTGTCACAATGGCTCCTTGGCTTCATGTGCATCACCTGTGTCACCATGGTCTCCTTGATTCCATGAGGCCCCACTGCGTCACAATGGCTCCTTGCTTCCATGAGGTTCCGCAGTGTCACCATGCTCACCTTTGATCCACATTGTCATAATGGACAATTGCTTCCATGTGGCCCCACTGTGTCACAATAGCCCCTTGGTTCCATAGGTTTTCTAGAATGTAATGTATAATTTTCTACAATGTAACAATGGACTCCTTGGTTCTGGGAGCTACCCTGCTTTTTGCAGAGGTGTCTTTGGTTCCAACAAGGCCCCGCTGTGTCTCAGTGCACCCTGGCTTCCATGCGCATCTGGAGTATCACAAAGGCTCCTTGGTTCCACGAGGTCTTGCTGTGTCACAATGGATGCTGTGCTCCATGAGGCCCTCCAAAATATTCATGGAGCCTTGATTCCATGTGCTTCCATTGTGGCCCAGTGATCGCCTTGGTTCCATCAATTTCCTTAGTGGCACAATGCTCTCCATGCTTCCATGATTGCCCACAATGTCACAATGCTCTCCATGCTTCCATGAGGCCCTGCTTTGCCACAATGGTCCCCTTGTGTCCATGAGGCCCCGCTGTGTCCCAGTGGACGGAGGGTTCCATGAGGTTCCGTGCTGTCCCCATGGTCTTCTTGAATCCGCAGTGTAACAATGGACCATTGCTTCCAGGCGGCCTCTCTGTGTCACAAGGGGCTCCTTGATTCCATGATTCCCCACGGCGTCACCATGGAGCCTTGTTTCTAGGAGGTTCTGTACTGTCACAATTGTCTCCTGGATCCCATGAGCCCCTGCAGTGTCACAATGGCTCCTTGCTTCCATGAGGAACACAAAAGCTTTGCATCAACACTGAGCAACAGCTGCTGAACACACCTGGGAGCATCTGCTTGCATCAAAAGAGGGCTTCAAGCTGAGAATGGCAGCAGCAGCTTCCATCTGCAACAGAGAGCCAGGCAAAGGACAGGGACAGAGAATTCAGTGGAAAGACTGCGGGAATTCTGCTTTCAGAGATCATTCCTGCTCACAGGGTCCCTTGTAGAAAGGGGACATCATTCCAGGCAGCCTGGACTGAGCATGTAGGGTTTGTTGTTGAGGAAACCTGCTCAGGCTTTTCCATTCTTTCCTTACAAACAGGAAAACTTCTCTGGGCCTGTGTGCAGGCAGAGCCCTAAGGAGAGCAGTTGGCACATGGTGCCGTGGGCTGGGACAGCCAGCTGCAGAGCTCAAGGGAAGAAGCCCCGCTGTGTCACAATGGCTCCTTGGCTTCATGTGCATCACCTGTGTCACCATGGTCTCCTTGATTCCATGAGGCCCCACTGCGTCACAATGGCTCCTTGCTTCCATGAGGTTCCGCAGTGTCACCATGCTCACCTTTGATCCACATTGTCATAATGGACAATTGCTTCCATGTGGCCCCACTGTGTCACAATAGCCCCTTGGTTCCATAGGTTTTTGTTGGGGTCCCTCCCCTGCCGTGTAGCCCTGGGAGAGGGGCCCTGAGGGCACAGACACGGGGTTTCCTGCCCCTGCTCAGCCTCGTTCCCATTGGTTGGTTTGTGTTCCCTGCGCGGGCAGAAGGACCCTTGGTCCCGTGACTGGAACAGTTCCTGGGCAGAGCTCCGGCCATGCGGCTGGAGAAATAAACATCTCTCTGAAACATCTAGCAAGAATCTGTCTGTCCATATATATTTCCTTTCCATGGGACTCCTGGTTTGATATATGCGTGTTGCAGGATCCCCACTGCAACAAATGGTGGAGATTTGTGAGCAGAACCATCCCCGATCCCTAAGCGACTGATTTGTGTGAGTAAACCCTGGAAACTTTGGATTCCTCTTCTTGGTTTTGCTTTGCTATTCCATATCTAAACTATGGAGGAACCGTGGGAAGACTCTTGGCTCTCAGAGCCGCATATGGACATTTATCTTAAACTTAAAATGATTCTTGAACAACAATTTGTAAATTTTAGCTTGATTCAAGCTCAAAAAGAACTGAAACACTTCCTGGCATGGTTGTTTAAGAACTTTTTCTATGTTTCTTGGGATTTAATTCTTACCAAGGGCTTTTGGAAAACCGTTTGGACACAGTTAATATTGGAGTCAAAATATATGCCGATGGAAGAATATTTTCGTGAATATTATTTAGTTACTGAGACTGTTGAGCAATGTCAGCTGTGTCCTGGCAAAGGGAATCCTGGCGCAGGGACCGTGCGGCCCAGGCCACGTGCACCGAGCGCTCTGAGAGCAGCAGCGAGGCAGTTCCCGCGCGCGGGCGGAGCCACGCGAGCCGCAGTGTCGGTGGCGGAGCGGGGAGCGGCGGGACCCGGCGGGACCCGCACGGCGCAGCACAGCGCGTGGTGGAGCGAGCCCCGGGAACGCCCGACCGAGAGGGGCGGCGCGTGGGCAGCGGCTGGCGGCGATGGCGGTGGAACGGAGCCGCGCCCAGCCGAGACGCGCGCTGGAGCAGGGCGCGGGGGAGTCATCGCTCGGGGGCCCGGCCGAGACGTGGGTGCAGCGCCCGGCAGCGGCAGCGAAGCTGCGACCAGAGGAGGCGACGCACGGAGAACTGAGCGGCACGGCCCGGCCCGGCCCGCACAGCCCCGAACGCGACCCCGGGAAGAGCGCGCAGGCACCAGCAGCTCCAACAATTCCAACACGGGAGCGACCGAAGGAGAGAGCAAAGACGCAGCGAGACAGAAAACAGCAGCCACTCGGAAAAAGGAAAAAATCATAGCAACTAAGACCTTAGGGATAGTAAAACGGTATAATGTTAAGCAAAATTATGGTTTTATAACAAGGTGTGACAACCAGCAAGACATATTCGTGCATAGAACTGCTATTAAAAAGAATAACCCTGAAAAATGCATCCCAAGCTTGGGAGATGGAGAGGTGGTGGAATTTAATATTGTAGTAGGGAGAAAAGGGTTACAAGCATCGCAGGTCACTGGGCCTGATGGTGTTCCTGTAAAAGGCAGTATATATGCAAAAAATCGTAGTCATGTTAGACAATATCTCCATTGTAAGCCCCCCCTACAGTTTCCCTTTCCTAATCCCACCTTTCCCTTTTACCCTATGTCCTATTACCCCCAGTGTATTCCTAATCCATTTTTTCATCCATGGTTTCCCTCACAAAACCATGCTTTTGCCAATTGTGTCCCCAAAAATCCCTTTCCAATGCCGAGTGGGGGATGAAAAGGGGGAGGGAAGAAGTTAAACCCTCTCCTGCCTCAGTTTCCCCACAAAGCATGCTCAGAGTTCTGTCTCCCTTCTGTCAGCCCTAAGATGCTCCACAGAATCTGATTGGACATTTAAAGACTCAGGAGGGTGGCTTGTTTTGTTTTGAAACTGTTCTTGTTATGTTTATCCAGTTGTTTTCATTCTCCTTTTATTAAAATAAAACGGGTGAGGTGTTGGGGTCCCTCCCCTGCCGTGTAGCCCTGGGAGAGGGGCCCTGAGGGCACAGACACGGGGTTTCCTGCCCCTGCTCAGCCTCGTTCCCATTGGTTGGTTTGCGTTCCCTGCGCGGGCAGAAGGACCCTTGGTCCCGTGACTGGAACAGTTCCTGGGCAGAGCTCCGGCCATGCGGCTGGAGAAATAAACATCTCTGAAACAGCTATCAGGAATCTGTCTGTCCATATATATTTCCTTTCCACGGGACTCCTGGTTTGATATATGCGTGTTGCAGGATCCCCACTGCAACAGGTTTTCTAGAATGTAATGTATAATTTTCTACAATGTAACAATGGACTCCTTGGTTCTGTGAGCTACCCTGCTTTTTGCAGAGGTGTCTTTGGTTCCAACAAGGCCCCGCTGTGTCTCAGTGCACCCTGGCTTCCATGCGCATCTGGAGTATCACAAAGGCTCCTTGGTTCCACGAGGTCTTGCTGTGTCACAATGGATGCTGTGCTCCATGAGGCCCTCCAAAGTCATCATGGAGCCTTGATTCCATGTGCTTCCATTGTGTCCCAGGGATCGCCTTGGTTCCATCAGTTTCCTTAGTGGCACAATGCTCTCCATGCTTCCATGATTGCCCACAATGTCACAATGCTCTCCATGCTTCCATGAGGCCCTGCTTTGCCACAATGGTCCCCTTGTGTCCATGAGGCCCCGCTGTGTCCCAGTGGACGGAGGGTTCCATGAGGTTCCGTGCTGTCCCCATGGTCTTCTTGAATCCGCAGTGTAACAATGGACCATTGCTTCCAGGCGGCCTCTCTGTGTCACAAGGGGCTCCTTGATTCCATGATTCCCCACGGCGTCACCATGGAGCCTTGTTTCTAGGAGGTTCTGTACTGTCACAATTGTCTCCTGGATCCCATGAGCCCCTGCAGTGTCACAATGGCTCCTTGCTTCCATGAGGAACACAAAAGCTTTGCATCAACACTGAGCAACAGCTGCTGAACACACCTGGGAGCATCTGCTTGCATCAAAAGAGGGCTTCAAGCTGAGAATGGCAGCAGCAGCTTCCATCTGCAACAGAGAGCCAGGCAAAGGACAGGGACAGAGAATTCAGTGGAAAGACTGCGGGAATTCTGCTTTCAGAGATCATTCCTGCTCACAGGGTCCCTTGTAGAAAGGGGACATCATTCCAGGCAGCCTGGACTGAGCATGTAGGGTTTGTTGTTGAGGAAACCTGCTCAGGCTTTTCCATTCTTTCCTTACAAACAGGAAAACTTCTCTGGGCCTGTGTGCAGGCAGAGCCCTAAGGAGAGCAGTTGGCACATGGTGCCGTGGGCTGGGACAGCCAGCTGCAGAGCTCAAGGGAAGAAGCCCCGCTGTGTCACAATGGCTCCTTGGCTTCATGTGCATCACCTGTGTCACCATGGTCTCCTTGATTCCATGAGGCCCCACTGCGTCACAATGGCTCCTTGCTTCCATGAGGTTCCGCAGTGTCACCATGCTCACCTTTGATCCACATTGTCATAATGGACAATTGCTTCCATGTGGCCCCACTGTGTCACAATAGCCCCTTGGTTCCATAGGTTTTTGTTGGGGTCCCTCCCCTGCCGTGTAGCCCTGGGAGAGGGGCCCTGAGGGCACAGACACGGGGTTTCCTGCCCCTGCTCAGCCTCGTTCCCATTGGTTGGTTTGTGTTCCCTGCGCGGGCAGAAGGACCCTTGGTCCCGTGACTGGAACAGTTCCTGGGCAGAGCTCCGGCCATGCGGCTGGAGAAATAAACATCTCTCTGAAACATCTAGCAAGAATCTGTCTGTCCATATATATTTCCTTTCCATGGGACTCCTGGTTTGATATATGCGTGTTGCAGGATCCCCACTGCAACAAATGGTGGAGATTTGTGAGCAGAACCATCCCCGATCCCTAAGCGACTGATTTGTGTGAGTAAACCCTGGAAACTTTGGATTCCTCTTCTTGGTTTTGCTTTGCTATTCCATATCTAAACTATGGAGGAACCGTGGGAAGACTCTTGGCTCTCAGAGCCGCATATGGACATTTATCTTAAACTTAAAATGATTCTTGAACAACAATTTGTAAATTTTAGCTTGATTCAAGCTCAAAAAGAACTGAAACACTTCCTGGCATGGTTGTTTAAGAACTTTTTCTATGTTTCTTGGGATTTAATTCTTACCAAGGGCTTTTGGAAAACCGTTTGGACACAGTTAATATTGGAGTCAAAATATATGCCGATGGAAGAATATTTTCGTGAATATTATTTAGTTACTGAGACTGTTGAGCAATGTCAGCTGTGTCCTGGCGAAGGGAATCCTGGCGCAGGGACCGTGCGGCCCAGGCCACGTGCACCGAGCGCTCTGAGAGCAGCAGCGAGGCAGTTCCCGCGCGCGGGCGGAGCCACGCGAGCCGCAGTGTCGGTGGCGGAGCGGGGAGCGGCGGGACCCGGCGGGACCCGCACGGCGCAGCACAGCGCGTGGTGGAGCGAGCCCCGGGAACGCCCGACCGAGAGGGGCGGCGCGTGGGCAGCGGCTGGTGGCGATGGCGGTGGAACGGAGCCGCGCCCAGCCGAGACGCGCGCTGGAGCAGGGCGCGGGGGAGTCATCGCTCGGGGGCCCGGCCGAGACGTGGGTGCAGCGCCCGGCAGCGGCAGCGAAGCTGCGACCAGAGGAGGCGACGCACGGAGAACTGAGCGGCACGGCCCGGCCCGGCCCGCACAGCCCCGAACGCGACCCCGGGAAGAGCGCGCAGGCACCAGCAGCTCCAACAATTCCAACACGGGAGCGACCGAAGGAGAGAGCAAAGACGCAGCGAGACAGAAAACAGCAGCCACTCGGAAAAAGGAAAAAATCATAGCAACTAAGACCTTAGGGATAGTAAAACGGTATAATGTTAAGCAAAATTATGGTTTTATAACAAGGTGTGACAACCAGCAAGACATATTCGTGCATAGAACTGCTATTAAAAAGAATAACCCTGAAAAATGCATCCCAAGCTTGGGAGATGGAGAGGTGGTGGAATTTAATATTGTAGTAGGGAGAAAAGGGTTACAAGCATCGCAGGTCACTGGGCCTGATGGTGTTCCTGTAAAAGGCAGTATATATGCAAAAAATCGTAGTCATGTTAGACAATATCTCCATTGTAAGCCCCCCCTACAGTTTCCCTTTCCTAATCCCACCTTTCCCTTTTACCCTATGTCCTATTACCCCCAGTGTATTCCTAATCCATTTTTTCATCCATGGTTTCCCTCACAAAACCATGCTTTTGCCAATTGTGTCCCCAAAAATCCCTTTCCAATGCCGAGTGGGGGATGAAAAGGGGGAGGGAAGAAGTTAAACCCTCTCCTGCCTCAGTTTCCCCACAAAGCATGCTCAGAGTTCTGTCTCCCTTCTGTCAGCCCTAAGATGTTCCACAGAATCTGATTGGACATTTAAAGACTCAGGAGGGTGGCTTGTTTTGTTTTGAAACTGTTCTTGTTATGTTTATCCAGTTGTTTTCATTCTCCTTTTATTAAAATAAAACGGGTGAGGTGTTGGGGTCCCTCCCCTGCCGTGTAGCCCTGGGAGAGGGGCCCTGAGGGCACAGACACGGGGTTTCCTGCCCCTGCTCAGCCTCGTTCCCATTGGTTGGTTTGCGTTCCCTGCGCGGGCAGAAGGACCCTTGGTCCCGTGACTGGAACAGTTCCTGGGCAGAGCTCCGGCCATGCGGCTGGAGAAATAAACATCTCTGAAACAGCTATCAGGAATCTGTCTGTCCATATATATTTCCTTTCCACGGGACTCCTGGTTT
This sequence comes from Corvus hawaiiensis, assembly GCF_020740725.1. Lineage (NCBI taxonomy): Eukaryota > Metazoa > Chordata > Aves > Passeriformes > Corvidae > Corvus > Corvus hawaiiensis. The sequence continues at coordinate 4,769,373 of NC_063239.1, read as the reverse complement.
GATATATGCGTGTTGCAGGATCCCCACTGCAACAGGTTTTCTAGAATGTAATGTATAATTTTCTACAATGTAACAATGGACTCCTTGGTTCTGGGAGCTACCCTGCTTTTTGCAGAGGTGTCTTTGGTTCCAACAAGGCCCCGCTGTGTCTCAGTGCACCCTGGTTTCCATGCGCATCTGGAGTATCACAAAGGCTCCTTGGTTCCACGAGGTCTTGCTGTGTCACAATGGATGCTGTGCTCCATGAGGCCCTCCAAAGTCATCATGGAGCCTTGATTCCATGTGCTTCCATTGTGTCCCAGGGATCGCCTTGGTTCCATCAGTTTCCTTAGTGGCACAATGCTCTCCATGCTTCCATGATTGCCCACAATGTCACAATGCTCTCCATGCTTCCATGAGGCCCTGCTTTGCCACAATGGTCCCCTTGTGTCCATGAGGCCCCACTGTGTCCCAATGGACGGATGGTTCCATGTGGTTCCGAGCTGTTCCCATGGTCTTCTTGAATCTGCAGTGCAACAATGGACCATTGCTTCCAGGCGGCCTCTGTGTCACAAGGGGCTCCTTGATTCCATGATTCGCCACGGTGTCACCATGGAGCCTTGTTTCTAGGAGGTTCTGTACTGTCACAATTGTCTCCTTGATGCCATGAGCCCCTGCAGTGTCACAATGGCTCCTTGCTTCCATGAGGAACACAAAAGCTTTGCATCAACACTGAGCAACAGCTGCTGAACACACCTGGGAGCACCTGCTTGCATCAAAAGAGGGCTTCAAGCTGAGAATGGCAGCAGCAGCTTCCATCTGCAACAGAGAGCCCGGCAAAGGACAGGGACAGAGAATTCAGTGGAAAGACTTCGAGAATTCTGCTTTCAGAGATCATTCCTGCTCACAGGGTCCCTTGTAGAAAGGGGACATCATTCCAGGCAGCCTGGACGGAGCATGTAGGGTTTGTTGTTGAGGAAACCTGCTCAGGCTTTTCCATTCTTTCCTTACAAACAGGAAAACTTCTCTGGGCCTGTGTGCAGGCAGAGCCCTAAGGAGAGCAGTTGGCACATGGTGCCGTGGGCTGGGACCGCCAGCTGCAGAGCTCAAGGGAAGAAGCCCCGCTGTGTCACAATGGCTCCTTGGCTTCATGTGCATCACCTGTGTCACAATAGTCTCCTTGATTCCATGAGGCCCCACTGTGTCACAATGGCTCCTTGGCTTCATGTGCATCACCTGTGTCACCATGGTCTCCTTGATTCCATGAGGCCCCACTGTGTCACAATGGCTCCTTGGCTTCATGTGCATCACCTGTGTCACCATGGTCTCCTTGATTCCATGAGGCCCCACTGCATCACAAAGGCTCCTTGCTTCCATGAGGTTCCGCAGTGTCACCATGCTCACCTTTGATCCACATTGTCATAATGGACAATTGCTTCCATGTGGCCCCACTGTGTCACAATAGCCCCTTGGTTCCATAGGTTTTCTAGAATGTAATGTATAATTTTCTACAATGTAACAATGGACTCCTTGGTTCTGGGAGCTACCCTGCTTTTTGCAGAGGTGTCTTTGGTTCCAACAAGGCCCCGCTGTGTCTCAGTGCACCCTGGCTTCCATGCGCATCTGGACTATCACAAAGGCTCCTTGGTTCCTCGAGGTCTTGCTGTGTCACAATGGATGCTGTGCTCCATGAGGCCCTCCAAAGTCATCATGGAGCCTTGATTCCATGTGCTCCCATTGTGTCCCAGTGATCGCCTTGGTTCCATCAGTTTCCTTAGTGGCACAATGCTCTCCATGCTTCCATGACTGCCCACAATGTCACAATGCTCTCCATGCTTCCATGAGGCCCTGCTTTGCCACAATGGTCCCCTTGTGCCCATGAGGCCCCGCTGTGTCCCAGTGGACGGAGGGTTCCATGAGGTTCCGTGCTGTCCCCATGGTCTTCTTGAATCCGCAGTGTAACAATGGACCATTGCTTCCAGGCGGCCTCTCTGTGTCACAAGGGGCTCCTTGATTCCATGATTCGCCACGGTGTCACCATGGAGCCTTGTTTCTAGGAGGTTCTGTACTGTCACAATTGTCTCCTTGATGCCATGAGCCCCTGCAGTGTCACAATGGCTCCTTGCTTCCATGAGGAACACAAAAGCTTTGCATCAACACTGAGCAACAGCTGCTGAACACACCTGGGAGCACCTGCTTGCATCAAAAGAGGGCTTCAAGCTGAGAATGGCAGCAGCAGCTTCCATCTGCAACAGAGAGCCAGGCAAAGGACAGGGACAGAGAATTCAGTGGAAAGACTGCGAGAATTCTGCTCCCAGAGATCATTCCTGCTCACAGGGTCCCTTGTAGAAAGGGGACATCATTCCAGGCAGCCTGGACTGAGCATGTAGGGTTTGTTGTTGAGGAAACCTGCTCAGGCTTTTCCATTCTTTCCTTACAAACAGGAAAACTTCTCTGGGCCTGTGTGCAGGCAGAGCCCTGAGGAGAGCAGATGGCACATGGTGCCGTGGGCTGGGACCGCCAGCTGCAGAGCTCAAGGGAAGAAGCCCCGCTGTGTCACAATGGCTCCTTGGCTTCATGTGCATCACCTGTGTCACCATGGTCTCCTTGATTCCATGAGGCCCCACTGTGTCACAATGGCTCCTTGGCTTCATGTGCATCACCTGTGTCACCATGGTCTCCTTGATTCCATGAGGCCCCACTGTGTCACAATGGCTCCTTGGCTTCATGTGCATCACCTGTGTCACAATAGTCTCCTTGATTCCATGAGGCCCCACTGTGTCACAATGGCTCCTTGGCTTCATGTGCATCACCTGTGTCACCATGGTCTCCTTGATTCCATGAGGCCCCACTGAGTCACAATGGCTCCTTGCTTCCATGAGGTTCCGCAGTGTCACCATGCTCACCTTTGATCCACATTGTCATAATGGACAATTGCTTCCATGTGGCCCCACTGTGTCACAATAGCCCCTTGGTTCCATAGGTTTTCTAGAATGTAATGTATAATTTTCTACAATGTAACAATGGACTCCTTGGTCCTGGGAGCTACCCTGCTTTTTGCAGAGGTGTCTTTGGTTCCAACAAGGCCCCGCTGTGTCTCAGTGCACCCTGGCTTCCATGCGCATCTGGAGTATCACAAAGGCTCCTTGGTTCCACGAGGTCTTGCTGTGTCACAATGGATGCTGTGCTCCATGAGGCCCTCCAAAGTCATCATGGAGCCTTGATTCCATGTGCTTCCATTGTGGCCCAGGGATCGCCTTGGTTCCATCAGTTTCCTTAGTGGCACAATGCTCTCCATGCTTCCATGATTGCCCACAATGTCACAATGCTCTCCATGCTTCCATGAGGCCCTGCTTTGCCACAATGGTCCCCTTGTGCCCATGAGGCCCCGCTGTGTCCCAGTGGACGGAGGGTTCCATGAGGTTCCATGCTGTCCCCATGGTCTTCTTGAATCCGCAGTGTAACAATGGACCATTGCTACCAGGCGGCCTCTCTGTGTCATAAGGGGCTCCTTGATTCCATGATTCGCCACGGTGTCACCATGGAGCCTTGTTTCTAGGAGGTTCTGTACTGTCACAATTGTCTCCTTGATGCTATGAGCCCCTGCAGTGTCACAATGGCTCCTTGCTTCCATGAGGAACACAAAAGCTTTGCATCAACACTGAGCAACAGCTGCTGAACACACCTGGGAGCACCTGCTTGCATCAACAGAGGGCTTCAAGCTGAGAATGGCAGCAGCAGCTTCCATCTGCAACAGAGAGCCAGGCAAAGGACAGGGACAGAGAATTCAGTGGAAAGACTGCGGGAATTCTGCTCCCAGAGATCATTCCTGCTCACAGGGTCCCTTGTAGAAAGGGGACATCATTCCAGGCAGCCTGGACTGAGCATGTAGGGTTTGTTGTTTAGGAAACCTGCTCAGGCTTTTCCATTCTTTCCTTACAAACAGGAAAACTTCTCTGGGCCTGTGTGCAGGCAGAGCCCTGAGGAGAGCAGTTGGCACATGGTGCCGTGGGCTGGGACCGCCAGCTGCAGAGCTCAAGGGAAGAAGCCCCGCTGTGTCACAATGGCTCCTTGGCTTCATGTGCATCACCTGTGTCACAATAGTCTCCTTGATTCCATGAGGCCCCCCTGTGTCACAATGGCTCCTTGGCTTCATGTGCATCACCTGTGTCACCATGGTCTCCTTGATTCCATGAGGCCCCACTGTGTCACAATGGCTCCTTGGCTTCATGTGCATCACCTGTGTCACCATGGTCTCCTTGATTCCATGAGGCCCCACTGCGTCACAAAGGCTCCTTGCTTCCATGAGGTTCCGCAGTGTCACCATGCTCACCTTTGATCCACATTGTCATAATGGACAATTGCTTCCATGTGGCCCCACTGTGTCACAATAGCCCCTTGGTTCCATAGGTTTTCTAGAATGTAATGTATAATTTTCTACAATGTAACAATGGACTCCTTGGTTCTGGGAGCTACCCTGCTTTTTGCAGAGGTGTCTTTGGTTCCAACAAGGCCCCGCTGTGTCTCAGTGCACCCTGGCTTCCATGCGCATCTGGAGTATCACAAAGGCTCCTTGGTTCCTCGAGGTCTTGCTGTGTCACAATGGATGCTGTGCTCCATGAGGCCCTCCAAAGTCATCATGGAGCCTTGATTCCATGTGCTTCCATTGTGTCCCAGTGATCGCCTTGGTTCCATCAGTTTCCTGAGTGGCACAATGCTCTCCATGCTTCCATGATTGCCCACAATGTCACAATGCTCTCCATGCTTCCATGAGGCCCTGCTTTGCCACAATGGTCCCCTTGTGTCCATGAGGCCCCGCTGTGTCCCAATGGACGGATGGTTCCATGAGGTTCCGTGCTGTCCCCATGGTCTTCTTGAATCCGCAGTGCAACAATGGACCATTGCTTCCAGGCGGCCTCTGTGTCACAAGGGGCTCCTTGATTCCATGATTCCCCATGGTGTCACCATGAAGCCTTGTTTCTAGGAGGTTCTGTACTGTCACAATTGTCTCCTTGATGCCATGAGCCCCTGCAGTGTCACAATGGCTCCTTGCTTCCATGAGGAACACAAAAGCTTTGCATCAACACTGAGAAACAGCTGCTGAACACACCTGGGAGCACCTGCTTGCATCAACAGAGGGCTTCAAGCTGAGAATGGCAGCAGCAGCTTCCATCTGCAACAGAGAGCCAGGCAAAGGACAGGGACAGAGAATTCAGTGGAAAGACTGCGGGAATTCTGCTTTCAGAGATCATTCCTGCTCACAGGGTCCCTTGTAGAAAGGGGACATCATTCCAGGCAGCCTGGACTGAGCATGTAGGGTTTGTTGTTTAGGAAACCTGCTCAGGCTTTTCCATTCTTTCCTTACAAACAGGAAAACTTCTCTGGGCCTGTGTGCAGGCAGAGCCCTGAGGAGAGCAGTTGGCACATGGTGCCGTGGGCTGGGACCGCCAGCTGCAGAGCTCAAGGGAAGAAGCCCCGCTGTGTCACAATGGCTCCTTGGCTTCATGTGCATCACCTGTGTCACAATAGTCTCCTTGATTCCATGAGGCCCCACTGGGTCACAATGGCTCCTTGGCTTCATGTGCATCACCTGTGTCACAATACTCTCCTTGATTCCATGAGGCCCCACTGCGTCACAAAGGCTCCTTGCTTCCATGAGGTTCCGCAGTGTCACCATGCTCACCTTTGATCCACATTGTCATAATGGACAATTGCTTCCATGTGGCCCCACTGTGTCACAATAGCCCCTTGGTTCCATAGGTTTTCTAGAATGTAATGTATAATTTTCTACAATGTAACAATGGACTCCTTGGTTCTGGGAGCTACCCTGCTTTTTGCAGAGGTGTCTTTGGTTCCAACAAGGCCCCGCTGTGTCTCAGTGCACCCTGGCTTCCATGCGCATCTGGACTATCACAAAGGCTCCTTGGTTCCACGAGGTCTTGCTGTGTCACAATGGATGCTGTGCTCCATGAGGCCCTCCAAAATATTCATGGAGCCTTGATTCCATGTGCTTCCATTGTGGCCCAGTGATCGCCTTGGTTCCATCAATTTCCTTAGTGGCACAATGCTCTCCATGCTTCCATGATTGCCCACAATGTCACAATGCTCTCCATGCTTCCATGAGGCCCTGCTTTGCCACAATGGTCCCCTTGTGTCCATGAGGCCCCGCTGTGTCCCAGTGGACGGAGGGTTCCATGAGGTTCCGTGCTGTCCCCATGGTCTTCTTGAATCCGCAGTGTAACAATGGACCATTGCTTCCAGGCGGCCTCTCTGTGTCACAAGGGGCTCCTTGATTCCATGATTCCCCACGGCGTCACCATGGAGCCTTGTTTCTAGGAGGTTCTGTACTGTCACAGTTGTCTCCTGGATCCCATGAGCCCCTGCAGTGTCACAATGGCTCCTTGCTTCCATGAGGAACACAAAAGCTTTGCATCAACACTGAGCAACAGCTGCTGAACACACCTGGGAGCATCTGCTTGCATCAAAAGAGGGCTTCAAGCTGAGAATGGCAGCAGCAGCTTCCATCTGCAACAGAGAGCCAGGCAAAGGACAGGGACAGAGAATTCAGTGGAAAGACTGCGGGAATTCTGCTTTCAGAGATCATTCCTGCTCACAGGGTCCCTTGTAGAAAGGGGACATCATTCCAGGCAGCCTGGACTGAGCATGTAGGGTTTGTTGTTGAGGAAACCTGCTCAGGCTTTTCCATTCTTTCCTTACAAACAGGAAAACTTCTCTGGGCCTGTGTGCAGGCAGAGCCCTAAGGAGAGCAGTTGGCACATGGTGCCGTGGGCTGGGACAGCCAGCTGCAGAGCTCAAGGGAAGAAGCCCCGCTGTGTCACAATGGCTCCTTGGCTTCATGTGCATCACCTGTGTCACCATGGTCTCCTTGATTCCATGAGGCCCCACTGCGTCACAATGGCTCCTTGCTTCCATGAGGTTCCGCAGTGTCACCATGCTCACCTTTGATCCACATTGTCATAATGGACAATTGCTTCCATGTGGCCCCACTGTGTCACAATAGCCCCTTGGTTCCATAGGTTTTTGTTGGGGTCCCTCCCCTGCCGTGTAGCCCTGGGAGAGGGGCCCTGAGGGCACAGACACGGGGTTTCCTGCCCCTGCTCAGCCTCGTTCCCATTGGTTGGTTTGTGTTCCCTGCGCGGGCAGAAGGACCCTTGGTCCCGTGACTGGAACAGTTCCTGGGCAGAGCTCCGGCCATGCGGCTGGAGAAATAAACATCTCTCTGAAACATCTAGCAAGAATCTGTCTGTGCATATATATTTCCTTTCCATGGGACTCCTGGTTTGATATATGCGTGTTGCAGGATCCCCACTGCAACAAATGGTGGAGATTTGTGAGCAGAACGATCCCCGATCCCTAAGCGACTGATTTGTGTGAGTAAACCCTGGAAACTTTGGATTCCTCTTCTTGGTTTTGCTTTGCTATTCCATATCTAAACTATGGAGGAACCGTGGGAAGACTCTTGGCTCTCAGAGCCGCATATGGACATTTATCTTAAACTTAAAATGATTCTTGAACAACGATTTGTAAATTTTAGCTTGATTCAAGCTCAAAAAGAACTGAAACACTTCCTGGCATGGTTGTTTAAGAACTTTTTCTATGTTTCTTGGGATTTAATTCTTACCAAGGGCTTTTGGAAAACCGTTTGGACACAGTTAATATTGGAGTCAAAATATATGCCGATGGAAGAATATTTTCGTGAATATTATTTAGTTACTGAGACTGTTGAGCAATGTCAGCTGTGTCCTGGCGAAGGGAATCCTGGCGCAGGGACCGTGCGGCCCAGGCCACGTGCACCGAGCGCTCTGAGAGCAGCAGCGAGGCAGTTCCCGCGCGCGGGCGGAGCCACGCGAGCCGCAGTGTCGGTGGCGGAGCGGGGAGCGGCGGGACCCGGCGGGACCCGCACGGCGCAGCACAGCGCGTGGTGGAGCGAGCCCCGGGAACGCCCGACCGAGAGGGGCGGCGCGTGGGCAGCGGCTGGCGGCGATGGCGGTGGAACGGAGCCGCGCCCAGCCGAGACGCGCGCTGGAGCAGGGCGCGGGGGAGTCATCGCTCGGGGGGCCCGGCCGAGACGTGGGTGCAGCGCCCGGCAGCGGCAGCGAAGCTGCGACCAGAGGAGGCGACGCACGGAGAACTGAGCGGCACGGCCCGGCCCGGCCCGCACAGCCCCGAACGCGACCCCGGGAAGAGCGCGCAGGCACCAGCAGCTCCAACAATTCCAACACGGGAGCGACCGAAGGAGAGAGCAAAGACGCAGCGAGACAGAAAACAGCAGCCACTCGGAAAAAGGAAAAAATCATAGCAACTAAGACCTTAGGGATAGTAAAACGGTATAATGTTAAGCAAAATTATGGTTTTATAACAAGGTGTGACAACCAGCAAGACATATTCGTGCATAGAACTGCTATTAAAAAGAATAACCCTGAAAAATGCATCCCAAGCTTGGGAGATGGAGAGGTGGTGGAATTTAATATTGTAGTAGGGAGAAAAGGGTTACAAGCATCGCAGGTCACTGGGCCTGATGGTGTTCCTGTAAAAGGCAGTATATATGCAAAAAATCGTAGTCATGTTAGACAATATCTCCATTGTAAGCCCCCCCTACAGTTTCCCTTTCCTAATCCCACCTTTCCCTTTTACCCTATGTCCTATTACCCCCAGTGTATTCCTAATCCATTTTTTCATCCATGGTTTCCCTCACAAAACCATGCTTTTGCCAATTGTGTCCCCAAAAATCCCTTTCCAATGCCGAGTGGGGGATGAAAAGGGGGAGGGAAGAAGTTAAACCCTCTCCTGCCTCAGTTTCCCCACAAAGCATGCTCAGAGTTCTGTCTCCCTTCTGTCAGCCCTAAGATGCTCCACAGAATCTGATTGGACATTTAAAGACTCAGGAGGGTGGCTTGTTTTGTTTTGAAACTGTTCTTGTTATGTTTATCCAGTTGTTTTCATTCTCCTTTTATTAAAATAAAACGGGTGAGGTGTTGGGGTCCCTCCCCTGCCGTGTAGCCCTGGGAGAGGGGCCCTGAGGGCACAGACACGGGGTTTCCTGCCCCTGCTCAGCCTCGTTCCCATTGGTTGGTTTGTGTTCCCTGCGCGGGCAGAAGGACCCTTGGTCCCGTGACTGGAACAGTTCCTGGGCAGAGCTCCGGCCATGCGGCTGGAGAAATAAACATCTCTGAAACAGCTATCAGGAATCTGTCTGTCCATATATATTTCCTTTCCACGGGACTCCTGGTTTGATATATGCGTGTTGCAGGATCCCCACTGCAACAGGTTTTCTAGAATGTAATGTATAATTTTCTACAATGTAACAATGGACTCCTTGGTTCTGGGAGCTACCCTGCTTTTTGCAGAGGTGTCTTTGGTTCCAACAAGGCCCCGCTGTGTCTCAGTGCACCCTGGTTTCCATGCGCATCTGGAGTATCACAAAGGCTCCTTGGTTCCACGAGGTCTTGCTGTGTCACAATGGATGCTGTGCTCCATGAGGCCCTCCAAAGTCATCATGGAGCCTTGATTCCATGTGCTTCCATTGTGTCCCAGGGATCGCCTTGGTTCCATCAGTTTCCTTAGTGGCACAATGCTCTCCATGCTTCCATGATTGCCCACAATGTCACAATGCTCTCCATGCTTCCATGAGGCCCTGCTTTGCCACAATGGTCCCCTTGTGTCCATGAGGCCCCACTGTGTCCCAATGGACGGATGGTTCCATGTGGTTCCGAGCTGTTCCCATGGTCTTCTTGAATCTGCAGTGCAACAATGGACCATTGCTTCCAGGCGGCCTCTGTGTCACAAGGGGCTCCTTGATTCCATGATTCGCCACGGTGTCACCATGGAGCCTTGTTTCTAGGAGGTTCTGTACTGTCACAATTGTCTCCTTGATGCCATGAGCCCCTGCAGTGTCACAATGGCTCCTTGCTTCCATGAGGAACACAAAAGCTTTGCATCAACACTGAGCAACAGCTGCTGAACACACCTGGGAGCACCTGCTTGCATCAAAAGAGGGCTTCAAGCTGAGAACGGCAGCAGCAGCTTCCATCTGCAACAGAGAGCCCGGCAAAGGACAGGGACAGAGAATTCAGTGGAAAGACTTCGAGAATTCTGCTTTCAGAGATCATTCCTGCTCACAGGGTCCCTTGTAGAAAGGGGACATCATTCCAGGCAGCCTGGACTGAGCATGTAGGGTTTGTTGTTTAGGAAACCTGCTCAGGCTTTTCCATTCTTTCCTTACAAACAGGAAAACTTCTCTGGGCCTGTGTGCAGGCAGAGCCCTAAGGAGAGCAGTTGGCACATGGTGCCGTGGGCTGGGACCGCCAGCTGCAGAGCTCAAGGGAAGAAGCCCCGCTGTGTCACAATGGCTCCTTGGCTTCATGTGCATCACCTGTGTCACAATAGTCTCCTTGATTCCATGAGGCCCCACTGTGTCACAATGGCTCCTTGGCTTCATGTGCATCACCTGTGTCACCATGGTCTCCTTGATTCCATGAGGCCTCACTGTGTCACAATGGCTCCTTGGCTTCATGTGCATCACCTGTGTCACCATGGTCTCCTTGATTCCATGAGGCCCCACTGCGTCACAAAGGCTCCTTGCTTCCATGAGGTTCCGCAGTGTCACCATGCTCACCTTTGATCCACATTGTCATAATGGACAATTGCTTCCATGTGGCCCCACTGTGTCACAATAGCCCCTTGGTTCCATAGGTTTTCTAGAATGTAATGTATAATTTTCTACAATGTAACAATGGACTCCTTGGTTCTGGGAGCTACCCTGCTTTTTGCAGAGGTGTCTTTGGTTCCAACAAGGCCCCGCTGTGTCTCAGTGCACCCTGGCTTCCATGCGCATCTGGAGTATCACAAAGGCTCCTTGGTTCCTCGAGGTCTTGCTGTGTCACAATGGATGCTGTGCTCCATGAGGCCCTCCAAAGTCATCATGGAGCCTTGATTCCATGTGCTTCCATTGTGTCCCAGTGATCGCCTTGGTTCCATCAATTTCCTTAGTGGCACAATGCTCTCCATGCTTCCATGATTGCCCACAATGTCACAATGCTCTCCATGCTTCCATGAGGCCCTGCTTTGCCACAATGGTCCCCTTGTGTCCATGAGGCCCCGCTGTGTCCCAGTGGACGGAGGGTTCCATGAGGTTCCGTGCTGTCCCCATGGTCTTCTTGAATCCGCAGTGTAACAATGGACCATTGCTTCCAGGCGGCCTCTCTGTGTCACAAGGGGCTCCTTGATTCCATGATTCCCCACGGCGTCACCATGGAGCCTTGTTTCTAGGAGGTTCTGTACTGTCACAATTGTCTCCTGGATCCCATGAGCCCCTGCAGTGTCACAATGGCTCCTTGCTTCCATGAGGAACACAAAAGCTTTGCATCAACACTGAGCAACAGCTGCTGAACACACCTGGGAGCATCTGCTTGCATCAAAAGAGGGCTTCAAGCTGAGAATGGCAGCAGCAGCTTCCATCTGCAACAGAGAGCCAGGCAAAGGACAGGGACAGAGAATTCAGTGGAAAGACTGCGGGAATTCTGCTTTCAGAGATCATTCCTGCTCACAGGGTCCCTTGTAGAAAGGGGACATCATTCCAGGCAGCCTGGACTGAGCATGTAGGGTTTGTTGTTGAGGAAACCTGCTCAGGCTTTTCCATTCTTTCCTTACAAACAGGAAAACTTCTCTGGGCCTGTGTGCAGGCAGAGCCCTAAGGAGAGCAGTTGGCACATGGTGCCGTGGGCTGGGACAGCCAGCTGCAGAGCTCAAGGGAAGAAGCCCCGCTGTGTCACAATGGCTCCTTGGCTTCATGTGCATCACCTGTGTCACCATGGTCTCCTTGATTCCATGAGGCCCCACTGCGTCACAATGGCTCCTTGCTTCCATGAGGTTCCGCAGTGTCACCATGCTCACCTTTGATCCACATTGTCATAATGGACAATTGCTTCCATGTGGCCCCACTGTGTCACAATAGCCCCTTGGTTCCATAGGTTTTTGTTGGGGTCCCTCCCCTGCCGTGTAGCCCTGGGAGAGGGGCCCTGAGGGCACAGACACGGGGTTTCCTGCCCCTGCTCAGCCTCGTTCCCATTGGTTGGTTTGTGTTCCCTGCGCGGGCAGAAGGACCCTTGGTCCCGTGACTGGAACAGTTCCTGGGCAGAGCTCCGGCCATGCGGCTGGAGAAATAAACATCTCTCTGAAACATCTAGCAAGAATCTGTCTGTCCATATATATTTCCTTTCCATGGGACTCCTGGTTTGATATATGCGTGTTGCAGGATCCCCACTGCAACAAATGGTGGAGATTTGTGAGCAGAACGATCCCCGATCCCTAAGCGACTGATTTGTGTGAGTAAACCCTGGAAACTTTGGATTCCTCTTCTTGGTTTTGCTTTGCTATTCCATATCTAAACTATGGAGGAACCGTGGGAAGACTCTTGGCTCTCAGAGCCGCATATGGACATTTATCTTAAACTTAAAATGATTCTTGAACAACGATTTGTAAATTTTAGCTTGATTCAAGCTCAAAAAGAACTGAAACACTTCCTGGCATGGTTGTTTAAGAACTTTTTCTATGTTTCTTGGGATTTAATTCTTACCAAGGGCTTTTGGAAAACCGTTTGGACACAGTTAATATTGGAGTCAAAATATATGCCGATGGAAGAATATTTTCGTGAATATTATTTAGTTACTGAGACTGTTGAGCAATGTCAGCTGTGTCCTGGCGAAGGGAATCCTGGCGCAGGGACCGTGCGGCCCAGGCCACGTGCACCGAGCGCTCTGAGAGCAGCAGCGAGGCAGTTCCCGCGCGCGGGCGGAGCCACGCGAGCCGCAGTGTCGGTGGCGGAGCGGGGAGCGGCGGGACCCGGCGGGACCCGCACGGCGCAGCACAGCGCGTGGTGGAGCGAGCCCCGGGAACGCCCGACCGAGAGGGGCGGCGCGTGGGCAGCGGCTGGTGGCGATGGCGGTGGAACGGAGCCGCGCCCAGCCGAGACGCGCGCTGGAGCAGGGCGCGGGGGAGTCATCGCTCGGGGGCCCGGCCGAGACGTGGGTGCAGCGCCCGGCAGCGGCAGCGAAGCTGCGACCAGAGGAGGCGACGCACGGAGAACTGAGCGGCACGGCCCGGCCCGGCCCGCACAGCCCCGAACGCGACCCCGGGAAGAGCGCGCAGGCACCAGCAGCTCCAACAATTCCAACACGGGAGCGACCGAAGGAGAGAGCAAAGACGCAGCGAGACAGAAAACAGCAGCCACTCGGAAAAAGGAAAAAATCATAGCAACTAAGACCTTAGGGATAGTAAAACGGTATAATGTTAAGCAAAATTATGGTTTTATAACAAGGTGTGACAACCAGCAAGACATATTCGTGCATAGAACTGCTATTAAAAAGAATAACCCTGAAAAATGCATCCCAAGCTTGGGAGATGGAGAGGTGGTGGAATTTAATATTGTAGTAGGGAGAAAAGGGTTACAAGCATCGCAGGTCACTGGGCCTGATGGTGTTCCTGTAAAAGGCAGTATATATGCAAAAAATCGTAGTCATGTTAGACAATATCTCCATTGTAAGCCCCCCCTACAGTTTCCCTTTCCTAATCCCACCTTTCCCTTTTACCCTATGTCCTATTACCCCCAGTGTATTCCTAATCCATTTTTTCATCCATGGTTTCCCTCACAAAACCATGCTTTTGCCAATTGTGTCCCCAAAAATCCCTTTCCAATGCCGAGTGGGGGATGAAAAGGGGGAGGGAAGAAGTTAAACCCTCTCCTGCCTCAGTTTCCCCACAAAGCATGCTCAGAGTTCTGTCTCCCTTCTGTCAGCCCTAAGATGCTCCACAGAATCTGATTGGACATTTAAAGACTCAGGAGGGTGGCTTGTTTTGTTTTGAAACTGTTCTTGTTATGTTTATCCAGTTGTTTTCATTCTCCTTTTATTAAAATAAAACGGGTGAGGTGTTGGGGTCCCTCCCCTGCCGTGTAGCCCTGGGAGAGGGGCCCTGAGGGCACAGACACGGGGTTTCCTGCCCCTGCTCAGCCTCGTTCCCATTGGTTGGTTTGCGTTCCCTGCGCGGGCAGAAGGACCCTTGGTCCCGTGACTGGAACAGTTCCTGGGCAGAGCTCCGGCCATGCGGCTGGAGAAATAAACATCTCTGAAACAGCTATCAGGAATCTGTCTGTCCATATATATTTCCTTTCCACGGGACTCCTGGTTTGATATATGCGTGTTGCAGGATCCCCACTGCAACAGGTTTTCTAGAATGTAATGTATAATTTTCTACAATGTAACAATGGACTCCTTGGTTCTGTGAGCTACCCTGCTTTTTGCAGAGGTGTCTTTGGTTCCAACAAGGCCCCGCTGTGTCTCAGTGCACCCTGGTTTCCATGCGCATCTGGAGTATCACAAAGGCTCCTTGGTTCCACGAGGTCTTGCTGTGTCACAATGGATGCTGTGCTCCATGAGGCCCTCCAAAGTCATCATGGAGCCTTGATTCCATGTGCTTCCATTGTGTCCCAGGGATCGCCTTGGTTCCATCAGTTTCCTTAGTGGCACAATGCTCTCCATGCTTCCATGATTGCCCACAATGTCACAATGCTCTCCATGCTTCCATGAGGCCCTGCTTTGCCACAATGGTCCCCTTGTGTCCATGAGGCCCCACTGTGTCCCAATGGACGGATGGTTCCATGTGGTTCCGAGCTGTTCCCATGGTCTTCTTGAATCTGCAGTGCAACAATGGACCATTGCTTCCAGGCGGCCTCTGTGTCACAAGGGGCTCCTTGATTCCATGATTCCCCACGGTGTCACCATGGAGCCTTGTTTCTAGGAGGTTCTGTACTGTCACAATTGTCTCCTTGATGCCATGAGCCCCTGCAGTGTCACAATGGCTCCTTGCTTCCATGAGGAACACAAAAGCTTTGCATCAACACTGAGCAACAGCTGCTGAACACACCTGGGAGCACCTGCTTGCATCAAAAGAGGGCTTCAAGCTGAGAATGGCAGCAGCAGCTTCCATCTGCAACAGAGAGCCCGGCAAAGGACAGGGACAGAGAATTCAGTGGAAAGACTTCGAGAATTCTGCTTTCAGAGATCATTCCTGCTCACAGGGTCCCTTGTAGAAAGGGGACATCATTCCAGGCAGCCTGGACGGAGCATGTAGGGTTTGTTGTTTAGGAAACCTGCTCAGGCTTTTCCATTCTTTCCTTACAAACAGGAAAACTTCTCTGGGCCTGTGTGCAGGCAGAGCCCTAAGGAGAGCAGTTGGCACATGGTGCCGTGGGCTGGGACCGCCAGCTGCAGAGCTCAAGGGAAGAAGCCCCGCTGTGTCACAATGGCTCCTTGGCTTCATGTGCATCACCTGTGTCACAATAGTCTCCTTGATTCCATGAGGCCCCACTGTGTCACAATGGCTCCTTGGCTTCATGTGCATCACCTGTGTCACCATGGTCTCCTTGATTCCATGAGGCCCCACTGTGTCACAATGGCTCCTTGGCTTCATGTGCATCACCTGTGTCACAATAGTCTCCTTGATTCCATGAGGCCCCACTGTGTCACAATGGCTCCTTGGCTTCATGTGCATCACCTGTGTCACCATGGTCTCCTTGATTCCATGAGGCCCCACTGAGTCACAATGGCTCCTTGCTTCCATGAGGTTCCGCAGTGTCACCATGCTCACCTTTGATCCACATTGTCATAATGGACAATTGCTTCCATGTGGCCCCACTGTGTCACAATAGCCCCTTGGTTCCATAGGTTTTCTAGAATGTAATGTATAATTTTCTACAATGTAACAATGGACTCCTTGGTCCTGGGAGCTACCCTGCTTTTTGCAGAGGTGTCTTTGGTTCCAACAAGGCCCCGCTGTGTCTCAGTGCACCCTGGCTTCCATGCGCATCTGGAGTATCACAAAGGCTCCTTGGTTCCACGAGGTCTTGCTGTGTCACAATGGATGCTGTGCTCCATGAGGCCCTCCAAAGTCATCATGGAGCCTTGATTCCATGTGCTTCCATTGTGGCCCAGGGATCGCCTTGGTTCCATCAGTTTCCTTAGTGGCACAATGCTCTCCATGCTTCCATGATTGCCCACAATGTCACAATGCTCTCCATGCTTCCATGAGGCCCTGCTTTGCCACAATGGTCCCCTTGTGCCCATGAGGCCCCGCTGTGTCCCAGTGGACGGAGGGTTCCATGAGGTTCCATGCTGTCCCCATGGTCTTCTTGAATCCGCAGTGTAACAATGGACCATTGCTACCAGGCGGCCTCTCTGTGTCATAAGGGGCTCCTTGATTCCATGATTCGCCACGGTGTCACCATGGAGCCTTGTTTCTAGGAGGTTCTGTACTGTCACAATTGTCTCCTTGATGCTATGAGCCCCTGCAGTGTCACAATGGCTCCTTGCTTCCATGAGGAACACAAAAGCTTTGCATCAACACTGAGCAACAGCTGCTGAACACACCTGGGAGCACCTGCTTGCATCAACAGAGGGCTTCAAGCTGAGAATGGCAGCAGCAGCTTCCATCTGCAACAGAGAGCCAGGCAAAGGACAGGGACAGAGAATTCAGTGGAAAGACTGCGGGAATTCTGCTCCCAGAGATCATTCCTGCTCACAGGGTCCCTTGTAGAAAGGGGACATCATTCCAGGCAGCCTGGACTGAGCATGTAGGGTTTGTTGTTTAGGAAACCTGCTCAGGCTTTTCCATTCTTTCCTTACAAACAGGAAAACTTCTCTGGGCCTGTGTGCAGGCAGAGCCCTGAGGAGAGCAGTTGGCACATGGTGCCGTGGGCTGGGACCGCCAGCTGCAGAGCTCAAGGGAAGAAGCCCCGCTGTGTCACAATGGCTCCTTGGCTTCATGTGCATCACCTGTGTCACAATAGTCTCCTTGATTCCATGAGGCCCCCCTGTGTCACAATGGCTCCTTGGCTTCATGTGCATCACCTGTGTCACCATGGTCTCCTTGATTCCATGAGGCCCCACTGTGTCACAATGGCTCCTTGGCTTCATGTGCATCACCTGTGTCACCATGGTCTCCTTGATTCCATGAGGCCCCACTGCGTCACAAAGGCTCCTTGCTTCCATGAGGTTCCGCAGTGTCACCATGCTCACCTTTGATCCACATTGTCATAATGGACAATTGCTTCCATGTGGCCCCACTGTGTCACAATAGCCCCTTGGTTCCATAGGTTTTCTAGAATGTAATGTATAATTTTCTACAATGTAACAATGGACTCCTTGGTTCTGGGAGCTACCCTGCTTTTTGCAGAGGTGTCTTTGGTTCCAACAAGGCCCCGCTGTGTCTCAGTGCACCCTGGCTTCCATGCGCATCTGGAGTATCACAAAGGCTCCTTGGTTCCTCGAGGTCTTGCTGTGTCACAATGGATGCTGTGCTCCATGAGGCCCTCCAAAGTCATCATGGAGCCTTGATTCCATGTGCTTCCATTGTGTCCCAGTGATCGCCTTGGTTCCATCAGTTTCCTGAGTGGCACAATGCTCTCCATGCTTCCATGATTGCCCACAATGTCACAATGCTCTCCATGCTTCCATGAGGCCCTGCTTTGCCACAATGGTCCCCTTGTGTCCATGAGGCCCCGCTGTGTCCCAATGGACGGATGGTTCCATGAGGTTCCGTGCTGTTCCCATGGTCTTCTTGAATCCGCAGTGCAACAATGGACCATTGCTTCCAGGCGGCCTCTGTGTCACAAGGGGCTCCTTGATTCCATGATTCCCCATGGTGTCACCATGAAGCCTTGTTTCTAGGAGGTTCTGTACTGTCACAATTGTCTCCTTGATGCCATGAGCCCCTGCAGTGTCACAATGGCTCCTTGCTTCCATGAGGAACACAAAAGCTTTGCATCAACACTGAGAAACAGCTGCTGAACACACCTGGGAGCACCTGCTTGCATCAACAGAGGGCTTCAAGCTGAGAATGGCAGCAGCAGCTTCCATCTGCAACAGAGAGCCAGGCAAAGGACAGGGACAGAGAATTCAGTGGAAAGACTGCGGGAATTCTGCTTTCAGAGATCATTCCTGCTCACAGGGTCCCTTGTAGAAAGGGGACATCATTCCAGGCAGCCTGGACTGAGCATGTAGGGTTTGTTGTTTAGGAAACCTGCTCAGGCTTTTCCATTCTTTCCTTACAAACAGGAAAACTTCTCTGGGCCTGTGTGCAGGCAGAGCCCTGAGGAGAGCAGTTGGCACATGGTGCCGTGGGCTGGGACCGCCAGCTGCAGAGCTCAAGGGAAGAAGCCCCGCTGTGTCACAATGGCTCCTTGGCTTCATGTGCATCACCTGTGTCACAATAGTCTCCTTGATTCCATGAGGCCCCACTGGGTCACAATGGCTCCTTGGCTTCATGTGCATCACCTGTGTCACAATACTCTCCTTGATTCCATGAGGCCCCACTGCGTCACAAAGGCTCCTTGCTTCCATGAGGTTCCGCAGTGTCACCATGCTCACCTTTGATCCACATTGTCATAATGGACAATTGCTTCCATGTGGCCCCACTGTGTCACAATAGCCCCTTGGTTCCATAGGTTTTCTAGAATGTAATGTATAATTTTCTACAATGTAACAATGGACTCCTTGGTTCTGGGAGCTACCCTGCTTTTTGCAGAGGTGTCTTTGGTTCCAACAAGGCCCCGCTGTGTCTCAGTGCACCCTGGCTTCCATGCGCATCTGGACTATCACAAAGGCTCCTTGGTTCCACGAGGTCTTGCTGTGTCACAATGGATGCTGTGCTCCATGAGGCCCTCCAAAATATTCATGGAGCCTTGATTCCATGTGCTTCCATTGTGGCCCAGTGATCGCCTTGGTTCCATCAATTTCCTTAGTGGCACAATGCTCTCCATGCTTCCATGATTGCCCACAATGTCACAATGCTCTCCATGCTTCCATGAGGCCCTGCTTTGCCACAATGGTCCCCTTGTGTCCATGAGGCCCCGCTGTGTCCCAGTGGACGGAGGGTTCCATGAGGTTCCGTGCTGTCCCCATGGTCTTCTTGAATCCGCAGTGTAACAATGGACCATTGCTTCCAGGCGGCCTCTCTGTGTCACAAGGGGCTCCTTGATTCCATGATTCCCCACGGCGTCACCATGGAGCCTTGTTTCTAGGAGGTTCTGTACTGTCACAGTTGTCTCCTGGATCCCATGAGCCCCTGCAGTGTCACAATGGCTCCTTGCTTCCATGAGGAACACAAAAGCTTTGCATCAACACTGAGCAACAGCTGCTGAACACACCTGGGAGCATCTGCTTGCATCAAAAGAGGGCTTCAAGCTGAGAATGGCAGCAGCAGCTTCCATCTGCAACAGAGAGCCAGGCAAAGGACAGGGACAGAGAATTCAGTGGAAAGACTGCGGGAATTCTGCTCCCAGAGATCATTCCTGCTCACAGGGTCCCTTGTAGAAAGGGGACATCATTCCAGGCAGCCTGGACTGAGCATGTAGGGTTTGTTGTTGAGGAAACCTGCTCAGGCTTTTCCATTCTTTCCTTACAAACAGGAAAACTTCTCTGGGCCTGTGTGCAGGCAGAGCCCTAAGGAGAGCAGTTGGCACATGGTGCCGTGGGCTGGGACAGCCAGCTGCAGAGCTCAAGGGAAGAAGCCCCGCTGTGTCACAATGGCTCCTTGGCTTCATGTGCATCACCTGTGTCACCATGGTCTCCTTGATTCCATGAGGCCCCACTGCGTCACAATGGCTCCTTGCTTCCATGAGGTTCCGCAGTGTCACCATGCTCACCTTTGATCCACATTGTCATAATGGACAATTGCTTCCATGTGGCCCCACTGTGTCACAATAGCCCCTTGGTTCCATAGGTTTTTGTTGGGGTCCCTCCCCTGCCGTGTAGCCCTGGGAGAGGGGCCCTGAGGGCACAGACACGGGGTTTCCTGCCCCTGCTCAGCCTCGTTCCCATTGGTTGGTTTGTGTTCCCTGCGCGGGCAGAAGGACCCTTGGTCCCGTGACTGGAACAGTTCCTGGGCAGAGCTCCGGCCATGCGGCTGGAGAAATAAACATCTCTCTGAAACATCTAGCAAGAATCTGTCTGTGCATATATATTTCCTTTCCATGGGACTCCTGGTTTGATATATGCGTGTTGCAGGATCCCCACTGCAACAAATGGTGGAGATTTGTGAGCAGAACGATCCCCGATCCCTAAGCGACTGATTTGTGTGAGTAAACCCTGGAAACTTTGGATTCCTCTTCTTGGTTTTGCTTTGCTATTCCATATCTAAACTATGGAGGAACCGTGGGAAGACTCTTGGCTCTCAGAGCCGCATATGGACATTTATCTTAAACTTAAAATGATTCTTGAACAACGATTTGTAAATTTTAGCTTGATTCAAGCTCAAAAAGAACTGAAACACTTCCTGGCATGGTTGTTTAAGAACTTTTTCTATGTTTCTTGGGATTTAATTCTTACCAAGGGCTTTTGGAAAACCGTTTGGACACAGTTAATATTGGAGTCAAAATATATGCCGATGGAAGAATATTTTCGTGAATATTATTTAGTTACTGAGACTGTTGAGCAATGTCAGCTGTGTCCTGGCGAAGGGAATCCTGGCGCAGGGACCGTGCGGCCCAGGCCACGTGCACCGAGCGCTCTGAGAGCAGCAGCGAGGCAGTTCCCGCGCGCGGGCGGAGCCACGCGAGCCGCAGTGTCGGTGGCGGAGCGGGGAGCGGCGGGACCCGGCGGGACCCGCACGGCGCAGCACAGCGCGTGGTGGAGCGAGCCCCGGGAACGCCCGACCGAGAGGGGCGGCGCGTGGGCAGCGGCTGGCGGCGATGGCGGTGGAACGGAGCCGCGCCCAGCCGAGACGCGCGCTGGAGCAGGGCGCGGGGGAGTCATCGCTCGGGGGCCCGGCCGAGACGTGGGTGCAGCGCCCGGCAGCGGCAGCGAAGCTGCGACCAGAGGAGGCGACGCACGGAGAACTGAGCGGCACGGCCCGGCCCGGCCCGCACAGCCCCGAACGCGACCCCGGGAAGAGCGCGCAGGCACCAGCAGCTCCAACAATTCCAACACGGGAGCGACCGAAGGAGAGAGCAAAGACGCAGCGAGACAGAAAACAGCAGCCACTCGGAAAAAGGAAAAAATCATAGCAACTAAGACCTTAGGGATAGTAAAACGGTATAATGTTAAGCAAAATTATGGTTTTATAACAAGGTGTGACAACCAGCAAGACATATTCGTGCATAGAACTGCTATTAAAAAGAATAACCCTGAAAAATGCATCCCAAGCTTGGGAGATGGAGAGGTGGTGGAATTTAATATTGTAGTAGGGAGAAAAGGGTTACAAGCATCGCAGGTCACTGGGCCTGATGGTGTTCCTGTAAAAGGCAGTATATATGCAAAAAATCGTAGTCATGTTAGACAATATCTCCATTGTAAGCCCCCCCTACAGTTTCCCTTTCCTAATCCCACCTTTCCCTTTTACCCTATGTCCTATTACCCCCAGTGTATTCCTAATCCATTTTTTCATCCATGGTTTCCCTCACAAAACCATGCTTTTGCCAATTGTGTCCCCAAAAATCCCTTTCCAATGCCGAGTGGGGGATGAAAAGGGGGAGGGAAGAAGTTAAACCCTCTCCTGCCTCAGTTTCCCCACAAAGCATGCTCAGAGTTCTGTCTCCCTTCTGTCAGCCCTAAGATGCTCCACAGAATCTGATTGGACATTTAAAGACTCAGGAGGGTGGCTTGTTTTGTTTTGAAACTGTTCTTGTTATGTTTATCCAGTTGTTTTCATTCTCCTTTTATTAAAATAAAACGGGTGAGGTGTTGGGGTCCCTCCCCTGCCGTGTAGCCCTGGGAGAGGGGCCCTGAGGGCACAGACACGGGGTTTCCTGCCCCTGCTCAGCCTCGTTCCCATTGGTTGGTTTGTGTTCCCTGCGCGGGCAGAAGGACCCTTGGTCCCGTGACTGGAACAGTTCCTGGGCAGAGCTCCGGCCATGCGGCTGGAGAAATAAACATCTCTGAAACAGCTATCAGGAATCTGTCTGTCCATATATATTTCCTTTCCACGGGACTCCTGGTTTGATATATGCGTGTTGCAGGATCCCCACTGCAACAGGTTTTCTAGAATGTAATGTATAATTTTCTACAATGTAACAATGGACTCCTTGGTTCTGGGAGCTACCCTGCTTTTTGCAGAGGTGTCTTTGGTTCCAACAAGGCCCCGCTGTGTCTCAGTGCACCCTGGTTTCCATGCGCATCTGGAGTATCACAAAGGCTCCTTGGTTCCACGAGGTCTTGCTGTGTCACAATGGATGCTGTGCTCCATGAGGCCCTCCAAAGTCATCATGGAGCCTTGATTCCATGTGCTTCCATTGTGTCCCAGGGATCGCCTTGGTTCCATCAGTTTCCTTAGTGGCACAATGCTCTCCATGCTTCCATGATTGCCCACAATGTCACAATGCTCTCCATGCTTCCATGAGGCCCTGCTTTGCCACAATGGTCCCCTTGTGTCCATGAGGCCCCACTGTGTCCCAATGGACGGATGGTTCCATGTGGTTCCGAGCTGTTCCCATGGTCTTCTTGAATCTGCAGTGCAACAATGGACCATTGCTTCCAGGCGGCCTCTGTGTCACAAGGGGCTCCTTGATTCCATGATTCGCCACGGTGTCACCATGGAGCCTTGTTTCTAGGAGGTTCTGTACTGTCACAATTGTCTCCTTGATGCCATGAGCCCCTGCAGTGTCACAATGGCTCCTTGCTTCCATGAGGAACACAAAAGCTTTGCATCAACACTGAGCAACAGCTGCTGAACACACCTGGGAGCACCTGCTTGCATCAAAAGAGGGCTTCAAGCTGAGAACGGCAGCAGCAGCTTCCATCTGCAACAGAGAGCCCGGCAAAGGACAGGGACAGAGAATTCAGTGGAAAGACTTCGAGAATTCTGCTTTCAGAGATCATTCCTGCTCACAGGGTCCCTTGTAGAAAGGGGACATCATTCCAGGCAGCCTGGACTGAGCATGTAGGGTTTGTTGTTTAGGAAACCTGCTCAGGCTTTTCCATTCTTTCCTTACAAACAGGAAAACTTCTCTGGGCCTGTGTGCAGGCAGAGCCCTAAGGAGAGCAGTTGGCACATGGTGCCGTGGGCTGGGACCGCCAGCTGCAGAGCTCAAGGGAAGAAGCCCCGCTGTGTCACAATGGCTCCTTGGCTTCATGTGCATCACCTGTGTCACAATAGTCTCCTTGATTCCATGAGGCCCCACTGTGTCACAATGGCTCCTTGGCTTCATGTGCATCACCTGTGTCACCATGGTCTCCTTGATTCCATGAGGCCCCACTGTGTCACAATGGCTCCTTGGCTTCATGTGCATCACCTGTGTCACCATGGTCTCCTTGATTCCATGAGGCCCCACTGCGTCACAAAGGCTCCTTGCTTCCATGAGGTTCCGCAGTGTCACCATGCTCACCTTTGATCCACATTGTCATAATGGACAATTGCTTCCATGTGGCCCCACTGTGTCACAATAGCCCCTTGGTTCCATAGGTTTTCTAGAATGTAATGTATAATTTTCTACAATGTAACAATGGACTCCTTGGTTCTGGGAGCTACCCTGCTTTTTGCAGAGGTGTCTTTGGTTCCAACAAGGCCCCGCTGTGTCTCAGTGCACCCTGGCTTCCATGCGCATCTGGACTATCACAAAGGCTCCTTGGTTCCTCGAGGTCTTGCTGTGTCACAATGGATGCTGTGCTCCATGAGGCCCTCCAAAGTCATCATGGAGCCTTGATTCCATGTGCTTCCATTGTGTCCCAGTGATCGCCTTGGTTCCATCAATTTCCTTAGTGGCACAATGCTCTCCATGCTTCCATGATTGCCCACAATGTCACAATGCTCTCCATGCTTCCATGAGGCCCTGCTTTGCCACAATGGTCCCCTTGTGTCCATGAGGCCCCGCTGTGTCCCAGTGGACGGAGGGTTCCATGAGGTTCCGTGCTGTCCCCATGGTCTTCTTGAATCCGCAGTGTAACAATGGACCATTGCTTCCAGGCGGCCTCTCTGTGTCACAAGGGGCTCCTTGATTCCATGATTCCCCACGGCGTCACCATGGAGCCTTGTTTCTAGGAGGTTCTGTACTGTCACAATTGTCTCCTGGATCCCATGAGCCCCTGCAGTGTCACAATGGCTCCTTGCTTCCATGAGGAACACAAAAGCTTTGCATCAACACTGAGCAACAGCTGCTGAACACACCTGGGAGCATCTGCTTGCATCAAAAGAGGGCTTCAAGCTGAGAATGGCAGCAGCAGCTTCCATCTGCAACAGAGAGCCAGGCAAAGGACAGGGACAGAGAATTCAGTGGAAAGACTGCGGGAATTCTGCTTTCAGAGATCATTCCTGCTCACAGGGTCCCTTGTAGAAAGGGGACATCATTCCAGGCAGCCTGGACTGAGCATGTAGGGTTTGTTGTTGAGGAAACCTGCTCAGGCTTTTCCATTCTTTCCTTACAAACAGGAAAACTTCTCTGGGCCTGTGTGCAGGCAGAGCCCTAAGGAGAGCAGTTGGCACATGGTGCCGTGGGCTGGGACAGCCAGCTGCAGAGCTCAAGGGAAGAAGCCCCGCTGTGTCACAATGGCTCCTTGGCTTCATGTGCATCACCTGTGTCACCATGGTCTCCTTGATTCCATGAGGCCCCACTGCGTCACAATGGCTCCTTGCTTCCATGAGGTTCCGCAGTGTCACCATGCTCACCTTTGATCCACATTGTCATAATGGACAATTGCTTCCATGTGGCCCCACTGTGTCACAATAGCCCCTTGGTTCCATAGGTTTTTGTTGGGGTCCCTCCCCTGCCGTGTAGCCCTGGGAGAGGGGCCCTGAGGGCACAGACACGGGGTTTCCTGCCCCTGCTCAGCCTCGTTCCCATTGGTTGGTTTGTGTTCCCTGCGCGGGCAGAAGGACCCTTGGTCCCGTGACTGGAACAGTTCCTGGGCAGAGCTCCGGCCATGCGGCTGGAGAAATAAACATCTCTCTGAAACATCTAGCAAGAATCTGTCTGTCCATATATATTTCCTTTCCATGGGACTCCTGGTTTGATATATGCGTGTTGCAGGATCCCCACTGCAACAAATGGTGGAGATTTGTGAGCAGAACCATCCCCGATCCCTAAGCGACTGATTTGTGTGAGTAAACCCTGGAAACTTTGGATTCCTCTTCTTGGTTTTGCTTTGCTATTCCATATCTAAACTATGGAGGAACCGTGGGAAGACTCTTGGCTCTCAGAGCCGCATATGGACATTTATCTTAAACTTAAAATGATTCTTGAACAACGATTTGTAAATTTTAGCTTGATTCAAGCTCAAAAAGAACTGAAACACTTCCTGGCATGGTTGTTTAAGAACTTTTTCTATGTTTCTTGGGATTTAATTCTTACCAAGGGCTTTTGGAAAACCGTTTGGACACAGTTAATATTGGAGTCAAAATATATGCCGATGGAAGAATATTTTCGTGAATATTATTTAGTTACTGAGACTGTTGAGCAATGTCAGCTGTGTCCTGGCGAAGGGAATCCTGGCGCAGGGACCGTGCGGCCCAGGCCACGTGCACCGAGCGCTCTGAGAGCAGCAGCGAGGCAGTTCCCGCGCGCGGGCGGAGCCACGCGAGCCGCAGTGTCGGTGGCGGAGCGGGGAGCGGCGGGACCCGGCGGGACCCGCACGGCGCAGCACAGCGCGTGGTGGAGCGAGCCCCGGGAACGCCCGACCGAGAGGGGCGGCGCGTGGGCAGCGGCTGGTGGCGATGGCGGTGGAACGGAGCCGCGCCCAGCCGAGACGCGCGCTGGAGCAGGGCGCGGGGGAGTCATCGCTCGGGGGCCCGGCCGAGACGTGGGTGCAGCGCCCGGCAGCGGCAGCGAAGCTGCGACCAGAGGAGGCGACGCACGGAGAACTGAGCGGCACGGCCCGGCCCGGCCCGCACAGCCCCGAACGCGACCCCGGGAAGAGCGCGCAGGCACCAGCAGCTCCAACAATTCCAACACGGGAGCGACCGAAGGAGAGAGCAAAGACGCAGCGAGACAGAAAACAGCAGCCACTCGGAAAAAGGAAAAAATCATAGCAACTAAGACCTTAGGGATAGTAAAACGGTATAATGTTAAGCAAAATTATGGTTTTATAACAAGGTGTGACAACCAGCAAGACATATTCGTGCATAGAACTGCTATTAAAAAGAATAACCCTGAAAAATGCATCCCAAGCTTGGGAGATGGAGAGGTGGTGGAATTTAATATTGTAGTAGGGAGAAAAGGGTTACAAGCATCGCAGGTCACTGGGCCTGATGGTGTTCCTGTAAAAGGCAGTATATATGCAAAAAATCGTAGTCATGTTAGACAATATCTCCATTGTAAGCCCCCCCTACAGTTTCCCTTTCCTAATCCCACCTTTCCCTTTTACCCTATGTCCTATTACCCCCAGTGTATTCCTAATCCATTTTTTCATCCATGGTTTCCCTCACAAAACCATGCTTTTGCCAATTGTGTCCCCAAAAATCCCTTTCCAATGCCGAGTGGGGGATGAAAAGGGGGAGGGAAGAAGTTAAACCCTCTCCTGCCTCAGTTTCCCCACAAAGCATGCTCAGAGTTCTGTCTCCCTTCTGTCAGCCCTAAGATGCTCCACAGAATCTGATTGGACATTTAAAGACTCAGGAGGGTGGCTTGTTTTGTTTTGAAACTGTTCTTGTTATGTTTATCCAGTTGTTTTCATTCTCCTTTTATTAAAATAAAACGGGTGAGGTGTTGGGGTCCCTCCCCTGCCGTGTAGCCCTGGGAGAGGGGCCCTGAGGGCACAGACACGGGGTTTCCTGCCCCTGCTCAGCCTCGTTCCCATTGGTTGGTTTGCGTTCCCTGCGCGGGCAGAAGGACCCTTGGTCCCGTGACTGGAACAGTTCCTGGGCAGAGCTCCGGCCATGCGGCTGGAGAAATAAACATCTCTGAAACAGCTATCAGGAATCTGTCTGTCCATATATATTTCCTTTCCACGGGACTCCTGGTTTGATATATGCGTGTTGCAGGATCCCCACTGCAACAGGTTTTCTAGAATGTAATGTATAATTTTCTACAATGTAACAATGGACTCCTTGGTTCTGTGAGCTACCCTGCTTTTTGCAGAGGTGTCTTTGGTTCCAACAAGGCCCCGCTGTGTCTCAGTGCACCCTGGTTTCCATGCGCATCTGGAGTATCACAAAGGCTCCTTGGTTCCACGAGGTCTTGCTGTGTCACAATGGATGCTGTGCTCCATGAGGCCCTCCAAAGTCATCATGGAGCCTTGATTCCATGTGCTTCCATTGTGTCCCAGGGATCGCCTTGGTTCCATCAGTTTCCTTAGTGGCACAATGCTCTCCATGCTTCCATGATTGCCCACAATGTCACAATGCTCTCCATGCTTCCATGAGGCCCTGCTTTGCCACAATGGTCCCCTTGTGTCCATGAGGCCCCACTGTGTCCCAATGGACGGATGGTTCCATGTGGTTCCGAGCTGTTCCCATGGTCTTCTTGAATCTGCAGTGCAACAATGGACCATTGCTTCCAGGCGGCCTCTGTGTCACAAGGGGCTCCTTGATTCCATGATTCCCCACGGTGTCACCATGGAGCCTTGTTTCTAGGAGGTTCTGTACTGTCACAATTGTCTCCTTGATGCCATGAGCCCCTGCAGTGTCACAATGGCTCCTTGCTTCCATGAGGAACACAAAAGCTTTGCATCAACACTGAGCAACAGCTGCTGAACACACCTGGGAGCACCTGCTTGCATCAAAAGAGGGCTTCAAGCTGAGAATGGCAGCAGCAGCTTCCATCTGCAACAGAGAGCCCGGCAAAGGACAGGGACAGAGAATTCAGTGGAAAGACTTCGAGAATTCTGCTTTCAGAGATCATTCCTGCTCACAGGGTCCCTTGTAGAAAGGGGACATCATTCCAGGCAGCCTGGACGGAGCATGTAGGGTTTGTTGTTTAGGAAACCTGCTCAGGCTTTTCCATTCTTTCCTTACAAACAGGAAAACTTCTCTGGGCCTGTGTGCAGGCAGAGCCCTGAGGAGAGCAGTTGGCACATGGTGCCGTGGGCTGGGACCGCCAGCTGCAGAGCTCAAGGGAAGAAGCCCCGCTGTGTCACAATGGCTCCTTGGCTTCATGTGCATCACCTGTGTCACAATAGTCTCCTTGATTCCATGAGGCCCCCCTGTGTCACAATGGCTCCTTGGCTTCATGTGCATCACCTGTGTCACCATGGTCTCCTTGATTCCATGAGGCCCCACTGTGTCACAATGGCTCCTTGGCTTCATGTGCATCACCTGTGTCACCATGGTCTCCTTGATTCCATGAGGCCCCACTGCGTCACAAAGGCTCCTTGCTTCCATGAGGTTCCGCAGTGTCACCATGCTCACCTTTGATCCACATTGTCATAATGGACAATTGCTTCCATGTGGCCCCACTGTGTCACAATAGCCCCTTGGTTCCATAGGTTTTCTAGAATGTAATGTATAATTTTCTACAATGTAACAATGGACTCCTTGGTTCTGGGAGCTACCCTGCTTTTTGCAGAGGTGTCTTTGGTTCCAACAAGGCCCCGCTGTGTCTCAGTGCACCCTGGCTTCCATGCGCATCTGGAGTATCACAAAGGCTCCTTGGTTCCTCGAGGTCTTGCTGTGTCACAATGGATGCTGTGCTCCATGAGGCCCTCCAAAGTCATCATGGAGCCTTGATTCCATGTGCTTCCATTGTGTCCCAGTGATCGCCTTGGTTCCATCAGTTTCCTGAGTGGCACAATGCTCTCCATGCTTCCATGATTGCCCACAATGTCACAATGCTCTCCATGCTTCCATGAGGCCCTGCTTTGCCACAATGGTCCCCTTGTGTCCATGAGGCCCCGCTGTGTCCCAATGGACGGATGGTTCCATGAGGTTCCGTGCTGTTCCCATGGTCTTCTTGAATCCGCAGTGCAACAATGGACCATTGCTTCCAGGCGGCCTCTGTGTCACAAGGGGCTCCTTGATTCCATGATTCCCCATGGTGTCACCATGAAGCCTTGTTTCTAGGAGGTTCTGTACTGTCACAATTGTCTCCTTGATGCCATGAGCCCCTGCAGTGTCACAATGGCTCCTTGCTTCCATGAGGAACACAAAAGCTTTGCATCAACACTGAGAAACAGCTGCTGAACACACCTGGGAGCACCTGCTTGCATCAACAGAGGGCTTCAAGCTGAGAATGGCAGCAGCAGCTTCCATCTGCAACAGAGAGCCAGGCAAAGGACAGGGACAGAGAATTCAGTGGAAAGACTGCGGGAATTCTGCTTTCAGAGATCATTCCTGCTCACAGGGTCCCTTGTAGAAAGGGGACATCATTCCAGGCAGCCTGGACTGAGCATGTAGGGTTTGTTGTTTAGGAAACCTGCTCAGGCTTTTCCATTCTTTCCTTACAAACAGGAAAACTTCTCTGGGCCTGTGTGCAGGCAGAGCCCTGAGGAGAGCAGTTGGCACATGGTGCCGTGGGCTGGGACCGCCAGCTGCAGAGCTCAAGGGAAGAAGCCCCGCTGTGTCACAATGGCTCCTTGGCTTCATGTGCATCACCTGTGTCACAATAGTCTCCTTGATTCCATGAGGCCCCACTGGGTCACAATGGCTCCTTGGCTTCATGTGCATCACCTGTGTCACAATACTCTCCTTGATTCCATGAGGCCCCACTGCGTCACAAAGGCTCCTTGCTTCCATGAGGTTCCGCAGTGTCACCATGCTCACCTTTGATCCACATTGTCATAATGGACAATTGCTTCCATGTGGCCCCACTGTGTCACAATAGCCCCTTGGTTCCATAGGTTTTCTAGAATGTAATGTATAATTTTCTACAATGTAACAATGGACTCCTTGGTTCTGGGAGCTACCCTGCTTTTTGCAGAGGTGTCTTTGGTTCCAACAAGGCCCCGCTGTGTCTCAGTGCACCCTGGCTTCCATGCGCATCTGGACTATCACAAAGGCTCCTTGGTTCCACGAGGTCTTGCTGTGTCACAATGGATGCTGTGCTCCATGAGGCCCTCCAAAATATTCATGGAGCCTTGATTCCATGTGCTTCCATTGTGGCCCAGTGATCGCCTTGGTTCCATCAATTTCCTTAGTGGCACAATGCTCTCCATGCTTCCATGATTGCCCACAATGTCACAATGCTCTCCATGCTTCCATGAGGCCCTGCTTTGCCACAATGGTCCCCTTGTGTCCATGAGGCCCCGCTGTGTCCCAGTGGACGGAGGGTTCCATGAGGTTCCGTGCTGTCCCCATGGTCTTCTTGAATCCGCAGTGTAACAATGGACCATTGCTTCCAGGCGGCCTCTCTGTGTCACAAGGGGCTCCTTGATTCCATGATTCCCCACGGCGTCACCATGGAGCCTTGTTTCTAGGAGGTTCTGTACTGTCACAGTTGTCTCCTGGATCCCATGAGCCCCTGCAGTGTCACAATGGCTCCTTGCTTCCATGAGGAACACAAAAGCTTTGCATCAACACTGAGCAACAGCTGCTGAACACACCTGGGAGCATCTGCTTGCATCAAAAGAGGGCTTCAAGCTGAGAATGGCAGCAGCAGCTTCCATCTGCAACAGAGAGCCAGGCAAAGGACAGGGACAGAGAATTCAGTGGAAAGACTGCGGGAATTCTGCTCCCAGAGATCATTCCTGCTCACAGGGTCCCTTGTAGAAAGGGGACATCATTCCAGGCAGCCTGGACTGAGCATGTAGGGTTTGTTGTTGAGGAAACCTGCTCAGGCTTTTCCATTCTTTCCTTACAAACAGGAAAACTTCTCTGGGCCTGTGTGCAGGCAGAGCCCTAAGGAGAGCAGTTGGCACATGGTGCCGTGGGCTGGGACAGCCAGCTGCAGAGCTCAAGGGAAGAAGCCCCGCTGTGTCACAATGGCTCCTTGGCTTCATGTGCATCACCTGTGTCACCATGGTCTCCTTGATTCCATGAGGCCCCACTGCGTCACAATGGCTCCTTGCTTCCATGAGGTTCCGCAGTGTCACCATGCTCACCTTTGATCCACATTGTCATAATGGACAATTGCTTCCATGTGGCCCCACTGTGTCACAATAGCCCCTTGGTTCCATAGGTTTTTGTTGGGGTCCCTCCCCTGCCGTGTAGCCCTGGGAGAGGGGCCCTGAGGGCACAGACACGGGGTTTCCTGCCCCTGCTCAGCCTCGTTCCCATTGGTTGGTTTGTGTTCCCTGCGCGGGCAGAAGGACCCTTGGTCCCGTGACTGGAACAGTTCCTGGGCAGAGCTCCGGCCATGCGGCTGGAGAAATAAACATCTCTCTGAAACATCTAGCAAGAATCTGTCTGTGCATATATATTTCCTTTCCATGGGACTCCTGGTTTGATATATGCGTGTTGCAGGATCCCCACTGCAACAAATGGTGGAGATTTGTGAGCAGAACGATCCCCGATCCCTAAGCGACTGATTTGTGTGAGTAAACCCTGGAAACTTTGGATTCCTCTTCTTGGTTTTGCTTTGCTATTCCATATCTAAACTATGGAGGAACCGTGGGAAGACTCTTGGCTCTCAGAGCCGCATATGGACATTTATCTTAAACTTAAAATGATTCTTGAACAACGATTTGTAAATTTTAGCTTGATTCAAGCTCAAAAAGAACTGAAACACTTCCTGGCATGGTTGTTTAAGAACTTTTTCTATGTTTCTTGGGATTTAATTCTTACCAAGGGCTTTTGGAAAACCGTTTGGACACAGTTAATATTGGAGTCAAAATATATGCCGATGGAAGAATATTTTCGTGAATATTATTTAGTTACTGAGACTGTTGAGCAATGTCAGCTGTGTCCTGGCGAAGGGAATCCTGGCGCAGGGACCGTGCGGCCCAGGCCACGTGCACCGAGCGCTCTGAGAGCAGCAGCGAGGCAGTTCCCGCGCGCGGGCGGAGCCACGCGAGCCGCAGTGTCGGTGGCGGAGCGGGGAGCGGCGGGACCCGGCGGGACCCGCACGGCGCAGCACAGCGCGTGGTGGAGCGAGCCCCGGGAACGCCCGACCGAGAGGGGCGGCGCGTGGGCAGCGGCTGGCGGCGATGGCGGTGGAACGGAGCCGCGCCCAGCCGAGACGCGCGCTGGAGCAGGGCGCGGGGGAGTCATCGCTCGGGGGCCCGGCCGAGACGTGGGTGCAGCGCCCGGCAGCGGCAGCGAAGCTGCGACCAGAGGAGGCGACGCACGGAGAACTGAGCGGCACGGCCCGGCCCGGCCCGCACAGCCCCGAACGCGACCCCGGGAAGAGCGCGCAGGCACCAGCAGCTCCAACAATTCCAACACGGGAGCGACCGAAGGAGAGAGCAAAGACGCAGCGAGACAGAAAACAGCAGCCACTCGGAAAAAGGAAAAAATCATAGCAACTAAGACCTTAGGGATAGTAAAACGGTATAATGTTAAGCAAAATTATGGTTTTATAACAAGGTGTGACAACCAGCAAGACATATTCGTGCATAGAACTGCTATTAAAAAGAATAACCCTGAAAAATGCATCCCAAGCTTGGGAGATGGAGAGGTGGTGGAATTTAATATTGTAGTAGGGAGAAAAGGGTTACAAGCATCGCAGGTCACTGGGCCTGATGGTGTTCCTGTAAAAGGCAGTATATATGCAAAAAATCGTAGTCATGTTAGACAATATCTCCATTGTAAGCCCCCCCTACAGTTTCCCTTTCCTAATCCCACCTTTCCCTTTTACCCTATGTCCTATTACCCCCAGTGTATTCCTAATCCATTTTTTCATCCATGGTTTCCCTCACAAAACCATGCTTTTGCCAATTGTGTCCCCAAAAATCCCTTTCCAATGCCGAGTGGGGGATGAAAAGGGGGAGGGAAGAAGTTAAACCCTCTCCTGCCTCAGTTTCCCCACAAAGCATGCTCAGAGTTCTGTCTCCCTTCTGTCAGCCCTAA
Source organism: Corvus hawaiiensis (assembly GCF_020740725.1). Lineage (NCBI taxonomy): Eukaryota > Metazoa > Chordata > Aves > Passeriformes > Corvidae > Corvus > Corvus hawaiiensis. The sequence continues at coordinate 4,736,517 of NC_063239.1, read as the reverse complement.
GATGCTCCACAGAATCTGATTGGACATTTAAAGACTCAGGAGGGTGGCTTGTTTTGTTTTGAAACTGTTCTTGTTATGTTTATCCAGTTGTTTTCATTCTCCTTTTATTAAAATAAAACGGGTGAGGTGTTGGGGTCCCTCCCCTGCCGTGTAGCCCTGGGAGAGGGGCCCTGAGGGCACAGACACGGGGTTTCCTGCCCCTGCTCAGCCTCGTTCCCATTGGTTGGTTTGTGTTCCCTGCGCGGGCAGAAGGACCCTTGGTCCCGTGACTGGAACAGTTCCTGGGCAGAGCTCCGGCCATGCGGCTGGAGAAATAAACATCTCTGAAACAGCTATCAGGAATCTGTCTGTCCATATATATTTCCTTTCCACGGGACTCCTGGTTTGATATATGCGTGTTGCAGGATCCCCACTGCAACAGGTTTTCTAGAATGTAATGTATAATTTTCTACAATGTAACAATGGACTCCTTGGTTCTGGGAGCTACCCTGCTTTTTGCAGAGGTGTCTTTGGTTCCAACAAGGCCCCGCTGTGTCTCAGTGCACCCTGGTTTCCATGCGCATCTGGAGTATCACAAAGGCTCCTTGGTTCCACGAGGTCTTGCTGTGTCACAATGGATGCTGTGCTCCATGAGGCCCTCCAAAGTCATCATGGAGCCTTGATTCCATGTGCTTCCATTGTGTCCCAGGGATCGCCTTGGTTCCATCAGTTTCCTTAGTGGCACAATGCTCTCCATGCTTCCATGATTGCCCACAATGTCACAATGCTCTCCATGCTTCCATGAGGCCCTGCTTTGCCACAATGGTCCCCTTGTGTCCATGAGGCCCCACTGTGTCCCAATGGACGGATGGTTCCATGTGGTTCCGAGCTGTTCCCATGGTCTTCTTGAATCTGCAGTGCAACAATGGACCATTGCTTCCAGGCGGCCTCTGTGTCACAAGGGGCTCCTTGATTCCATGATTCGCCACGGTGTCACCATGGAGCCTTGTTTCTAGGAGGTTCTGTACTGTCACAATTGTCTCCTTGATGCCATGAGCCCCTGCAGTGTCACAATGGCTCCTTGCTTCCATGAGGAACACAAAAGCTTTGCATCAACACTGAGCAACAGCTGCTGAACACACCTGGGAGCACCTGCTTGCATCAAAAGAGGGCTTCAAGCTGAGAACGGCAGCAGCAGCTTCCATCTGCAACAGAGAGCCCGGCAAAGGACAGGGACAGAGAATTCAGTGGAAAGACTTCGAGAATTCTGCTTTCAGAGATCATTCCTGCTCACAGGGTCCCTTGTAGAAAGGGGACATCATTCCAGGCAGCCTGGACTGAGCATGTAGGGTTTGTTGTTTAGGAAACCTGCTCAGGCTTTTCCATTCTTTCCTTACAAACAGGAAAACTTCTCTGGGCCTGTGTGCAGGCAGAGCCCTAAGGAGAGCAGTTGGCACATGGTGCCGTGGGCTGGGACCGCCAGCTGCAGAGCTCAAGGGAAGAAGCCCCGCTGTGTCACAATGGCTCCTTGGCTTCATGTGCATCACCTGTGTCACAATAGTCTCCTTGATTCCATGAGGCCCCACTGTGTCACAATGGCTCCTTGGCTTCATGTGCATCACCTGTGTCACCATGGTCTCCTTGATTCCATGAGGCCTCACTGTGTCACAATGGCTCCTTGGCTTCATGTGCATCACCTGTGTCACCATGGTCTCCTTGATTCCATGAGGCCCCACTGCGTCACAAAGGCTCCTTGCTTCCATGAGGTTCCGCAGTGTCACCATGCTCACCTTTGATCCACATTGTCATAATGGACAATTGCTTCCATGTGGCCCCACTGTGTCACAATAGCCCCTTGGTTCCATAGGTTTTCTAGAATGTAATGTATAATTTTCTACAATGTAACAATGGACTCCTTGGTTCTGGGAGCTACCCTGCTTTTTGCAGAGGTGTCTTTGGTTCCAACAAGGCCCCGCTGTGTCTCAGTGCACCCTGGCTTCCATGCGCATCTGGACTATCACAAAGGCTCCTTGGTTCCTCGAGGTCTTGCTGTGTCACAATGGATGCTGTGCTCCATGAGGCCCTCCAAAATATTCATGGAGCCTTGATTCCATGTGCTTCCATTGTGGCCCAGTGATCGCCTTGGTTCCATCAATTTCCTTAGTGGCACAATGCTCTCCATGCTTCCATGATTGCCCACAATGTCACAATGCTCTCCATGCTTCCATGAGGCCCTGCTTTGCCACAATGGTCCCCTTGTGTCCATGAGGCCCCGCTGTGTCCCAGTGGACGGAGGGTTCCATGAGGTTCCGTGCTGTCCCCATGGTCTTCTTGAATCCGCAGTGTAACAATGGACCATTGCTTCCAGGCGGCCTCTCTGTGTCACAAGGGGCTCCTTGATTCCATGATTCCCCACGGCGTCACCATGGAGCCTTGTTTCTAGGAGGTTCTGTACTGTCACAATTGTCTCCTGGATCCCATGAGCCCCTGCAGTGTCACAATGGCTCCTTGCTTCCATGAGGAACACAAAAGCTTTGCATCAACACTGAGCAACAGCTGCTGAACACACCTGGGAGCATCTGCTTGCATCAAAAGAGGGCTTCAAGCTGAGAATGGCAGCAGCAGCTTCCATCTGCAACAGAGAGCCAGGCAAAGGACAGGGACAGAGAATTCAGTGGAAAGACTGCGGGAATTCTGCTTTCAGAGATCATTCCTGCTCACAGGGTCCCTTGTAGAAAGGGGACATCATTCCAGGCAGCCTGGACTGAGCATGTAGGGTTTGTTGTTGAGGAAACCTGCTCAGGCTTTTCCATTCTTTCCTTACAAACAGGAAAACTTCTCTGGGCCTGTGTGCAGGCAGAGCCCTAAGGAGAGCAGTTGGCACATGGTGCCGTGGGCTGGGACAGCCAGCTGCAGAGCTCAAGGGAAGAAGCCCCGCTGTGTCACAATGGCTCCTTGGCTTCATGTGCATCACCTGTGTCACCATGGTCTCCTTGATTCCATGAGGCCCCACTGCGTCACAATGGCTCCTTGCTTCCATGAGGTTCCGCAGTGTCACCATGCTCACCTTTGATCCACATTGTCATAATGGACAATTGCTTCCATGTGGCCCCACTGTGTCACAATAGCCCCTTGGTTCCATAGGTTTTTGTTGGGGTCCCTCCCCTGCCGTGTAGCCCTGGGAGAGGGGCCCTGAGGGCACAGACACGGGGTTTCCTGCCCCTGCTCAGCCTCGTTCCCATTGGTTGGTTTGTGTTCCCTGCGCGGGCAGAAGGACCCTTGGTCCCGTGACTGGAACAGTTCCTGGGCAGAGCTCCGGCCATGCGGCTGGAGAAATAAACATCTCTCTGAAACATCTAGCAAGAATCTGTCTGTCCATATATATTTCCTTTCCATGGGACTCCTGGTTTGATATATGCGTGTTGCAGGATCCCCACTGCAACAAATGGTGGAGATTTGTGAGCAGAACGATCCCCGATCCCTAAGCGACTGATTTGTGTGAGTAAACCCTGGAAACTTTGGATTCCTCTTCTTGGTTTTGCTTTGCTATTCCATATCTAAACTATGGAGGAACCGTGGGAAGACTCTTGGCTCTCAGAGCCGCATATGGACATTTATCTTAAACTTAAAATGATTCTTGAACAACGATTTGTAAATTTTAGCTTGATTCAAGCTCAAAAAGAACTGAAACACTTCCTGGCATGGTTGTTTAAGAACTTTTTCTATGTTTCTTGGGATTTAATTCTTACCAAGGGCTTTTGGAAAACCGTTTGGACACAGTTAATATTGGAGTCAAAATATATGCCGATGGAAGAATATTTTCGTGAATATTATTTAGTTACTGAGACTGTTGAGCAATGTCAGCTGTGTCCTGGCGAAGGGAATCCTGGCGCAGGGACCGTGCGGCCCAGGCCACGTGCACCGAGCGCTCTGAGAGCAGCAGCGAGGCAGTTCCCGCGCGCGGGCGGAGCCACGCGAGCCGCAGTGTCGGTGGCGGAGCGGGGAGCGGCGGGACCCGGCGGGACCCGCACGGCGCAGCACAGCGCGTGGTGGAGCGAGCCCCGGGAACGCCCGACCGAGAGGGGCGGCGCGTGGGCAGCGGCTGGTGGCGATGGCGGTGGAACGGAGCCGCGCCCAGCCGAGACGCGCGCTGGAGCAGGGCGCGGGGGAGTCATCGCTCGGGGGCCCGGCCGAGACGTGGGTGCAGCGCCCGGCAGCGGCAGCGAAGCTGCGACCAGAGGAGGCGACGCACGGAGAACTGAGCGGCACGGCCCGGCCCGGCCCGCACAGCCCCGAACGCGACCCCGGGAAGAGCGCGCAGGCACCAGCAGCTCCAACAATTCCAACACGGGAGCGACCGAAGGAGAGAGCAAAGACGCAGCGAGACAGAAAACAGCAGCCACTCGGAAAAAGGAAAAAATCATAGCAACTAAGACCTTAGGGATAGTAAAACGGTATAATGTTAAGCAAAATTATGGTTTTATAACAAGGTGTGACAACCAGCAAGACATATTCGTGCATAGAACTGCTATTAAAAAGAATAACCCTGAAAAATGCATCCCAAGCTTGGGAGATGGAGAGGTGGTGGAATTTAATATTGTAGTAGGGAGAAAAGGGTTACAAGCATCGCAGGTCACTGGGCCTGATGGTGTTCCTGTAAAAGGCAGTATATATGCAAAAAATCGTAGTCATGTTAGACAATATCTCCATTGTAAGCCCCCCCTACAGTTTCCCTTTCCTAATCCCACCTTTCCCTTTTACCCTATGTCCTATTACCCCCAGTGTATTCCTAATCCATTTTTTCATCCATGGTTTCCCTCACAAAACCATGCTTTTGCCAATTGTGTCCCCAAAAATCCCTTTCCAATGCCGAGTGGGGGATGAAAAGGGGGAGGGAAGAAGTTAAACCCTCTCCTGCCTCAGTTTCCCCACAAAGCATGCTCAGAGTTCTGTCTCCCTTCTGTCAGCCCTAAGATGCTCCACAGAATCTGATTGGACATTTAAAGACTCAGGAGGGTGGCTTGTTTTGTTTTGAAACTGTTCTTGTTATGTTTATCCAGTTGTTTTCATTCTCCTTTTATTAAAATAAAACGGGTGAGGTGTTGGGGTCCCTCCCCTGCCGTGTAGCCCTGGGAGAGGGGCCCTGAGGGCACAGACACGGGGTTTCCTGCCCCTGCTCAGCCTCGTTCCCATTGGTTGGTTTGCGTTCCCTGCGCGGGCAGAAGGACCCTTGGTCCCGTGACTGGAACAGTTCCTGGGCAGAGCTCCGGCCATGCGGCTGGAGAAATAAACATCTCTGAAACAGCTATCAGGAATCTGTCTGTCCATATATATTTCCTTTCCACGGGACTCCTGGTTTGATATATGCGTGTTGCAGGATCCCCACTGCAACAGGTTTTCTAGAATGTAATGTATAATTTTCTACAATGTAACAATGGACTCCTTGGTTCTGTGAGCTACCCTGCTTTTTGCAGAGGTGTCTTTGGTTCCAACAAGGCCCCGCTGTGTCTCAGTGCACCCTGGTTTCCATGCGCATCTGGAGTATCACAAAGGCTCCTTGGTTCCACGAGGTCTTGCTGTGTCACAATGGATGCTGTGCTCCATGAGGCCCTCCAAAGTCATCATGGAGCCTTGATTCCATGTGCTTCCATTGTGTCCCAGGGATCGCCTTGGTTCCATCAGTTTCCTTAGTGGCACAATGCTCTCCATGCTTCCATGATTGCCCACAATGTCACAATGCTCTCCATGCTTCCATGAGGCCCTGCTTTGCCACAATGGTCCCCTTGTGTCCATGAGGCCCCACTGTGTCCCAATGGACGGATGGTTCCATGTGGTTCCGAGCTGTTCCCATGGTCTTCTTGAATCTGCAGTGCAACAATGGACCATTGCTTCCAGGCGGCCTCTGTGTCACAAGGGGCTCCTTGATTCCATGATTCCCCACGGTGTCACCATGGAGCCTTGTTTCTAGGAGGTTCTGTACTGTCACAATTGTCTCCTTGATGCCATGAGCCCCTGCAGTGTCACAATGGCTCCTTGCTTCCATGAGGAACACAAAAGCTTTGCATCAACACTGAGCAACAGCTGCTGAACACACCTGGGAGCACCTGCTTGCATCAAAAGAGGGCTTCAAGCTGAGAATGGCAGCAGCAGCTTCCATCTGCAACAGAGAGCCCGGCAAAGGACAGGGACAGAGAATTCAGTGGAAAGACTTCGAGAATTCTGCTTTCAGAGATCATTCCTGCTCACAGGGTCCCTTGTAGAAAGGGGACATCATTCCAGGCAGCCTGGACGGAGCATGTAGGGTTTGTTGTTTAGGAAACCTGCTCAGGCTTTTCCATTCTTTCCTTACAAACAGGAAAACTTCTCTGGGCCTGTGTGCAGGCAGAGCCCTAAGGAGAGCAGTTGGCACATGGTGCCGTGGGCTGGGACCGCCAGCTGCAGAGCTCAAGGGAAGAAGCCCCGCTGTGTCACAATGGCTCCTTGGCTTCATGTGCATCACCTGTGTCACAATAGTCTCCTTGATTCCATGAGGCCCCACTGTGTCACAATGGCTCCTTGGCTTCATGTGCATCACCTGTGTCACCATGGTCTCCTTGATTCCATGAGGCCTCACTGTGTCACAATGGCTCCTTGGCTTCATGTGCATCACCTGTGTCACCATGGTCTCCTTGATTCCATGAGGCCCCACTGCATCACAAAGGCTCCTTGCTTCCATGAGGTTCCGCAGTGTCACCATGCTCACCTTTGATCCACATTGTCATAATGGACAATTGCTTCCATGTGGCCCCACTGTGTCACAATAGCCCCTTGGTTCCATAGGTTTTCTAGAATGTAATGTATAATTTTCTACAATGTAACAATGGACTCCTTGGTTCTGGGAGCTACCCTGCTTTTTGCAGAGGTGTCTTTGGTTCCAACAAGGCCCCGCTGTGTCTCAGTGCACCCTGGCTTCCATGCGCATCTGGAGTATCACAAAGGCTCCTTGGTTCCTCGAGGTCTTGCTGTGTCACAATGGATGCTGTGCTCCATGAGGCCCTCCAAAGTCATCATGGAGCCTTGATTCCATGTGCTTCCATTGTGTCCCAGTGATCGCCTTGGTTCCATCAGTTTCCTTAGTGGCACAATGCTCTCCATGCTTCCATGACTGCCCACAATGTCACAATGCTCTCCATGCTTCCATGAGGCCCTGCTTTGCCACAATGGTCCCCTTGTGCCCATGAGGCCCCGCTGTGTCCCAGTGGACGGAGGGTTCCATGAGGTTCCGTGCTGTCCCCATGGTCTTCTTGAATCCGCAGTGTAACAATGGACCATTGCTTCCAGGCGGCCTCTCTGTGTCACAAGGGGCTCCTTGATTCCATGATTCGCCACGGTGTCACCATGGAGCCTTGTTTCTAGGAGGTTCTGTACTGTCACAATTGTCTCCTTGATGCCATGAGCCCCTGCAGTGTCACAATGGCTCCTTGCTTCCATGAGGAACACAAAAGCTTTGCATCAACACTGAGCAACAGCTGCTGAACACACCTGGGAGCACCTGCTTGCATCAAAAGAGGGCTTCAAGCTGAGAATGGCAGCAGCAGCTTCCATCTGCAACAGAGAGCCAGGCAAAGGACAGGGACAGAGAATTCAGTGGAAAGACTGCGAGAATTCTGCTCCCAGAGATCATTCCTGCTCACAGGGTCCCTTGTAGAAAGGGGACATCATTCCAGGCAGCCTGGACTGAGCATGTAGGGTTTGTTGTTGAGGAAACCTGCTCAGGCTTTTCCATTCTTTCCTTACAAACAGGAAAACTTCTCTGGGCCTGTGTGCAGGCAGAGCCCTGAGGAGAGCAGATGGCACATGGTGCCGTGGGCTGGGACCGCCAGCTGCAGAGCTCAAGGGAAGAAGCCCCGCTGTGTCACAATGGCTCCTTGGCTTCATGTGCATCACCTGTGTCACCATGGTCTCCTTGATTCCATGAGGCCCCACTGTGTCACAATGGCTCCTTGGCTTCATGTGCATCACCTGTGTCACCATGGTCTCCTTGATTCCATGAGGCCCCACTGTGTCACAATGGCTCCTTGGCTTCATGTGCATCACCTGTGTCACCATGGTCTCCTTGATTCCATGAGGCCCCACTGTGTCACAATGGCTCCTTGGCTTCATGTGCATCACCTGTGTCACCATGGTCTCCTTGATTCCATGAGGCCCCACTGTGTCACAATGGCTCCTTGCTTCCATGAGGTTCCGCAGTGTCACCATGCTCACCTTTGATCCACATTGTCATAATGGACAATTGCTTCCATGTGGCCCCACTGTGTCACAATAGCCCCTTGGTTCCATACGTTTTCTAGAATGTAATGTATAATTTTCTACAATGTAACAATGGACTCCTTGGTCCTGGGAGCTACCCTGCTTTTTGCAGAGGTGTCTTTGGTTCCAACAAGGCCCCGCTGTGTCTCAGTGCACCCTGGCTTCCATGCGCATCTGGAGTATCACAAAGGCTCCTTGGTTCCACGAGGTCTTGCTGTGTCACAATGGATGCTGTGCTCCATGAGGCCCTCCAAAGTCATCATGGAGCCTTGATTCCATGTGCTTCCATTGTGTCCCAGTGATCGCCTTGGTTCCATCAGTTTCCTTAGTGGCACAATGCTCTCCATGCTTCCATGATTGCCCACAATGTCACAATGCTCTCCATGCTTCCATGAGGCCCTGCTTTGCCACAATGGTCCCCTTGTGCCCATGAGGCCCCGCTGTGTCCCAGTGGACGGAGGGTTCCATGAGGTTCCATGCTGTCCCCATGGTCTTCTTGAATCCGCAGTGTAACAATGGACCATTGCTACCAGGCGGCCTCTCTGTGTCAGAAGGGGCTCCTTGATTCCATGATTCGCCACGGTGTCACCATGGAGCCTTGTTTCTAGGAGGTTCTGTACTGTCACAATTGTCTCCTTGATGCCATGAGCCCCTGCAGTGTCACAATGGCTCCTTGCTTCCATGAGGAACACAAAAGCTTTGCATCAACACTGAGCAACAGCTGCTGAACACACCTGGGAGCACCTGCTTGCATCAAAAGAGGGCTTCAAGCTGAGAATGGCAGCAGCAGCTTCCATCTGCAACAGAGAGCCAGGCAAAGGACAGGGACAGAGAATTCAGTGGAAAGACTGCGAGAATTCTGCTCCCAGAGATCATTCCTGCTCACAGGGTCCCTTGTAGAAAGGGGACATCATTCCAGGCAGCCTGGACTGAGCATGTAGGGTTTGTTGTTGAGGAAACCTGCTCAGGCTTTTCCATTCTTTCCTTACAAACAGGAAAACTTCTCTGGGCCTGTGTGCAGGCAGAGCCCTAAGGAGAGCAGTTGGCACATGGTGCCGTGGGCTGGGACCGCCAGCTGCAGAGCTCAAGGGAAGAAGCCCCGCTGTGTCACAATGGCTCCTTGGCTTCATGTGCATCACCTGTGTCACCATGGTCTCCTTGATTCCATGAGGCCCCCCTGTGTCACAATGGCTCCTTGGCTTCATGTGCATCACCTGTGTCACCATGGTCTCCTTGATTCCATGAGGCCCCACTGTGTCACAATGGCTCCTTGGCTTCATGTGCATCACCTGTGTCACCATGGTCTCCTTGATTCCATGAGGCCCCACTGTGTCACAATGGCTCCTTGGCTTCATGTGCATCACCTGTGTCACCATGGTCTCCTTGATTCCATGAGGCCCCACTGCGTCACAATGGCTCCTTGCTTCCATGAGGTTCCGCAGTGTCACCATGCTCACCTTTGATCCACATTGTCATAATGGACAATTGCTTCCATGTGGCCCCACTGTGTCACAATAGCCCCTTGGTTCCATAGGTTTTCTAGAATGTAATGTATAATTTTCTACAATGTAACAATGGACTCCTTGGTTCTGGGAGCTACCCTGCTTTTTGCAGAGGTGTCTTTGGTTCCAACAAGGCCCCGCTGTGTCTCAGTGCACCCTGGCTTCCATGCGCATCTGGACTATCACAAAGGCTCCTTGGTTCCACGAGGTCTTGCTGTGTCACAATGGATGCTGTGCTCCATGAGGCCCTCCAAAATATTCATGGAGCCTTGATTCCATGTGCTTCCATTGTGGCCCAGTGATCGCCTTGGTTCCATCAATTTCCTTAGTGGCACAATGCTCTCCATGCTTCCATGATTGCCCACAATGTCACAATGCTCTCCATGCTTCCATGAGGCCCTGCTTTGCCACAATGGTCCCCTTGTGTCCATGAGGCCCCGCTGTGTCCCAGTGGACGGAGGGTTCCATGAGGTTCCGTGCTGTCCCCATGGTCTTCTTGAATCCGCAGTGTAACAATGGACCATTGCTTCCAGGCGGCCTCTCTGTGTCACAAGGGCCTCCTTGATTCCATGATTCCCCACGGCGTCACCATGGAGCCTTGTTTCTAGGAGGTTCTGTACTGTCACAATTGTCTCCTGGATCCCATGAGCCCCTGCAGTGTCACAATGGCTCCTTGCTTCCATGAGGAACACAAAAGCTTTGCATCAACACTGAGCAACAGCTGCTGAACACACCTGGGAGCACCTGCTTGCATCAAAAGAGGGCTTCAAGCTGAGAATGGCAGCAGCAGCTTCCATCTGCAACAGAGAGCCAGGCAAAGGACAGGGACAGAGAATTCAGTGGAAAGACTGCGGGAATTCTGCTCCCAGAGATCATTCCTGCTCACAGGGTCCCTTGTAGAAAGGGGACATCATTCCAGGCAGCCTGGACGGAGCATGTAGGGTTTGTTGTTGAGGAAACCTGCTCAGGCTTTTCCATTCTTTCCTTACAAACAGGAAAACTTCTCTGGGCCTGTGTGCAGGCAGAGCCCTAAGGAGAGCAGTTGGCACATGGTGCCGTGGGCTGGGACAGCCAGCTGCAGAGCTCAAGGGAAGAAGCCCCGCTGTGTCACAATGGCTCCTTGGCTTCATGTGCATCACCTGTGTCACCATGGTCTCCTTGATTCCATGAGGCCCCACTGCGTCACAATGGCTCCTTGCTTCCATGAGGTTCCGCAGTGTCACCATGCTCACCTTTGATCCACATTGTCATAATGGACAATTGCTTCCATGTGGCCCCACTGTGTCACAATAGCCCCTTGGTTCCATAGGTTTTTGTTGGGGTCCCTCCCCTGCCGTGTAGCCCTGGGAGAGGGGCCCTGAGGGCACAGACATGGGGTTTCCTGCCCCTGCTCAGCCTCGTTCCCATTGGTTGGTTTGTGTTCCCTGCGCGGGCAGAAGGACCCTTGGTCCCGTGACTGGAACAGTTCCTGGGCAGAGCTCCGGCCATGCGGCTGGAGAAATAAACATCTCTCTGAAACATCTAGCAAGAATCTGTCTGTCCATATATATTTCCTTTCCATGGGACTCCTGGTTTGATATATGCGTGTTGCAGGATCCCCACTGCAACAAATGGTGGAGATTTGTGAGCAGAACGATCCCCGATCCCTAAGCGACTGATTTGTGTGAGTAAACCCTGGAAACTTTGGATTCCTCTTCTTGGTTTTGCTTTGCTATTCCATATCTAAACTATGGAGGAACCGTGGGAAGACTCTTGGCTCTCAGAGCCGCATATGGACATTTATCTTAAACTTAAAATGATTCTTGAACAACGATTTGTAAATTTTAGCTTGATTCAAGCTCAAAAAGAACTGAAACACTTCCTGGCATGGTTGTTTAAGAACTTTTTCTATGTTTCTTGGGATTTAATTCTTACCAAGGGCTTTTGGAAAACCGTTTGGACACAGTTAATATTGGAGTCAAAATATATGCCGATGGAAGAATATTTTCGTGAATATTATTTAGTTACTGAGACTGTTGAGCAATGTCAGCTGTGTCCTGGCAAAGGGAATCCTGGCGCAGGGACCGTGCGGCCCAGGCCACGTGCACCGAGCGCTCTGAGAGCAGCAGCGAGGCAGTTCCCGCGCGCGGGCGGAGCCACGCGAGCCGCAGTGTCGGTGGCGGAGCGGGGAGCGGCGGGACCCGGCGGGACCCGCACGGCGCAGCACAGCGCGTGGTGGAGCGAGCCCCGGGAACGCCCGACCGAGAGGGGCGGCGCGTGGGCAGCGGCTGGCGGCGATGGCGGTGGAACGGAGCCGCGCCCAGCCGAGACGCGCGCTGGAGCAGGGCGCGGGGGAGTCATCGCTCGGGGGCCCGGCCGAGACGTGGGTGCAGCGCCCGGCAGCGGCAGCGAAGCTGCGACCAGAGGAGGCGACGCACGGAGAACTGAGCGGCACGGCCCGGCCCGGCCCGCACAGCCCCGAACGCGACCCCGGGAAGAGCGCGCAGGCACCAGCAGCTCCAACAATTCCAACACGGGAGCGACCGAAGGAGAGAGCAAAGACGCAGCGAGACAGAAAACAGCAGCCACTCGGAAAAAGGAAAAAATCATAGCAACTAAGACCTTAGGGATAGTAAAATGGTATAATGTTAAGCAAAATTATGGTTTTATAACAAGGTGTGACAACCAGCAAGACATATTCGTGCATAGAACTGCTATTAAAAAGAATAACCCTGAAAAATGCATCCCAAGCTTGGGAGATGGAGAGGTGGTGGAATTTAATATTGTAGTAGGGAGAAAAGGGTTACAAGCATCGCAGGTCACTGGGCCTGATGGTGTTCCTGTAAAAGGCAGTATATATGCAAAAAATCGTAGTCATGTTAGACAATATCTCCATTGTAAGCCCCCCCTACAGTTTCCCTTTCCTAATCCCACCTTTCCCTTTTACCCTATGTCCTATTACCCCCAGTGTATTCCTAATCCATTTTTTCATCCATGGTTTCCCTCACAAAACCATGCTTTTGCCAATTGTGTCCCCAAAAATCCCTTTCCAATGCCGAGTGGGGGATGAAAAGGGGGAGGGAAGAAGTTAAACCCTCTCCTGCCTCGGTTTCCCCACAAAGCATGCTCAGAGTTCTGTCTCCCTTCTGTCAGCCCTAAGATGTTCCACAGAATCTGATTGGACATTTAAAGACTCAGGAGGGTGGCTTGTTTTGTTTTGAAACTGTTCTTGTTATGTTTATCCAGTTGTTTTCATTCTCCTTTTATTAAAATAAAACGGGTGAGGTGTTGGGGTCCCTCCCCTGCCGTGTAGCCCTGGGAGAGGGGCCCTGAGGGCACAGACACGGGGTTTCCTGCCCCTGCTCAGCCTCGTTCCCATTGGTTGGTTTGTGTTCCCTGCGCGGGCAGAAGGACCCTTGGTCCCGTGACTGGAACAGTTCCTGGGCAGAGCTCCGGCCATGCGGCTGGAGAAATAAACATCTCTGAAACAGCTATCAGGAATCTGTCTGTCCATATATATTTCCTTTCCACGGGACTCCTGGTTTGATATATGCGTGTTGCAGGATCCCCACTGCAACAGGTTTTCTAGAATGTAATGTATAATTTTCTACAATGTAACAATGGACTCCTTGGTTCTGGGAGCTACCCTGCTTTTTGCAGAGGTGTCTTTGGTTCCAACAAGGCCCCGCTGTGTCTCAGTGCACCCTGGTTTCCATGCGCATCTGGAGTATCACAAAGGCTCCTTGGTTCCACGAGGTCTTGCTGTGTCACAATGGATGCTGTGCTCCATGAGGCCCTCCAAAGTCATCATGGAGCCTTGATTCCATGTGCTTCCATTGTGTCCCAGGGATCGCCTTGGTTCCATCAGTTTCCTTAGTGGCACAATGCTCTCCATGCTTCCATGATTGCCCACAATGTCACAATGCTCTCCATGCTTCCATGAGGCCCTGCTTTGCCACAATGGTCCCCTTGTGTCCATGAGGCCCCACTGTGTCCCAATGGACGGATGGTTCCATGTGGTTCCGAGCTGTTCCCATGGTCTTCTTGAATCCGCAGTGCAACAATGGACCATTGCTTCCAGGCGGCCTCTGTGTCACAAGGGGCTCCTTGATTCCATGATTCCCCACGGTGTCACCATGGAGCCTTGTTTCTAGGAGGTTCTGTACTGTCACAATTGTCTCCTTGATGCCATGAGCCCCTGCAGTGTCACAATGGCTCCTTGCTTCCATGAGGAACACAAAAGCTTTGCATCAACACTGAGCAACAGCTGCTGAACACACCTGGGAGCACCTGCTTGCATCAAAAGAGGGCTTCAAGCTGAGAATGGCAGCAGCAGCTTCCATCTGCAACAGAGAGCCAGGCAAAGGACAGGGACAGAGAATTCAGTGGAAAGACTTCGAGAATTCTGCTTTCAGAGATCATTCCTGCTCACAGGGTCCCTTGTAGAAAGGGGACATCATTCCAGGCAGCCTGGACTGAGCATGTAGGGTTTGTTGTTGAGGAAACCTGCTCAGGCTTTTCCATTCTTTCCTTACAAACAGGAAAACTTCTCTGGGCCTGTGTGCAGGCAGAGCCCTAAGGAGAGCAGTTGGCACATGGTGCCGTGGGCTGGGACCGCCAGCTGCAGAGCTCAAGGGAAGAAGCCCCGCTGTGTCACAATGGCTCCTTGGCTTCATGTGCATCACCTGTGTCACAATAGTCTCCTTGATTCCATGAGGCCCCACTGTGTCACAATGGCTCCTTGGCTTCATGTGCATCACCTGTGTCACCATGGTCTCCTTGATTCCATGAGGCCTCACTGTGTCACAATGGCTCCTTGGCTTCATGTGCATCACCTGTGTCACCATGGTCTCCTTGATTCCATGAGGCCCCACTGCGTCACAAAGGCTCCTTGCTTCCATGAGGTTCCGCAGTGTCACCATGCTCACCTTTGATCCACATTGTCATAATGGACAATTGCTTCCATGTGGCCCCACTGTGTCACAATAGCCCCTTGGTTCCATAGGTTTTCTAGAATGTAATGTATAATTTTCTACAATGTAACAATGGACTCCTTGGTTCTGGGAGCTACCCTGCTTTTTGCAGAGGTGTCTTTGGTTCCAACAAGGCCCCGCTGTGTCTCAGTGCACCCTGGCTTCCATGCGCATCTGGACTATCACAAAGGCTCCTTGGTTCCACGAGGTCTTGCTGTGTCACAATGGATGCTGTGCTCCATGAGGCCCTCCAAAGTCATCATGGAGCCTTGATTCCATGTGCTTCCATTGTGTCCCAGTGATCGCCTTGGTTCCATCAGTTTCCTTAGTGGCACAATGCTCTCCATGCTTCCATGACTGCCCACAATGTCACAATGCTCTCCATGCTTCCATGAGGCCCTGCTTTGCCACAATGGTCCCCTTGTGCCCATGAGGCCCCGCTGTGTCCCAGTGGACGGAGGGTTCCATGAGGTTCCGTGCTGTCCCCATGGTCTTCTTGAATCCGCAGTGTAACAATGGACCATTGCTTCCAGGCGGCCTCTCTGTGTCACAAGGGGCTCCTTGATTCCATGATTCCCCACGGTGTCACCATGGAGCCTTGTTTCTAGGAGGTTCTGTACTGTCACAATTGTCTCCTTGATGCCATGAGCCCCTGCAGTGTCACAATGGCTCCTTGCTTCCATGAGGAACACAAAAGCTTTGCATCAACACTGAGCAACAGCTGCTGAACACACCTGGGAGCACCTGCTTGCATCAAAAGAGGGCTTCAAGCTGAGAATGGCAGCAGCAGCTTCCATCTGCAACAGAGAGCCAGGCAAAGGACAGGGACAGAGAATTCAGTGGAAAGACTGCGAGAATTCTGCTCCCAGAGATCATTCCTGCTCACAGGGTCCCTTGTAGAAAGGGGACATCATTCCAGGCAGCCTGGACTGAGCATGTAGGGTTTGTTGTTGAGGAAACCTGCTCAGGCTTTTCCATTCTTTCCTTACAAACAGGAAAACTTCTCTGGGCCTGTGTGCAGGCAGAGCCCTGAGGAGAGCAGATGGCACATGGTGCCGTGGGCTGGGACCGCCAGCTGCAGAGCTCAAGGGAAGAAGCCCCGCTGTGTCACAATGGCTCCTTGGCTTCATGTGCATCACCTGTGTCACCATGGTCTCCTTGATTCCATGAGGCCCCACTGTGTCACAATGGCTCCTTGGCTTCATGTGCATCACCTGTGTCACCATGGTCTCCTTGATTCCATGAGGCCCCACTGTGTCACAATGGCTCCTTGGCTTCATGTGCATCACCTGTGTCACCATGGTCTCCTTGATTCCATGAGGCCCCACTGTGTCACAATGGCTCCTTGGCTTCATGTGCATCACCTGTGTCACCATGGTCTCCTTGATTCCATGAGGCCCCACTGTGTCACAATGGCTCCTTGCTTCCATGAGGTTCCGCAGTGTCACCATGCTCACCTTTGATCCACATTGTCATAATGGACAATTGCTTCCATGTGGCCCCACTGTGTCACAATAGCCCCTTGGTTCCATAGGTTTTCTAGAATGTAATGTATAATTTTCTACAATGTAACAATGGACTCCTTGGTCCTGGGAGCTACCCTGCTTTTTGCAGAGGTGTCTTTGGTTCCAACAAGGCCCCGCTGTGTCTCAGTGCACCCTGGCTTCCATGCGCATCTGGAGTATCACAAAGGCTCCTTGGTTCCACGAGGTCTTGCTGTGTCACAATGGATGCTGTGCTCCATGAGGCCCTCCAAAGTCATCATGGAGCCTTGATTCCATGTGCTTCCATTGTGTCCCAGAGATCGCCTTGGTTCCATCAGTTTCCTTAGTGGCACAATGCTCTCCATGCTTCCATGATTGCCCACAATGTCACAATGCTCTCCATGCTTCCATGAGGCCCTGCTTTGCCACAATGGTCCCCTTGTGCCCATGAGGCCCCGCTGTGTCCCAGTGGACGGAGGGTTCCATGAGGTTCCATGCTGTCCCCATGGTCTTCTTGAATCCGCAGTGTAACAATGGACCATTGCTACCAGGCGGCCTCTCTGTGTCACAAGGGGCTCCTTGATTCCATGATTCGCCACGGTGTCACCATGGAGCCTTGTTTCTAGGAGGTTCTGTACTGTCACAATTGTCTCCTTGATGCCATGAGCCCCTGCAGTGTCACAATGGCTCCTTGCTTCCATGAGGAACACAAAAGCTTTGCATCAACACTGAGCAACAGCTGCTGAACACACCTGGGAGCACCTGCTTGCATCAACAGAGGGCTTCAAGCTGAGAATGGCAGCAGCAGCTTCCATCTGCAACAGAGAGCCAGGCAAAGGACAGGGACAGAGAATTCAGTGGAAAGACTGCGGGAATTCTGCTCCCAGAGATCATTCCTGCTCACAGGGTCCCTTGTAGAAAGGGGACATCATTCCAGGCAGCCTGGACTGAGCATGTAGGGTTTGTTGTTTAGGAAACCTGCTCAGGCTTTTCCATTCTTTCCTTACAAACAGGAAAACTTCTCTGGGCCTGTGTGCAGGCAGAGCCCTAAGGAGAGCAGTTGGCACATGGTGCCGTGGGCTGGGACCGCCAGCTGCAGAGGTGAAGGGAAGAAGCCCCGCTGTGTCACAATGGCTCCTTGGCTTCATGTGCATCACCTGTGTCACCATGGTCTCCTTGATTCCATGAGGCCCCACTGTGTCACAATGGCTCCTTGGCTTCATGTGCATCACCTGTGTCACCATGGTCTCCTTGATTCCATGAGGCCCCACTGCGTCACAATGGCTCCTTGGCTTCATGTGCATCACCTGTGTCACCATGGTCTCCTTGATTCCATGAGGCCCCACTGCGTCACAAAGGCTCCTTGCTTCCATGAGGTTCCGCAGTGTCACCATGCTCACCTTTGATCCACATTGTCATAATGGACAATTGCTTCCATGTGGCCCCACTGTGTCACAATAGCCCCTTGGTTCCATAGGTTTTCTAGAATGTAATGTATAATTTTCTACAATGTAACAATGGACTCCTTGGTTCTGGGAGCTACCCTGCTTTTTGCAGAGGTGTCTTTGGTTCCAACAAGGCCCCGCTGTGTCTCAGTGCACCCTGGCTTCCATGCGCATCTGGAGTATCACAAAGGCTCCTTGGTTCCTCGAGGTCTTGCTGTGTCACAATGGATCCTGTGCTCCATGAGGCCCTCCAAAGTCATCATGGAGCCTTGATTCCATGTGCTTCCATTGTGTCCCAGTGATCGCCTTGGTTCCATCAGTTTCCTTAGTGGCACAATGCTCTCCATGCTTCCATGATTGCCCACAATGTCACAATGCTCTCCATGCTTCCATGAGGCCCTGCTTTGCCACAATGGTCCCCTTGTGTCCATGAGGCCCCGCTGTGTCCCAATGGACGGATGGTTCCATGAGGTTCCGTGCTGTTCCCATGGTCTTCTTGAATCCGCAGTGTAACAATGGACCATTGCTTCCAGGCGGCCTCTGTGTCACAAGGGGCTCCTTGATTCCATGATTCCCCACGGTGTCACCATGAAGCCTTGTTTCTAGGAGGTTCTGTACTGTCACAATTGTCTCCTTGATGCCATGAGCCCCTGCAGTGTCACAATGGCTCCTTGCTTCCATGAGGAACACAAAAGCTTTGCATCAACACTGAGCAACAGCTGCTGAACACACCTGGGAGCATCTGCTTGCATCAACAGAGGGCTTCAAGCTGAGAATGGCAGCAGCAGCTTCCATCTGCAACAGAGAGCCAGGCAAAGGACAGGGACAGAGAATTCAGTGGAAAGACTGCGGGAATTCTGCTTTCAGAGATCATTCCTGCTCACAGGGTCCCTTGTAGAAAGGGGACATCATTCCAGGCAGCCTGGACGGAGCATGTAGGGTTTGTTGTTTAGGAAACCTGCTCAGGCTTTTCCATTCTTTCCTTACAAACAGGAAAACTTCTCTGGGCCTGTGTGCAGGCAGAGCCCTAAGGAGAGCAGTTGGCACATGGTGCCGTGGGCTGGGACAGCCAGCTGCAGAGCTCAAGGGAAGAAGCCCCGCTGTGTCACAATGGCTCCTTGGCTTCATGTGCATCACCTGTGTCACAATAGTCTCCTTGATTCCATGAGGCCCCACTGTGTCACAATGGCTCCTTGGCTTCATGTGCATCACCTGTGTCACCATGGTCTCCTTGATTCCATGAGGCCCCACTGCGTCACAAAGGCTCCTTGCTTCCATGAGGTTCCGCAGTGTCACCATGCTCACCTTTGATCCACATTGTCATAATGGACAATTGCTTCCATGTGGCCCCACTGTGTCACAATAGCCCCTTGGTTCCATAGGTTTTCTAGAATGTAATGTATAATTTTCTACAATGTAACAATGGACTCCTTGGTTCTGGGAGCTACCCTGCTTTTTGCAGAGGTGTCTTTGGTTCCAACAAGGCCCCGCTGTGTCTCAGTGCACCCTGGCTTCCATGCGCATCTGGAGTATCACAAAGGCTCCTTGGTTCCTCGAGGTCTTGCTGTGTCACAATGGATCCTGTGCTCCATGAGGCCCTCCAAAGTCATCATGGAGCCTTGATTCCATGTGCTTCCATTGTGTCCCAGTGATCGCCTTGGTTCCATCAGTTTCCTTAGTGGCACAATGCTCTCCATGCTTCCATGATTGCCCACAATGTCACAATGCTCTCCATGCTTCCATGAGGCCCTGCTTTGCCACAATGGTCCCCTTGTGCCCATGAGGCCCCGCTGTGTCCCAGTGGACGGAGGGTTCCATGAGGTTCCATGCTGTCCCCATGGTCTTCTTGAATCCGCAGTGTAACAATGGACCATTGCTTCCAGGCGGCCTCTCTGTGTCACAAGGGGCTCCTTGATTCCATGATTCCCCACGGTGTCACCATGGAGCCTTGTTTCTAGGAGGTTCTGTACTGTCACAATTGTCTCCTTGATGCCATGAGCCCCTGCAGTGTCACAATGGCTCCTTGCTTCCATGAGGAACACAAAAGCTTTGCATCAACACTGAGCAACAGCTGCTGAACACACCTGGGAGCACCTGCTTGCATCAACAGAGGGCTTCAAGCTGAGAATGGCAGCAGCAGCTTCCATCTGCAACAGAGAGCCAGGCAAAGGACAGGGACAGAGAATTCAGTGGAAAGACTGCGGGAATTCTGCTTTCAGAGATCATTCCTGCTCACAGTGTCCCTTGTAGAAAGGGGACATCATTCCAGGCAGCCTGGACTGAGCATGTAGGGTTTGTTGTTTAGGAAACCTGCTCAGGCTTTTCCATTCTTTCCTTACAAACAGGAAAACTTCTCTGGGCCTGTGTGCAGGCAGAGCCCTGAGGAGAGCAGTTGGCACATGGTGCCGTGGGCTGGGACCGCCAGCTGCAGAGCTCAAGGGAAGAAGCCCCGCTGTGTCACAATGGCTCCTTGGCTTCATGTGCATCACCTGTGTCACCATGGTCTCCTTGATTCCATGAGGCCCCACTGCGTCACAAAGGCTCCTTGCTTCCATGAGGTTCCGCAGTGTCACCATGCTCACCTTTGATCCACATTGTCATAATGGACAATTGCTTCCATGTGGCCCCACTGTGTCACAATAGCCCCTTGGTTCCATAGGTTTTCTAGAATGTAATGTATAATTTTCTACAATGTAACAATGGACTCCTTGGTTCTGGGAGCTACCCTGCTTTTTGCAGAGGTGTCTTTGGTTCCAACAAGGCCCCGCTGTGTCTCAGTGCACCCTGGCTTCCATGCGCATCTGGAGTATCACAAAGGCTCCTTGGTTCCTCGAGGTCTTGCTGTGTCACAATGGATGCTGTGCTCCATGAGGCCCTCCAAAGTCATCATGGAGCCTTGATTCCATGTGCTTCCATTGTGTCCCAGTGATCGCCTTGGTTCCATCAGTTTCCTTAGTGGCACAATGCTCTCCATGCTTCCATGATTGCCCACAATGTCACAATGCTCTCCATGCTTCCATGAGGCCCTGCTTTGCCACAATGGTCCCCTTGTGTCCATGAGGCCCCGCTGTGTCCCAATGGACGGATGGTTCCATGAGGTTCCGTGCTGTTCCCATGGTCTTCTTGAATCCGCAGTGCAACAATGGACCATTGCTTCCAGGCGGCCTCTGTGTCACAAGGGGCTCCTTGATTCCATGATTCGCCACGGTGTCACCATGGAGCCTTGTTTCTAGGAGGTTCTGTACTGTCACAATTGTCTCCTTGATGCCATGAGCTCCTGCAGTGTCACAATGGCTCCTTGCTTCCATGAGGAACACAAAAGCTTTGCATCAACACTGAGCAACAGCTGCTGAACACACCTGGGAGCATCTGCTTGCATCAAAAGAGGGCTTCAAGCTGAGAATGGCAGCAGCAGCTTCCATCTGCAACAGAGAGCCAGGCAAAGGACAGGGACAGAGAATTCAGTGGAAAGACTGCGGGAATTCTGCTTTCAGAGATCATTCCTGCTCACAGGGTCCCTTGTAGAAAGGGGACATCATTCCAGGCAGCCTGGACTGAGCATGTAGGGTTTGTTGTTGAGGAAACCTGCTCAGGCTTTTCCATTCTTTCCTTACAAACAGGAAAACTTCTCTGGGCCTGTGTGCAGGCAGAGCCCTAAGGAGAGCAGTTGGCACATGGTGCCGTGGGCTGGGACCGCCAGCTGCAGAGCTCAAGGGAAGAAGCCCCGCTGTGTCACAATGGCTCCTTGGCTTCATGTGCATCACCTGTGTCACCATGGTCTCCTTGATTCCATGAGGCCCCACTGTGTCACAATGGCTCCTTGGCTTCATGTGCATCACCTGTGTCACCATGGTCTCCTTGATTCCATGAGGCCCCACTGCGTCACAATGGCTCCTTGCTTCCATGAGGTTCCGCAGTGTCACCATGCTCACCTTTGATCCACATTGTCATAATGGACAATTGCTTCCATGTGGCCCCACTGTGTCACAATAGCCCCTTGGTTCCATAGGTTTTCTAGAATGTAATGTATAATTTTCTACAATGTAACAATGGACTCCTTGGTTCTGGGAGCTACCCTGCTTTTTGCAGAGGTGTCTTTGGTTCCAACAAGGCCCCGCTGTGTCTCAGTGCACCCTGGCTTCCATGCGCATCTGGAGTATCACAAAGGCTCCTTGGTTCCACGAGGTCTTGCTGTGTCACAATGGATGCTGTGCTCCATGAGGCCCTCCAAAATATTCATGGAGCCTTGATTCCATGTGCTTCCATTGTGGCCCAGTGATCGCCTTGGTTCCATCAATTTCCTTAGTGGCACAATGCTCTCCATGCTTCCATGATTGCCCACAATGTCACAATGCTCTCCATGCTTCCATGAGGCCCTGCTTTGCCACAATGGTCCCCTTGTGTCCATGAGGCCCCGCTGTGTCCCAGTGGACGGAGGGTTCCATGAGGTTCCGTGCTGTCCCCATGGTCTTCTTGAATCCGCAGTGTAACAATGGACCATTGCTTCCAGGCGGCCTCTCTGTGTCACAAGGGGCTCCTTGATTCCATGATTCCCCACGGCGTCACCATGGAGCCTTGTTTCTAGGAGGTTCTGTACTGTCACAATTGTCTCCTGGATCCCATGAGCCCCTGCAGTGTCACAATGGCTCCTTGCTTCCATGAGGAACACAAAAGCTTTGCATCAACACTGAGCAACAGCTGCTGAACACACCTGGGAGCATCTGCTTGCATCAAAAGAGGGCTTCAAGCTGAGAATGGCAGCAGCAGCTTCCATCTGCAACAGAGAGCCAGGCAAAGGACAGGGACAGAGAATTCAGTGGAAAGACTGCGGGAATTCTGCTTTCAGAGATCATTCCTGCTCACAGGGTCCCTTGTAGAAAGGGGACATCATTCCAGGCAGCCTGGACTGAGCATGTAGGGTTTGTTGTTGAGGAAACCTGCTCAGGCTTTTCCATTCTTTCCTTACAAACAGGAAAACTTCTCTGGGCCTGTGTGCAGGCAGAGCCCTGAGGAGAGCAGTTGGCACATGGTGCCGTGGGCTGGGACAGCCAGCTGCAGAGCTCAAGGGAAGAAGCCCCGCTGTGTCACAATGGCTCCTTGGCTTCATGTGCATCACCTGTGTCACCATGGTCTCCTTGATTCCATGAGGCCCCACTGCGTCACAATGGCTCCTTGCTTCCATGAGGTTCCGCAGTGTCACCATGCTCACCTTTGATCCACATTGTCATAATGGACAATTGCTTCCATGTGGCCCCACTGTGTCACAATAGCCCCTTGGTTCCATAGGTTTTTGTTGGGGTCCCTCCCCTGCCGTGTAGCCCTGGGAGAGGGGCCCTGAGGGCACAGACACGGGGTTTCCTGCCCCTGCTCAGCCTCGTTCCCATTGGTTGGTTTGTGTTCCCTGCGCGGGCAGAAGGACCCTTGGTCCCGTGACTGGAACAGTTCCTGGGCAGAGCTCCGGCCATGCGGCTGGAGAAATAAACATCTCTCTGAAACATCTAGCAAGAATCTGTCTGTCCATATATATTTCCTTTCCATGGGACTCCTGGTTTGATATATGCGTGTTGCAGGATCCCCACTGCAACAAATGGTGGAGATTTGTGAGCAGAACCATCCCCGATCCCTAAGCGACTGATTTGTGTGAGTAAACCCTGGAAACTTTGGATTCCTCTTCTTGGTTTTGCTTTGCTATTCCATATCTAAACTATGGAGGAACCGTGGGAAGACTCTTGGCTCTCAGAGCCGCATATGGACATTTATCTTAAACTTAAAATGATTCTTGAACAACGATTTGTAAATTTTAGCTTGATTCAAGCTCAAAAAGAACTGAAACACTTCCTGGCATGGTTGTTTAAGAACTTTTTCTATGTTTCTTGGGATTTAATTCTTACCAAGGGCTTTTGGAAAACCGTTTGGACACAGTTAATATTGGAGTCAAAATATATGCCGATGGAAGAATATTTTCGTGAATATTATTTAGTTACTGAGACTGTTGAGCAATGTCAGCTGTGTCCTGGCGAAGGGAATCCTGGCGCAGGGACCGTGCGGCCCAGGCCACGTGCACCGAGCGCTCTGAGAGCAGCAGCGAGGCAGTTCCCGCGCGCGGGCGGAGCCACGCGAGCCGCAGTGTCGGTGGCGGAGCGGGGAGCGGCGGGACCCGGCGGGACCCGCACGGCGCAGCACAGCGCGTGGTGGAGCGAGCCCCGGGAACGCCCGACCGAGAGGGGCGGCGCGTGGGCAGCGGCTGGCGGCGATGGCGGTGGAACGGAGCCGCGCCCAGCCGAGACGCGCGCTGGAGCAGGGCGCGGGGGAGTCATCGCTCGGGGGCCCGGCCGAGACGTGGGTGCAGCGCCCGGCAGCGGCAGCGAAGCTGCGACCAGAGGAGGCGACGCACGGAGAACTGAGCGGCACGGCCCGGCCCGGCCCGCACAGCCCCGAACGCGACCCCGGGAAGAGCGCGCAGGCACCAGCAGCTCCAACAATTCCAACACGGGAGCGACCGAAGGAGAGAGCAAAGACGCAGCGAGACAGAAAACAGCAGCCACTCGGAAAAAGGAAAAAATCATAGCAACTAAGACCTTAGGGATAGTAAAACGGTATAATGTTAAGCAAAATTATGGTTTTATAACAAGGTGTGACAACCAGCAAGACATATTCGTGCATAGAACTGCTATTAAAAAGAATAACCCTGAAAAATGCATCCCAAGCTTGGGAGATGGAGAGGTGGTGGAATTTAATATTGTAGTAGGGAGAAAAGGGTTACAAGCATCGCAGGTCACTGGGCCTGATGGTGTTCCTGTAAAAGGCAGTATATATGCAAAAAATCGTAGTCATGTTAGACAATATCTCCATTGTAAGCCCCCCCTACAGTTTCCCTTTCCTAATCCCACCTTTCCCTTTTACCCTATGTCCTATTACCCCCAGTGTATTCCTAATCCATTTTTTCATCCATGGTTTCCCTCACAAAACCATGCTTTTGCCAATTGTGTCCCCAAAAATCCCTTTCCAATGCCGAGTGGGGGATGAAAAGGGGGAGGGAAGAAGTTAAACCCTCTCCTGCCTCAGTTTCCCCACAAAGCATGCTCAGAGTTCTGTCTCCCTTCTGTCAGCCCTAAGATGCTCCACAGAATCTGATTGGACATTTAAAGACTCAGGAGGGTGGCTTGTTTTGTTTTGAAACTGTTCTTGTTATGTTTATCCAGTTGTTTTCATTCTCCTTTTATTAAAATAAAACGGGTGAGGTGTTGGGGTCCCTCCCCTGCCGTGTAGCCCTGGGAGAGGGGCCCTGAGGGCACAGACACGGGGTTTCCTGCCCCTGCTCAGCCTCGTTCCCATTGGTTGGTTTGCGTTCCCTGCGCGGGCAGAAGGACCCTTGGTCCCGTGACTGGAACAGTTCCTGGGCAGAGCTCCGGCCATGCGGCTGGAGAAATAAACATCTCTGAAACAGCTATCAGGAATCTGTCTGTCCATATATATTTCCTTTCCACGGGACTCCTGGTTTGATATATGCGTGTTGCAGGATCCCCACTGCAACAGGTTTTCTAGAATGTAATGTATAATTTTCTACAATGTAACAATGGACTCCTTGGTTCTGTGAGCTACCCTGCTTTTTGCAGAGGTGTCTTTGGTTCCAACAAGGCCCCGCTGTGTCTCAGTGCACCCTGGCTTCCATGCGCATCTGGAGTATCACAAAGGCTCCTTGGTTCCACGAGGTCTTGCTGTGTCACAATGGATGCTGTGCTCCATGAGGCCCTCCAAAGTCATCATGGAGCCTTGATTCCATGTGCTTCCATTGTGTCCCAGGGATCGCCTTGGTTCCATCAGTTTCCTTAGTGGCACAATGCTCTCCATGCTTCCATGATTGCCCACAATGTCACAATGCTCTCCATGCTTCCATGAGGCCCTGCTTTGCCACAATGGTCCCCTTGTGTCCATGAGGCCCCGCTGTGTCCCAGTGGACGGAGGGTTCCATGAGGTTCCGTGCTGTCCCCATGGTCTTCTTGAATCCGCAGTGTAACAATGGACCATTGCTTCCAGGCGGCCTCTCTGTGTCACAAGGGGCTCCTTGATTCCATGATTCCCCACGGCGTCACCATGGAGCCTTGTTTCTAGGAGGTTCTGTACTGTCACAATTGTCTCCTGGATCCCATGAGCCCCTGCAGTGTCACAATGGCTCCTTGCTTCCATGAGGAACACAAAAGCTTTGCATCAACACTGAGCAACAGCTGCTGAACACACCTGGGAGCATCTGCTTGCATCAAAAGAGGGCTTCAAGCTGAGAATGGCAGCAGCAGCTTCCATCTGCAACAGAGAGCCAGGCAAAGGACAGGGACAGAGAATTCAGTGGAAAGACTGCGGGAATTCTGCTTTCAGAGATCATTCCTGCTCACAGGGTCCCTTGTAGAAAGGGGACATCATTCCAGGCAGCCTGGACTGAGCATGTAGGGTTTGTTGTTGAGGAAACCTGCTCAGGCTTTTCCATTCTTTCCTTACAAACAGGAAAACTTCTCTGGGCCTGTGTGCAGGCAGAGCCCTAAGGAGAGCAGTTGGCACATGGTGCCGTGGGCTGGGACAGCCAGCTGCAGAGCTCAAGGGAAGAAGCCCCGCTGTGTCACAATGGCTCCTTGGCTTCATGTGCATCACCTGTGTCACCATGGTCTCCTTGATTCCATGAGGCCCCACTGCGTCACAATGGCTCCTTGCTTCCATGAGGTTCCGCAGTGTCACCATGCTCACCTTTGATCCACATTGTCATAATGGACAATTGCTTCCATGTGGCCCCACTGTGTCACAATAGCCCCTTGGTTCCATAGGTTTTTGTTGGGGTCCCTCCCCTGCCGTGTAGCCCTGGGAGAGGGGCCCTGAGGGCACAGACACGGGGTTTCCTGCCCCTGCTCAGCCTCGTTCCCATTGGTTGGTTTGTGTTCCCTGCGCGGGCAGAAGGACCCTTGGTCCCGTGACTGGAACAGTTCCTGGGCAGAGCTCCGGCCATGCGGCTGGAGAAATAAACATCTCTCTGAAACATCTAGCAAGAATCTGTCTGTCCATATATATTTCCTTTCCATGGGACTCCTGGTTTGATATATGCGTGTTGCAGGATCCCCACTGCAACAAATGGTGGAGATTTGTGAGCAGAACCATCCCCGATCCCTAAGCGACTGATTTGTGTGAGTAAACCCTGGAAACTTTGGATTCCTCTTCTTGGTTTTGCTTTGCTATTCCATATCTAAACTATGGAGGAACCGTGGGAAGACTCTTGGCTCTCAGAGCCGCATATGGACATTTATCTTAAACTTAAAATGATTCTTGAACAACGATTTGTAAATTTTAGCTTGATTCAAGCTCAAAAAGAACTGAAACACTTCCTGGCATGGTTGTTTAAGAACTTTTTCTATGTTTCTTGGGATTTAATTCTTACCAAGGGCTTTTGGAAAACCGTTTGGACACAGTTAATATTGGAGTCAAAATATATGCCGATGGAAGAATATTTTCGTGAATATTATTTAGTTACTGAGACTGTTGAGCAATGTCAGCTGTGTCCTGGCGAAGGGAATCCTGGCGCAGGGACCGTGCGGCCCAGGCCACGTGCACCGAGCGCTCTGAGAGCAGCAGCGAGGCAGTTCCCGCGCGCGGGCGGAGCCACGCGAGCCGCAGTGTCGGTGGCGGAGCGGGGAGCGGCGGGACCCGGCGGGACCCGCACGGCGCAGCACAGCGCGTGGTGGAGCGAGCCCCGGGAACGCCCGACCGAGAGGGGCGGCGCGTGGGCAGCGGCTGGCGGCGATGGCGGTGGAACGGAGCCGCGCCCAGCCGAGACGCGCGCTGGAGCAGGGCGCGGGGGAGTCATCGCTCGGGGGCCCGGCCGAGACGTGGGTGCAGCGCCCGGCAGCGGCAGCGAAGCTGCGACCAGAGGAGGCGACGCACGGAGAACTGAGCGGCACGGCCCGGCCCGGCCCGCACAGCCCCGAACGCGACCCCGGGAAGAGCGCGCAGGCACCAGCAGCTCCAACAATTCCAACACGGGAGCGACCGAAGGAGAGAGCAAAGACGCAGCGAGACAGAAAACAGCAGCCACTCGGAAAAAGGAAAAAATCATAGCAACTAAGACCTTAGGGATAGTAAAACGGTATAATGTTAAGCAAAATTATGGTTTTATAACAAGGTGTGACAACCAGCAAGACATATTCGTGCATAGAACTGCTATTAAAAAGAATAACCCTGAAAAATGCATCCCAAGCTTGGGAGATGGAGAGGTGGTGGAATTTAATATTGTAGTAGGGAGAAAAGGGTTACAAGCATCGCAGGTCACTGGGCCTGATGGTGTTCCTGTAAAAGGCAGTATATATGCAAAAAATCGTAGTCATGTTAGACAATATCTCCATTGTAAGCCCCCCCTACAGTTTCCCTTTCCTAATCCCACCTTTCCCTTTTACCCTATGTCCTATTACCCCCAGTGTATTCCTAATCCATTTTTTCATCCATGGTTTCCCTCACAAAACCATGCTTTTGCCAATTGTGTCCCCAAAAATCCCTTTCCAATGCCGAGTGGGGGATGAAAAGGGGGAGGGAAGAAGTTAAACCCTCTCCTGCCTCAGTTTCCCCACAAAGCATGCTCAGAGTTCTGTCTCCCTTCTGTCAGCCCTAAGATGCTCCACAGAATCTGATTGGACATTTAAAGACTCAGGAGGGTGGCTTGTTTTGTTTTGAAACTGTTCTTGTTATGTTTATCCAGTTGTTTTCATTCTCCTTTTATTAAAATAAAACGGGTGAGGTGTTGGGGTCCCTCCCCTGCCGTGTAGCCCTGGGAGAGGGGCCCTGAGGGCACAGACACGGGGTTTCCTGCCCCTGCTCAGCCTCGTTCCCATTGGTTGGTTTGCGTTCCCTGCGCGGGCAGAAGGACCCTTGGTCCCGTGACTGGAACAGTTCCTGGGCAGAGCTCCGGCCATGCGGCTGGAGAAATAAACATCTCTGAAACAGCTATCAGGAATCTGTCTGTCCATATATATTTCCTTTCCACGGGACTCCTGGTTTGATATATGCGTGTTGCAGGATCCCCACTGCAACAGGTTTTCTAGAATGTAATGTATAATTTTCTACAATGTAACAATGGACTCCTTGGTTCTGGGAGCTACCCTGCTTTTTGCAGAGGTGTCTTTGGTTCCAACAAGGCCCCGCTGTGTCTCAGTGCACCCTGGTTTCCATGCGCATCTGGAGTATCACAAAGGCTCCTTGGTTCCACGAGGTCTTGCTGTGTCACAATGGATGCTGTGCTCCATGAGGCCCTCCAAAGTCATCATGGAGCCTTGATTCCATGTGCTTCCATTGTGTCCCAGGGATCGCCTTGGTTCCATCAGTTTCCTTAGTGGCACAATGCTCTCCATGCTTCCATGATTGCCCACAATGTCACAATGCTCTCCATGCTTCCATGAGGCCCTGCTTTGCCACAATGGTCCCCTTGTGTCCATGAGGCCCCGCTGTGTCCCAGTGGACGGAGGGTTCCATGAGGTTCCGTGCTGTCCCCATGGTCTTCTTGAATCCGCAGTGTAACAATGGACCATTGCTTCCAGGCGGCCTCTCTGTGTCACAAGGGGCTCCTTGATTCCATGATTCCCCACGGCGTCACCATGGAGCCTTGTTTCTAGGAGGTTCTGTACTGTCACAATTGTCTCCTGGATCCCATGAGCCCCTGCAGTGTCACAATGGCTCCTTGCTTCCATGAGGAACACAAAAGCTTTGCATCAACACTGAGCAACAGCTGCTGAACACACCTGGGAGCATCTGCTTGCATCAAAAGAGGGCTTCAAGCTGAGAATGGCAGCAGCAGCTTCCATCTGCAACAGAGAGCCAGGCAAAGGACAGGGACAGAGAATTCAGTGGAAAGACTGCGGGAATTCTGCTTTCAGAGATCATTCCTGCTCACAGGGTCCCTTGTAGAAAGGGGACATCATTCCAGGCAGCCTGGACTGAGCATGTAGGGTTTGTTGTTGAGGAAACCTGCTCAGGCTTTTCCATTCTTTCCTTACAAACAGGAAAACTTCTCTGGGCCTGTGTGCAGGCAGAGCCCTAAGGAGAGCAGTTGGCACATGGTGCCGTGGGCTGGGACAGCCAGCTGCAGAGCTCAAGGGAAGAAGCCCCGCTGTGTCACAATGGCTCCTTGGCTTCATGTGCATCACCTGTGTCACCATGGTCTCCTTGATTCCATGAGGCCCCACTGCGTCACAATGGCTCCTTGCTTCCATGAGGTTCCGCAGTGTCACCATGCTCACCTTTGATCCACATTGTCATAATGGACAATTGCTTCCATGTGGCCCCACTGTGTCACAATAGCCCCTTGGTTCCATAGGTTTTTGTTGGGGTCCCTCCCCTGCCGTGTAGCCCTGGGAGAGGGGCCCTGAGGGCACAGACACGGGGTTTCCTGCCCCTGCTCAGCCTCGTTCCCATTGGTTGGTTTGTGTTCCCTGCGCGGGCAGAAGGACCCTTGGTCCCGTGACTGGAACAGTTCCTGGGCAGAGCTCCGGCCATGCGGCTGGAGAAATAAACATCTCTCTGAAACATCTAGCAAGAATCTGTCTGTCCATATATATTTCCTTTCCATGGGACTCCTGGTTTGATATATGCGTGTTGCAGGATCCCCACTGCAACAAATGGTGGAGATTTGTGAGCAGAACCATCCCCGATCCCTAAGCGACTGATTTGTGTGAGTAAACCCTGGAAACTTTGGATTCCTCTTCTTGGTTTTGCTTTGCTATTCCATATCTAAACTATGGAGGAACCGTGGGAAGACTCTTGGCTCTCAGAGCCGCATATGGACATTTATCTTAAACTTAAAATGATTCTTGAACAACGATTTGTAAATTTTAGCTTGATTCAAGCTCAAAAAGAACTGAAACACTTCCTGGCATGGTTGTTTAAGAACTTTTTCTATGTTTCTTGGGATTTAATTCTTACCAAGGGCTTTTGGAAAACCGTTTGGACACAGTTAATATTGGAGTCAAAATATATGCCGATGGAAGAATATTTTCGTGAATATTATTTAGTTACTGAGACTGTTGAGCAATGTCAGCTGTGTCCTGGCGAAGGGAATCCTGGCGCAGGGACCGTGCGGCCCAGGCCACGTGCACCGAGCGCTCTGAGAGCAGCAGCGAGGCAGTTCCCGCGCGCGGGCGGAGCCACGCGAGCCGCAGTGTCGGTGGCGGAGCGGGGAGCGGCGGGACCCGGCGGGACCCGCACGGCGCAGCACAGCGCGTGGTGGAGCGAGCCCCGGGAACGCCCGACCGAGAGGGGCGGCGCGTGGGCAGCGGCTGGTGGCGATGGCGGTGGAACGGAGCCGCGCCCAGCCGAGACGCGCGCTGGAGCAGGGCGCGGGGGAGTCATCGCTCGGGGGCCCGGCCGAGACGTGGGTGCAGCGCCCGGCAGCGGCAGCGAAGCTGCGACCAGAGGAGGCGACGCACGGAGAACTGAGCGGCACGGCCCGGCCCGGCCCGCACAGCCCCGAACGCGACCCCGGGAAGAGCGCGCAGGCACCAGCAGCTCCAACAATTCCAACACGGGAGCGACCGAAGGAGAGAGCAAAGACGCAGCGAGACAGAAAACAGCAGCCACTCGGAAAAAGGAAAAAATCATAGCAACTAAGACCTTAGGGATAGTAAAACGGTATAATGTTAAGCAAAATTATGGTTTTATAACAAGGTGTGACAACCAGCAAGACATATTCGTGCATAGAACTGCTATTAAAAAGAATAACCCTGAAAAATGCATCCCAAGCTTGGGAGATGGAGAGGTGGTGGAATTTAATATTGTAGTAGGGAGAAAAGGGTTACAAGCATCGCAGGTCACTGGGCCTGATGGTGTTCCTGTAAAAGGCAGTATATATGCAAAAAATCGTAGTCATGTTAGACAATATCTCCATTGTAAGCCCCCCCTACAGTTTCCCTTTCCTAATCCCACCTTTCCCTTTTACCCTATGTCCTATTACCCCCAGTGTATTCCTAATCCATTTTTTCATCCATGGTTTCCCTCACAAAACCATGCTTTTGCCAATTGTGTCCCCAAAAATCCCTTTCCAATGCCGAGTGGGGGATGAAAAGGGGGAGGGAAGAAGTTAAACCCTCTCCTGCCTCAGTTTCCCCACAAAGCATGCTCAGAGTTCTGTCTCCCTTCTGTCAGCCCTAAGATGTTCCACAGAATCTGATTGGACATTTAAAGACTCAGGAGGGTGGCTTGTTTTGTTTTGAAACTGTTCTTGTTATGTTTATCCAGTTGTTTTCATTCTCCTTTTATTAAAATAAAACGGGTGAGGTGTTGGGGTCCCTCCCCTGCCGTGTAGCCCTGGGAGAGGGGCCCTGAGGGCACAGACACGGGGTTTCCTGCCCCTGCTCAGCCTCGTTCCCATTGGTTGGTTTGTGTTCCCTGCGCGGGCAGAAGGACCCTTGGTCCCGTGACTGGAACAGTTCCTGGGCAGAGCTCCGGCCATGCGGCTGGAGAAATAAACATCTCTGAAACAGCTATCAGGAATCTGTCTGTCCATATATATTTCCTTTCCACGGGACTCCTGGTTTGATATATGCGTGTTGCAGGATCCCCACTGCAACAGGTTTTCTAGAATGTAATGTATAATTTTCTACAATGTAACAATGGACTCCTTGGTTCTGTGAGCTACCCTGCTTTTTGCAGAGGTGTCTTTGGTTCCAACAAGGCCCCGCTGTGTCTCAGTGCACCCTGGTTTCCATGCGCATCTGGAGTATCACAAAGGCTCCTTGGTTCCACGAGGTCTTGCTGTGTCACAATGGATGCTGTGCTCCATGAGGCCCTCCAAAGTCATCATGGAGCCTTGATTCCATGTGCTTCCATTGTGTCCCAGGGATCGCCTTGGTTCCATCAGTTTCCTTAGTGGCACAATGCTCTCCATGCTTCCATGATTGCCCACAATGTCACAATGCTCTCCATGCTTCCATGAGGCCCTGCTTTGCCACAATGGTCCCCTTGTGTCCATGAGGCCCCACTGTGTCCCAATGGACGGATGGTTCCATGTGGTTCCGAGCTGTTCCCATGGTCTTCTTGAATCTGCAGTGCAACAATGGACCATTGCTTCCAGGCGGCCTCTGTGTCACAAGGGGCTCCTTGATTCCATGATTCGCCACGGTGTCACCATGGAGCCTTGTTTCTAGGAGGTTCTGTACTGTCACAATTGTCTCCTTGATGCCATGAGCCCCTGCAGTGTCACAATGGCTCCTTGCTTCCATGAGGAACACAAAAGCTTTGCATCAACACTGAGCAACAGCTGCTGAACACACCTGGGAGCACCTGCTTGCATCAAAAGAGGGCTTCAAGCTGAGAATGGCAGCAGCAGCTTCCATCTGCAACAGAGAGCCCGGCAAAGGACAGGGACAGAGAATTCAGTGGAAAGACTTCGAGAATTCTGCTTTCAGAGATCATTCCTGCTCACAGGGTCCCTTGTAGAAAGGGGACATCATTCCAGGCAGCCTGGACTGAGCATGTAGGGTTTGTTGTTGAGGAAACCTGCTCAGGCTTTTCCATTCTTTCCTTACAAACAGGAAAACTTCTCTGGGCCTGTGTGCAGGCAGAGCCCTAAGGAGAGCAGTTGGCACATGGTGCCGTGGGCTGGGACCGCCAGCTGCAGAGCTCAAGGGAAGAAGCCCCGCTGTGTCACAATGGCTCCTTGGCTTCATGTGCATCACCTGTGTCACCATGGTCTCCTTGATTCCATGAGGCCCCACTGTGTCACAATGGCTCCTTGGCTTCATGTGCATCACCTGTGTCACCATGGTCTCCTTGATTCCATGAGGCCCCACTGCGTCACAATGGCTCCTTGGCTTCATGTGCATCACCTGTGTCACCATGGTCTCCTTGATTCCATGAGGCCCCACTGCGTCACAAAGGCTCCTTGCTTCCATGAGGTTCCGCAGTGTCACCATGCTCACCTTTGATCCACATTGTCATAATGGACAATTGCTTCCATGTGGCCCCACTGTGTCACAATAGCCCCTTGGTTCCATAGGTTTTCTAGAATGTAATGTATAATTTTCTACAATGTAACAATGGACTCCTTGGTTCTGGGAGCTACCCTGCTTTTTGCAGAGGTGTCTTTGGTTCCAACAAGGCCCCGCTGTGTCTCAGTGCACCCTGGCTTCCATGCGCATCTGGACTATCACAAAGGCTCCTTGGTTCCTCGAGGTCTTGCTGTGTCACAATGGATCCTGTGCTCCATGAGGCCCTCCAAAGTCATCATGGAGCCTTGATTCCATGTGCTTCCATTGTGTCCCAGTGATCGCCTTGGTTCCATCAGTTTCCTTAGTGGCACAATGCTCTCCATGCTTCCATGATTGCCCACAATGTCACAATGCTCTCCATGCTTCCATGAGGCCCTGCTTTGCCACAATGGTCCCCTTGTGTCCATGAGGCCCCGCTGTGTCCCAATGGACGGATGGTTCCATGAGGTTCCGTGCTGTTCCCATGGTCTTCTTGAATCCGCAGTGCAACAATGGACCATTGCTTCCAGGCGGCCTCTGTGTCACAAGGGGCTCCTTGATTCCATGATTCCCCACGGTGTCACCATGAAGCCTTGTTTCTAGGAGGTTCTGTACTGTCACAATTGTCTCCTTGATGCCATGAGCCCCTGCAGTGTCACAATGGCTCCTTGCTTCCATGAGGAACACAAAAGCTTTGCATCAACACTGAGCAACAGCTGCTGAACACACCTGGGAGCATCTGCTTGCATCAACAGAGGGCTTCAAGCTGAGAATGGCAGCAGCAGCTTCCATCTGCAACAGAGAGCCAGGCAAAGGACAGGGACAGAGAATTCAGTGGAAAGACTGCGGGAATTCTGCTTTCAGAGATCATTCCTGCTCACAGGGTCCCTTGTAGAAAGGGGACATCATTCCAGGCAGCCTGGACGGAGCATGTAGGGTTTGTTGTTTAGGAAACCTGCTCAGGCTTTTCCATTCTTTCCTTACAAACAGGAAAACTTCTCTGGGCCTGTGTGCAGGCAGAGCCCTAAGGAGAGCAGTTGGCACATGGTGCCGTGGGCTGGGACAGCCAGCTGCAGAGCTCAAGGGAAGAAGCCCCGCTGTGTCACAATGGCTCCTTGGCTTCATGTGCATCACCTGTGTCACAATAGTCTCCTTGATTCCATGAGGCCCCACTGTGTCACAATGGCTCCTTGGCTTCATGTGCATCACCTGTGTCACCATGGTCTCCTTGATTCCATGAGGCCCCACTGCGTCACAAAGGCTCCTTGCTTCCATGAGGTTCCGCAGTGTCACCATGCTCACCTTTGATCCACATTGTCATAATGGACAATTGCTTCCATGTGGCC